>NC_053490.1:105062383-105366474 GCF_905171775.1 Rana temporaria | reverse complement strand
GGGGGGGGCGGCATCATCAGATGTTTTTCCACCTTAATGCATAGATTGCATTAAGGCGGAAAAAAAAATTCCTTTACAACTCCTTTAAGTATTCACAACTTGTAACTAATCTTGTCTCGATGAAGAGCTGGCCTTCACAAAACGTAGATGTAATTAGTTGAGCAAGTGTTTGCAGAGAGTTGTTGGAGGAGGTGATGCCATATTTATCAAAGAATGTTGAGGTTTGACCTAGCTTGACAGGTGTCTGAGATTTGTCTTTCAGCTATTCTTCATATAGACGTTATGTAGCTAGATATATTTTTTTTTTCCCGCAAAGAAACAGAAGTCATCATGTCAATGTTTTGGGTTTATTCATTGCGCGGGAAACTTGGTTTCAGAAAACAAGCTGTGAAACAAGATCATTGCTTGTGAATATTTTTTGACCCACTGGAAGGTTTTTGGATAGAAGTAAAAATGTAGGAATTTGACAGTGTGGCATCAACAACCTGGTTTATGCCAGAACATTCAGATCACTTGTCCCTAGAGGACGGAGAGTAGTGTTGAACAGAGATACAAACATCTTATGGTTGCTAAGTGTCTTCTTGCTTTTATTTTTGGACTTGGCTGTCTGCTCACCAGCGTACTTGCAGCTGAGATCTAAAAACCTCTCCTACCTCAGTAAACCCCACTGATATTTGAGTGGCCTGAGCCCTCAGAACAATTCTCAAACAACTGTCGCTCCTCTTACAGCAATCGGTTCATTTGAATCGGTCATCCAAGGGTAGAGAAGTTGGGTATTCATGTTTTCCTTATAAACAATGCTACATAGGTTGAAGAAAAGACACAAGTCCATCCTTCACATGTGTCAAACTGGCGGCTCTCCAGCTGTTGCAGAACTACAAGTCCCACGAGGCATTGCAAAGCTGACCGTTACAAGCATGACTCTCGCAGGCAGAGGCATGATGGAACTTGTAGTTCCGCAATAGCTGGAGAGCCGCCAGTTTGACACCCCTGAAAGAGAAAAAAAAATGAATGGGGGAAAACCTCCATGTGAACATTCTTAGTAGAGCCAGAGGAAGGCAAAAAACGCCAATAAAGCATGATCCAATTCGCTCCTGTGAGGCGTTATGTTATTCCTATTTGTATTCTTTTATTTGAGTCAGAGCAACTAATGGAACAAATGGTTAGTGACTCCCAATATTTTAGAATTTCATATACAGTATGCTTGAAAATTGATTACTAAACTAAAATCAAGATTTGGTTGTAAGGGATTTTTCAAACGTATTTCCACTTGCCTGTACTGATGATCTGTCTGTGCTTGTGAGGGTTTCTTTAAACCACATTATACTGATAGGGTAACTGGCACCTCACCAGATTGGTGGTTAAGTGTAAGCAAATATTGTAGGAACATTCAATTGTGAGCCCCTGTGTAGGTCTATATGCTCTGTAAGGCTCTGTGTTCATAATTTGGATGTTTATATACATATGGTAAATAAATATTATAAAGTATATTTGCCAACTTTGGGTTCATTTGCACAAAGTTCAGTTCCCTATGTGTTATCTGCGTATATGCATGACACGTTTTAGTTGCTAGCAGTTGACGTTTTACCTACATCTCGCTTGTGTTGTAAATTTTACGCTAATATGCTGTCGCTAAATTACATGTCAACACCAAGAGCCAGTCAGATGTTTTTATGCCAAACACTAAAGCTGGGCCTAGTCAGAAAAATCTCATGCTTGTAATGCACGTCTACCTAGAGACTGCCCCTAAAGTGGAGTTCCGCCAATTTTAAAGTCTGCAGCTACAAAAAGTGTAGGTGCTGACTTAATAATCGGACGCTCACCTGTCCCAAGGTCCAGCGATGCAGGCAAATGAAGCGCCGCTGTCCTCCCCCTGCTGTGCTGGCATTGTAACTGTGGGCCCCTGAGCGGCGCTGTGAATGGCCGGGCAATCTTTTGGGGACCTGTGACATGTCCCAGAAGATTGCAGGGAGGGCGGGGGAAGAGGAACTTTTTTTTTTTTTTTCTTTAAGCAGATGACCTAGAGAATAAAACGGCAGTCGTTGCAATTTTTTATGTCATGAGGTATTTGTGCAGTGGCTTTTCAAATGCAATCTTTAGGGGGGAAAAAATACACTTTAATGAATTTTAATGCAAAAAACAATACATAACCCAGTTTTTTGGTAAAATATATAAAAGACAAGGTTACACCGAGTAAAAAGATACCCAACATGTTACGCTTTAAAATTGTGCACGCTGGTGGGATGATGACAAACTGCGGTACTTAAAGCAATCGCCGTAGGCGACGCTTACATTTTTTTTGCACTTTACCAGTTAGTTACAGAGGAGGTTTATTACTCTTGCCATAATAATTGCGATGCCTCGCTTACATATGCATGCCCTTCTGCACACAAGTATGTAGGGATGGGGGCACTCCCGCTGCTTCTAAAAGAAAGCTGCTCAGATTGCTTTTATGAGGAAGAGAATCCCTGGCTGAAAAAAAAATCCGGGATTATGGTTGATGCCTTCAGCTGCAACCACGGTAAACCACTTCAAAGCCGCAACGTATATATGCGTATTGTGGTCTTGAAGTGGTTATTTGTGCATTGTGGGGAAAAAATAGGCAGCATAATCAAGTAACCTCTTTTGTTTCCGTCTGCGTGAGCAGATATGACCTGTAATAAGATAACATTCATTTGATTTTATGCTTCATAAAATCGCCTACATTGTCACTTACACTATTAATGATGGTAGTTAGTTACTATTGCATTAGATATTTCTTTATCAGTGTTGCCAATCCATTAACAGATGACTTGGGAATCCTGGGACTTTTTCATTGACCATGGTCATTTGTGATAAATAAGAACATTTGTGAACATCACTTCTTCAGTTTGTAGTCTGTAAATTACTATATGTGCCAAGATAAAGAGTACTAAGCTGTTTCATGTAATGCTCCTCTAGATAAGAGTGTTTAAAAAGGACCTGTACTGCGAAAATTTTGCAAAAAAAGGCTAGCAGAGAGCAAAATATTACTCCCCGGTATTTTCTGTAGGTTTTGTTTTTTTACGGTGATTACTGTGTCTCTCTCTCACTGCGTGGAGGCAGCCATCTTGGTAGAGGAGAGGACCTTACTTTCTCATGTCAGAGCTGCTTTGTGATGACTGGTGGAGTAATATTTAAGAAGCAACAGGAGAGGCAGCAAAAGTACTTATCCACAAATGAATGAAGCAGATGCTTGTGTTGCATGTCCTCGGGTACTGCACAAACACAATATATTACCTAATTTTTTGTAAAATATAAATGATGATGTTACTTTGAGTTAACAAACATCAAGCATGTCAAGATCTAAAATTGTGCACGACATTGCAAATAAAAAGTACAGAACAGAAAGTTGTCTATAGTCAATACATTAAAAGCCTTTACAATCCCCTCTCATTCGCACTCACGATCGAACAATTGGCGGTGGCAACCTGCCAAGATGCTTCCATAGTGGGTTTCAAAAGGGGGCAAGTAGAGGAAAAACTAGAACTACACTGCTCCAAAAAAATTAAAGGAACACTTTGAAAACATAACAGATCTCAACGGGCAAAATTCACATGCTGGATATCTATACTGATATGGACTGGGTGGGCCATTTAATGGTATCAATTTCTTCATCCTCCAGGAACTGGCTGCATGCTCTCACCACATGAGACCGGGCATTGTCGTGCACCAGGAGGAACCAAGGACCCACTGCACCAGCGTAGGGTCTGACAATGGGTCCAAGGATTTTATCCCGATACCTAATGGCAGTCAGGGTGCCATTGTGTAGCCTGTAGAGGTCTGTGCATCCCTCCATGGATATGCCTTGGGTGTTTGGGTTCATCCCAAGGTACAGGATTACTTATAATTTAACCTGCAACCAATATTGGAAAAGCTCAAACTTAAGAGTAAACTTGGTGTAAACTTCCATTATCTGTGGTAGGCCATACGAACCTGGTTAAAATGATTTGGGCCCAACTCTCTTCAGGATCCTATCAGGAAACAACCCAGAAATAGGGGAAACAACCCAGAAATAGGTTACCCAGCTACCCAAGGATGAGGGGGGATTGGCTGTTTCCTCTGCTAGAACTTACTTTTTAGCCTCCCAATTGCAACATTTTTCCAGATGGGAGGTTATTGATACTTATCCTATCGGAGCTGCTCTGTTGGCGAGATCTAATAAGTATAGTTTATTGGCTCAACTGGAAGCAATGGGTTTCTGGGAATTTTCTCAGTTCCCTACCTTAATCCTTATGGCTAAGGTCTTGGCCGAAATGAAGAGAATGGGATTTGATGGCATATCTATTTATCATCCCATTTGGGAGAACTGTACCGTATTTGCCAGCGTATAAGACGACCCCCTAATTTTCCAGCTAAAATGTTTGTTTTGGGATATACTCACCGTATAAGACGTCGCCGCACTTTGCCATTGCCTCGCCTCACTGTGCCATTGCCTCGCCTCACTGTGCCATTGTCTCGCCTCAGTTTGCCAATCTTCATTCTGTTTTTGCCTGACAGAGTGAGTCAGACTGCGGGCGTCCATTTTTTTTAAAAGCCGCGCCTCCTCCTGTTCCATGATAGGCAGAACACTCAGTTTCCCATCAGAGCCTGTGTTCAGTGTTCCGCCTATCACGGATGTCCTCTTGTCCGAGGCTGAGGACGAGATGACGTTCATGATTGGCGGATCGTTGAGCCTATCACGGAACAGTACGAAGAGGAGGCGCGGCTTTTAAAAAATGGACGCCCGCAGATTGTTGAGCCAACATTTTAGGCATAAAAGGTTGTCTTATACGCCGGCAAATAAGGTAGTCTTATAGAGTTGGGGAAATTGCAGGGCTTTTCAGAATGATACTCCCAATGTATACTGTTTATTCACCAATTGTATTGGAACAAACACTTGAAATCATTTAAGGAAATACAAACTGAATTTGGTATCCCTTCTTCCCGTTTTTTTTATTTTTTATTTTTTTCTTCTCAATATCTCCAACTCCTTTCAGTACAGGCCAAGCTCAGACATTCCAAGTGGTGTTCTGCATAATGATCCATTGACCTGTGTATTGGGATATTTGGATGAAGAGTTATACACACCCCTGGTTAGGACAGCTTTATCTAGGCTATTGCTTTTTTGGCTCGCATACTGGCGCATACAAGTAAACTCTCTGCTTAAAGAAAAACAATTAAGTTGCCGGGAAGTCCATTCAAATTTGATAAATTATGGGAACCCTGGTTAACATTAAGGCTCCTACAATGTTGAATACAGGTTGGGAGATTTGGTGGACTGTTGGCTCAAAGCGATATGTGATTTAGTGCACACCTGAGGTAGTATGAAGTAGGCTGGCGAATGATTTATGGTTGTGTGGTTTGTTTGTTCACATATCTATGCGGATGCGTTAATGTTTACTTTTACTGATGGTCTTTGCTGAGAATAATATTCTGTGATTGGGCAGCTTTATAGCCACCCAGATCACTTTTACATGAAAGCTGCTCGCTGGCTCTAAAACAAAAAAAAGCGATACCGAGATCATGGCTACAGCTTCCTGCTGGTAGAAACCGTTTCTGCCCAGGACATTTATATATGTATGCTGGACGGCAAATGGTTAAAAAGACAGCTGGTTTGGCTTCTGAAAAATTGTAAAAACCTGCAGGTTTCACTACCTTCTCTGCCCTGAATAACTACCCTGTAGTCAGAGACCTTGTCCTTGTGCCTCCCCACCTGGCAGAATCTAATCTGAGATATAACTCATGGAAAGCACAGAATCCTTAACCTTCTCACTGCCTTTAGGGCTTCTGCTTCTCGTTGATTTGTGGAACCTTTTAGTAATAAAAGTGTAATTGTCACTCAAAGTCAAGAGCAGGTTAAGAATGATATTTTATAATTTGTAAATTCTCATTCGTTTTTCTACTGAAGCCTTAAAGCGGACCTTCAGTCATTTTTTAATCTTCCCATCTACTAAATCTTCTGCCCTTGTTGTTTTAACTTTAGATAGTAAAACATTTTTTTTTCTGCAAGTTAAATACCTTATACACCCCACTTCCTCCTCCTTGTCTGGTCATTAGCCTAGGCTTAGGACATCATGCGCAGCTCTCACTCTCATGAGAGTTTGCCCGGAAGGGAGTAGGATGAGTCATAAGAGGGCTTATGAGAGCTGCAGAGCTGGAGGTGTGCCTCTCTGTATATCCAGGAAGTGAACAGGCAGCAGACAGACTTGATGGAGGGAGAATTGTGCAGCATATTTGGCAAGTACAGAATATATAAAATATGCAAAGTGGTTGGAGAGACGCTTCAGAATGGCAAAGATGTTTTTATTACAAATGATGTGAGCAGACCGCAGTTCCTCTTTAAGGTGTAGCTGACTTATATGGGCTTGACAAAAACCTTATTCATGTGGCAGATGCAAGTACCTATGTTAGTCTTTAGATTGATCTTTGAGCACTTTGAATCCCAGGCCCAAAACTGTACATGGGTTTTTATTTCTGTCAGGTTGAAGTAAAATTCCAGCCTAAACCTACCTAGTCCTAAAAGTGGCCCCTCTCCCTTCCGAACATCTATTCTGACTAACCTGTGTAAAAAAGATTTATATGTATTTATATATATATATATATTCTTAGCCTTTTCCAGTCACATGGTCGGAGAGTCTGTATACAACCTTGGTTTACAATCCTGGTGGATTGAAAGGGACACCGGACCTATTTTGAAGATGAGCATGAGTAGTGCAGCCATCAAATGTTTTTCTGCACTTCAGTATTGCTTCTTTTAGACTAGGTCAGATTGTTTAATATATAGCAACTCCAAAAATGTATAAAAAGACACCCAGGCAGACTGATAATTATGCACAGGGTGGTTGAAGGTCAGAACCGTATCCCTATGCTGAGGTCCAGACACTCACCACCATGCACATTAAATACAAAGTGCATTTGAAGAGCGAGCCACACAATTTTATTTCTGAAGACTAGGGTTGTCCCGATACCACTTTTTTAAGACCGAGTACTCGCCGATACCGATTACCAATACTTTTTTTCAATGTCATGTTTGACAGATGGGGACTGATAGGTGGCTGGTACTCATGGACATTGACTAGTGGCTGGCGCTGATGGGCACTAATAGCTGGCACTGACAGCTTAGCTGGCACTGATAGGTGGCACTTATGGGCACTGATAGATGGCACTGAGTCAAGGGGAGTACATAGAGCAGGGTGCAGGTGGGTGCAGTGTGCAGGTGGGGACAGGGTACAGATGGGTACAAAGTGCATGTGGGTACTGAATGCAGGTGGGTGGTGCGTGCAGGTGGGCAGTGGGTGTATGTGGGTGCAGAGTGCAGGTATGGGCAGTGAATGCAGGTGGGCAGTGGGTGCAGGGGAGTGCAGGTGGGTGTAGGTGGGTACAGCATGCAGGGGAGTACAGAGGGCAGGGTGCAGGTGGGCAGTGGGTGTAGGTGGGTGGTGGATACAGGTGGGTGGTGGATGCAGGAATATCTTCCCTCTCCCAGCACAGACACCCATCCCCCCTCCTGTGGCTGGAGAGGGTGGGCAGAAGCCAGGCTTCTGTTTTTAGATGTTACACAGCAATGTGCTCCTGTCCAGCCGGATTTTCGGCACCTGCCCGCACTCCCGCAGCATTGCTCCCTGCCAATTGTCACACTAGAGCCGGCCGGGGATGGAAAGCTTTTCCTAGGCAGAATTAACACACTTGGCACACTTTAAAACTCACCCCTCCGAACACAGACCTCAGATACAGCGTGGCTCAATTCAGTGAGAGCTGCTCCTCCTCATGACCTGTGAGACGCGTCAGAGTCGGGGAGGAGCCACCTAGGAAAAGCTTTCCATCCCCGGCCGGCTCTAGTGTGACAAATGGCAGGGAGCGATGCGGGCGGGTGCCGAGAATCCCGCTTACATCTAAATACAGAAGCCTGGCTTCCGCCCGCAATCTCTGGTCACTGACTCATCGGGATCGGCATCGGGAGCATTTGCGTGAGTACAAGTACTCGCGCAAATGCTTGGTATCGGTACCGATAATAGTATCGGTATCGGGACAACCCTAATAAAGACGCATGAAAACAAAAATTGGACGGGAGATTTTTACCAGTCTAATTAGACTATCTAAGCAGCCTTAATAAAGTTAAGTGTCACTCAATAAAGGAAATGACAAGCTCTGAAGAAGTTGGCTGATAGGTAAACGAAACCAGTCAGTGTGATGTCACCACGCGACTCAAGTGATCCTGCCTGACTCACCATTTCACCTCACCAAATCAAAGTCCATAAAACACCAAACGTCCATTCGGTGCTTGCTGTGATCTACTGATAGAGAAGTGATCCTTCACCAAACTTGAATAAACACCCAAAGTGACTGGATAAGTAATCTGCTTACCAGAGCACATTAAGTCCTTTACTCAAAAAGAGAGTCAATGAGAGCTTATGCAGGATAATGCCTGCTCACATAGGCTGAAATGGAGACCTTCTTAAAGGTCTCGGCCGGATATGAAATAACAATGGAAACATCCATAGCGTAATTTCGTTTAATAAAAAATGAGCAAAGATAAAACGTAGCCAAATGGCTACTCACATTTAAAAGTGCCTATCCTGGTAGTCGGTAGTCAGGGGATCTGCCGCGCTCCCACCGCCTCCCACCGTACTCTGTCCATGGCGTGTGTTCCACCCCCCAGGAACCAACAAACAGCAGGGCTGGAAATGACGTACATAGAGTGACCGTGTTGTATCCTCAACAGTCTTTAGGTGGTGACATCATTACCTGGATATTTAGGCAATGATATAACCTGCTTTATTACCCCCCATTTGCTTACATGGCCTGGGGATTCCCAACCATGTAAGTGATTAGGCGAGGTGACGAGTGGTTGGTAAGGACGTGGCGGGTGCAAGTCCCTCCTGTTTCCTTAGCAGCTTCAAGAAGGATTTAAAACAGAGGGGTTTGTTATGCTAGAGTTCTTCATTTCATGAGTTATGAATATGTAGCAACAAAGTCTGTGTAATGAGCATGTTTGACATATTCTACATTCATCACCTAGAACTGTGCTTTGCTTTGCACCATTATATTACTTTTGACTGATTACTGCTTTTAAATGTTCATGTTCTACAACTTTTACTGAAATCCTGAAGGCACACGGAAGTTCTCTGAATACAATGAGTGACATACTGCCTGAAGGTGCTTCTTCTTCTGTATTAAGAGTCATCAATCAGTCAGACCTTCCCAACTGACTTTGACTATCAGTTGTTTTAGGAAGGCGCAGAAGCTTATTTAAAAGGTTATTAGCAGAATGAATTACCAGCAGCCAGTCGGCAGTGATTTGTCACTGTTCTGATGAAACTAAACTAAAAAATTGAAATCTGACTGCAGCAGGTTATCGTTTTTTGCATGTTATCCTTGCTTCTTGTGTGTCAACAATATCTTACATCAGGGCTCGACAAATCCCGGGTGCCAGGTCGCCATGGCGACTAGAAATAGGGTCCTGGCGACTTGGCTTGGAAGGGGGGGCAAAAAAAATAAAATAAAAAAAAAATATTTTTTTTTTTTTTTTGAGCTGGGGCCATCTGGTGGTGAGCCGTTGGTATTACAAGTTATTACCACCAGATGTGATCTGGCGCCATCTGGTGGTGGCCGTTGGTATTACAAGTTAAGCATTACAAGTTAAACAGCAATGTTTTAATGTTGTTTTTCACTATTTTCACTGCCATCTTCTTCCCTCTAATTAGAACCCCCAAACATTATATATATTTTTTATCCTAACACCCTAGAGAATAAAATGGCAAACGTTGCAATACTTTCTGTCACGCCGTATTTGCGCAGCGGTCTTACAAGCGCACTTTTTTGGTGAAAAAATTACATTTTTTTTTTAATTAAAAAATAAGACAACAGTGAAGTTATCCCCATTTTTTTTTTATATTATGAAAGATAATGTTACGCCGAGTAAATTCATACCCAACATGTCACGCTTCAAAATTGCGTCCGCTCGTGGAATGCCGACAAACTTTTACCCTTTAAAATCTTCATAGGCGATGTTTAAAACAAATCTACAGGTTGCATGTTTTGAGTTACAGAGGAGGTCTAGGGCTAGAATTATTGCTCTCGCTCTACCAATCGCGGCAATACCTCACATGTGTGGTTTGAACACCGTTTACATATGCGGGCGCTGCTCACGTATGTGTTCGCCTTCTGCGCGCAAGCTCGACGGGGACGGGGTATTTTCGGGCTCCTAACTTTTTTACCTGGCTCCTAGATTCCAAGCAAATTTGTCAACCCCTGTCTTACATCCTGGCAATGCAACCATAACTTATCCCAAGTAATATATAGTTTACTAAAATCTTAATCCGCATTGCCATGCATTTTGCTGCATTTTCATATTTCTGGCAGTGCGGACAGTGCCAACAGGGAGAGTCCCTCACTGTATTTCAAAATAGCTGTGTACAGAGTTTGACAAATTTTCTTGGAATCTAGGATCCAGCTAAAAAAGTTAGGAGCCAGAAAACGCACCCCGTCCCGCCGAGCTTGCGCGCAGAAGCGAACGCATACGTGAGTAGCGCCCGCATATGTAAATGGTGTTCAAACCACACATGTGACATATCACCACGATCGGTAGAGCGAGAGCAATAATTCTAGCCCTAGACCTCCTCTGTAACTCAAAACATGCAACCTGTAGAATTTTTTTAAACATCGCCTATGGAGATTTTAAAGGGTAAAAGTTTGTCGCCATTCCACGAGCGAACGCAATTTTGAAGCGTGACATGTTGGGTATGAATTTACTCGGCGTAACATTATCTTTCACAATCTAAAAAAAATTGGGCTAACTTTACTGTTGTCTTATTTTTTAATTAAAAAAAGTGTATTTTTTCCCCAAAAAGTGCGCTTGTAAGACCGCTGCGCAAATACGGTGTGACAAAGTATTGCAACGACTGCCATTTTATTCTCTAGGGTGTTAGAATAAAAAAAAAATATATAGAAAGAGGCCAAGCAGGGAGATGGCAAATAATAAAATAATTTTAATTAAGAAAAAAACAGTTTTTACAAAAAAAAAAAAAGCTATAAAAAAAAAAAGGCTATATGAAGCTATTTAAACAAACCCCCTCGCGCCCCCCCCCCCCCACACTCACCGACCCCGCAAAAGGCGCCAGATGACGGCCACAATCACTTCCTGCTCTTCTCCACTTTGGGAAGGAGATGGGCGGGCAGTAAATACAGGCAGAAATCCCCATTAGTATTGCTGGTTGTCTCTTGTCAAAGACAAAGACCACAAGACTACAGTAGGAATTATAGGCCTGCAGTAGGCTGCAAAGTCGCGGCCTCAATTTCAATTACCGGCTGGAGCAGCGCTCCGCGATTGCGCGCAGGGGGGGGGGGGGACGGAGACGCAGGATACCCCAGCTCACTAGGTCGCTAATTCTATTTGCAATTGCAACCTGGCGCCCGGGAAATGTCGACCTCTGGCTGTGTAAGGCCAGCCATAGATGGTTCAAATCTTGACCGGTTTAGCAGGGACCGGCCAAGATTCAAACCATCTATGGGCAGGGTGGTTGTACAACCAGCATGCCAGATTTTTATGCGATTAATTGAAACAATAATCGGCCAACTAATCGATTATGAAAATAATCGTTAGTTGCAGCCCTGGCTGCAAGCATCACCCTGGTACCTGTCTTTAGAGAGGACGGTCAACTTTTTAGTGATGACAACCAATGTGGCTAAGCAGCCGCTCGGCTGTTATTGCAAGCAGTGGGAGGGGAAGCCCCCTTCTCCTACTCCCCCCCCCCCCCCTGATACTTCTATGTAGAGAAAAAAGGAAATTGTACTACACTGGGTAGTGACATGGCGGACTTTCAAGGGCAATCACAGGGACATTTTTAGTTATAAAAATAGAGTTTAATTACAAAATTATAAATATACAAATAAATTTCATTTCAATAAAATGTTGACAAAAAAGAACATGGATACATATTTGGGCAATATAGACGTCTCGCCCCTTTCCCCTTTTTTTGACTTCTATGTAGAGCAGCCTTACTGAAAATGACCTGGTAGAATTTTGAACGGAAATTCTTGGGAGAAGAATGTTCTAAGAAAGTTTGTTTTTTCAGTACTTGGTGGTCAAATCGACATTCGTATTCAACGATTTCGAAACAGGTTTTTTTCTCAAATAAAAGGATCTCTAACATTAATACGTTTTTGTTAAAGTCTATTCATTCCATAATCAAATGATAAAAGCAAAGAACATTTTTTATATGACAAACATACATTCAGTATTTTTCTATGAATTTTCCAAAAACTTTTCCTAAGAATTTTCATTTGTAATTCCATCCATCTATGGCCAGTATACTATACCATGAGCTATAGATAAAACAACTTTTAGCAGAGTTTCTTGAGGTCTGAAATGAATTTGAAGGTTTCTCTTAGGGTAGAAAATTGAGAAGGCTGGTGTTGAGGATCACTGTTGGCTCTAGCACCAGCTGCTGCCTGGCATGCTTCTTTGACAAGCCTCTACACATCCCTAAGGCATCTATTAAACACCTCACACCAGCTGCAAACCGCCTAGTACCCTAAATGCACTTTCCTAGCCCATAACGTTAAGACAAGTGCATTTAAAATCACTTTCATCTAAATTATCGAAACTGTTTTATAGCATTGGAAGGTTCCTTGTTAGAATAGCAATGCAGCTGTCAACATGCTGCCAAGTCTGATCAGTTAGGTCGATTTTGTATACATCAGCCACACAGGATGCGGACGGTCTTTTAAAGCTGACCATAGATGGTGCGATTTTTTTTTTTTATTTTTTTTTTTTCCTGAGGAAAAGTGCTCGATTCCCCTATTAACACAGTCCGTGTTGATTGGGGAATCACTCCCGCAGAACTTTTGTATTCTACCACGCAGGGAAAGCTGTCCTGGCTGGGAGAACCCACAGTATTTCTAGCAGCTTTAGCCCCTGGCACTAATCGCATGAAAACAGGCTGGTTGTACCCAAGCTTGCCCATACAGGGTTCAAATCTCGGCCAATGCCTGCTGAACCGGTTAAGATTCATAGCCATTGAGATGGCCAGCTTAAACCGCAAATGTTGGGGGGGGGGGGGGGATACACCTGCAAGGCAATGGCATGATGTGCTAGGATGTATCGCATCCTAGCACATTATGACATGCTCGCTTTGAAACGAATCCCTCCAGCACTGTGCTATCACCGTTGAGAGGGCCGATATCTTCCCCTGGTTTTTCTTCTGGGTTCACGCACTCCGGCTATTTGATTGCCATGAGCATGGGAGCCCTTAGGTTCTGGTATGAAGCTCTGAAGTTCCCGGCAAGGTATTCCGGCCCCTCAGCACATCCAGCGGTGACGTAACTGGCTGCATTCAGGGTGAATATCTCCTAAACAGTGCACGTAACTGGGCAGGATTGAATTTGAAGTGTGATCCATTCAATCCTGCCCAGCAGCAGCACAGCTAGCTTTTAGAACAGGCCGTGTATGAAGGGGTTTCCTCCTTGAGTAATGTGTGGAGGGACTTGGGAGGTTTGGACTATTCCTGTAGATGTTGCTGTGCAGTACTGAATGCTAATAAGGATGTATTTAATCCCAACCACCATCAGAGCTGTGAAGGACATTGCATAATTTGCTGAGTCTGAAAGACTACAAAGAGGAGTGTTGCAGACTCTGTCCCTTCCACAGTCACTTCCTGCAGTGCCCAGAGTCTATCAGTAGGATATACAGAGTGTCACATGATACAAAGCCACAACTAAACCCAGACATCAGGGGATCTGCAGACCACAAAGCAACATGGTACAGAGCAGTGTTTCTTAACCTTTTTTTAGTCAAGGCGCCCTTTAAAATGATGCACAATCTCAAGACACCCCGTTGTAAAATGTTAAAAACAAAACGACTAGTTTTAGGTAATGCGGTATCATCCACCCACGTGGGCCATCAAACATTGGAGGTGATTTACTCTTCCACAGAAAATACACCTTTACACACTGGTACTGAATAGTATTCCAATGTTTCTCCCTATCTTTTTTTTTTTTTCTCACACGGCTGACCCAGTGCTGATGAAGAGGGACAATGGAGGGGCAAACAAGGATGCTGTACAGACCCCCAATGCTCTCCTTATCAAACGATGAGGTCATTGAGTGTTGGGACACCGGCGGCACAAAGGTTATAATGGTACACAATGAAAACCTATGGCTTTGTGTAACTAAAAGACAGGGATCCACCTGCTGGCTTGTATAAACATTTTGGGCAATTTTTAGGCATTTTGCCAAGGCAGCCCTGAAGACACCCTGGTTGAAAAAGGCTGCTACAAAGGCATTATATGTGCTGGGATTGATCATTTCATTCAGTTCTAGTGAAAAGAAAGTTGAAATTCAGCTTTAAAGCCAAAACCAAAAATGTAATACATTGCAGCTTACTATTAAAGCGGAGCTCCACCCTAAAGTGGAACTCGCGCTGATCGGAACCCTCCCCCTCCCCCCTCCGGTGTCACATTTCTTTCAGGGGGAGGGGGGGATTTTCACCCTCTTCCGGCCACACAGTCTCGGGCAGACTGCGGGCATGATGTAACCTTCCTTCCCCCCGTCCCCCCCTGTTGTGTTCTGGGAACACTTGGCTCCCAGTACACAGCGGGAGCCAATCGGCAGGCGTAGCGCGACTCGCGCATGCGCTGTAGGGAACCGGGCAGTGAAGCCGGAGCGCTTCACCTCCTGGTTCCCTCACAGAGGATGGTGGGGGGGGGAGACAGCAGAGTGACGAGCGATCGCTCGTCCTCTGCTGCGGACGGCGCTGGACTCCAGGACAGGTAAGTGTCCTAATATTAAAAGTCAGTAGCTGCAGTATTTGTAGCTGCTGGCTTTTAATATTTTTTTTTCAGCGGACATCCGCTTTTAAATGTGGTGGTTGCATCAGTGAGTTATTAGGCTTTTTTCCCCTGTTTTCACCTGGTGATTTGGCCAGTAACAAATCTCCTGTATCAGAGTAACAACAGATTTGCTAGCTGGATCACCAGATGAAAAAAGAAATAAAGCCTAAAAAGAAAACTAATACAGCCATTACATCTAAGCATTGGCAAGCCGCAGTAAAATGTTTGCTTTTGGGTTTCAGCCTAGGTTCACATTGTCAAATCGGTGGCTATTGCCGGCAATGGCACTGTCCAAATCTGTGCTATGCCACACCGTTTCCCAAAAGTAGTTTCTGTACTACTTTTGGTGACTTTGGGTGCGATTTCAATTGACATCTGTGCAGGAACCCGCAAAGGTATCTCTGAAATTGCCCCATAAATTGGACAGACATGCAGGTATTCGTGCAAGTTCAGCTAAACTCGCACAATTTCAATCCCGCTGTCAATGTGAACCGGGGCTGATACTGTTTTTGTTCTCTTCCAGCGCACTGTGTTCAATCTTCCCCTTTGGCTGAAATCACAACCAAAGCGAGTTGCCAGTAGTTCCTTTTTTTTTTTTTTATGGCGGAAAGGAAACACATATCAGTATGTAAATGCCAGTAATGTACAACAGCAGTCGGTTTTGGAAAATAATGACGGGTTTTACATCTTTAGAAACAACTGCATGGGCACTGATCATTCCAGAAGCAAGGAAAGTCTTCTTCATGTACAGAAGATCGCTGTCTTTCAACTAGAATATGGGAAAAAATGGTAGAAGGTCTCACGTCTATTTAGCATGCATTGTATTAATCTACCTGTAAGCGATACGGAAACTCTATGTTAATATTTCCCGAATCTCGCAAAACCCCTTTAAATTGTATTATTAAACCAACGTACTTGTGTAATGAGTCATTACAAGCTGCATGAACAGTCATGTCTGCGCTAATAAAGATACACTTGATCTCGGTAATCGGCAGCTTGTATAAGAGATGTCTGTAGTGCCCCACAGCAAACCCTTTCATACCTGCATTGGTAAATGCCATTTGTAATCTGGTTTATTTAGGTGAATACAGAGTATTGGAAAAACATTTGGATAAATAATTCTAATTTCAGCAGTCAGCTTATTATAAAGTGAACCTGTGCCCAGAAAATGCACACTAAAGTATTTACATATTGTGCACAAGCAATAAAACATACATCTGTATCTTTAAAACCGTATTAAACCAAAAATGATTTAATTTACCACAGCCTCAATATCCTTTCAGTGCTCGTTCACACCATACATAAAAAAACTGATGGGAAAACTGCACAGATTTCACTACATCAGTTTTCATGCGTGTCAGTGATGTCTCTGTTTCCATCAGTGTTGATGGTACAGCAGGTTTTTTTTTTCCGTGCAGAACACTGCATACGCAGATTCCTTTGCATTAGAAATCCACATGCGATACCTGTGTTGTGGTGTGAACAGGGCATATAGAGAACAATTGTTTTTTTGTGTCCTTAAAGATAATCTGACGGGAAAACGCCCCCTTTTTTCCTCATTCGTTGAAAACGGTTTTTCATGGATTCCACAGCTTGTAAACACGGTCTGTGAATGGGGAGAGAGAATCCTGTAACTGATCAGACGCTTCTCCCCTTCACAGATTGTGTCAGGATTGTGAATCTCTTTCCTGCAACCATGGTGCTGACGTGGGAATCCCTCCTGCCGGGCTAATGTCTTCTCCCAGCAGGAATTTTTGCTAGCGGCAATTACAGCCACTAACGATAACCACCGTTAAAATCCGGCATGCTGGTTGTACCGAAGTTGGTACATTCAGCCTGCCCATGCACACTTAGAATCTTGGCCGCTTTCTGCTGAACAGGCCAAGATTCGAACCATCTATGGCCTGCCTTACAAGCAGTGTAATCAACATGTATACAGGGCTTTTTGTTCAGGGGGAACTTGGTTCCACCACCTCTGGCTCAGACCTTTTGGTGTCTGCTCACCACAATCAGTCCGGTTACTTTGTTTACAAGTGACAGTTTTTCACTCTGTGTACAGTTTCAAGTCTTTTTAAAGTGGAGTTCCACCCATTTTTTTATGTTTGTCTGTGCTGCATGCTCTAATCTCATAGTGTTCAGAATGGACAATTTTTATTTAATTTGTTGCTTGTAAATACCTTTATTTTGTAGTCCTTCATTACTTCCTCCTCCTTATTTGCCTAGGCTATTTGCAAGGGTTTCTGGGATAGGCATCATGTTTCCCAGTAGTCCTTGCAAACCTGACTGAAACCTATTACATTGCTTGTGCACTGAGCATGTGCGAGATATGCAAAGCTGAAATCCAGGAAGTCATACAGTCTGGCTTCATGATGCCCACACTTAAAATGGCCACGGTCTATTTCTAGATTATAAACTATTTAAATGCTGTAACAACCTAACAAAACGGACCTTAGTTTACAGACTAACTTTACTAGAATACATTAAGCTTGTGTATTACAGGGGTATTTGTATTTAAAAAGTGAAATTGTGGGTGGAACTCCCCTTTAAGTATGACGCTACAAGCTTGGCACACCTATTTATGAGAAGTTTCTCCCATTTTTCTTTGCAGAACCTCTTAAGCTCTATCGGGTTTAATGGGGAGCGTTGGTGCACAGTAATTTTTCAGATCTCTCTAGAGATGTTCAATCTGGTTCAAGTCTGGGCTCTGGCTGGGCCACTCAAGGACATTCACAGAGTTTTCCCATAGCTACTCCTTTATTGGCTGTGTGTTTTTAGAGTCATTATTTTTTTGGAAGATGAACCTTAGCCCCAGTCTGAGGTCCTGAGTACTCTGGAGCAGGTTTTCATTAAGGATGTCTCTGTATATTGCTTCATTCATCTTTCCCTCGGTCCTGACTCCCAGTTCCTTGGAAAAACATCCCTACTGCATGATGATGCCAACACCATGCTTTACTGTTGGGATGGTATTGGACAGGTGATGAGCAGTGCCTGATTTGCTCCAGACATGACCCTAGCCAAATTTAGACCAAAGAGTTCTATCTTTTTTTCATCAGACCAGATGTTTCTCATGGTCAGAGAGTCCTTCAGGTGCCTTTTGACAAACTCCAAGTGGGCTGTCATGTGCCTTTTACTGAGGAGTGGCTTCCGTCTGACCACTCTACTGTACAGACCTGATTGGTGGAGTGCCGCAGAGATGGTTGTTCTTTTGGAAAGGTTCTCTTCTGTCCGGAAAGACGCTGGAGCTCTGTCAGAGTGACCATCGGGTTCTTGCTCACCTCCCTGACTAAGGCCCTTCTCCCCCGATCACTTAGTTTGGCTGGGCGGCACGCTCTAGCAAGAGTCCTGGTGGTTCCAAATTTCTTCTATTTACGGATGATGGAGGCCACTGTGCTGCAGAAATGTTTCTGTACCCTTCCCCAGATCTGTGCCTCGATACAGTCCTGTCTCGGAGGTCTACAGACAATTTTTTTTGGCAATCATGGCTTGGTTTGTGCTCTGACATGCACTGTATGTAGACTGTGGGACCTTTTTATAGACAGGTGTGTGCCTTTCCAAATTGTATCCAATCAACTGTATTTATCACAGGTGGACTCCAATCGCGTTGTAGAAACATCTCACTGATGATCGGGGCACATTTTTATTTTTTTTATAAATTTGAACAGATTTCAAATTTTGAATAAGGCTGTAACATTACAAAATGTGAAAAAAAAAAAAGCGCTGTGAACACTTTCTGGATGCACTGTATAGATATATTATATTCTTTACTAGTATAACAGACGATCAGGCAGTGGGTTGTACTTGGGGCTGGTGGAACAAAGGATACACAGAGATTGTTGCTATAGGACCCTTTCCTGGCAGAAAGACACTTCAGTGTAATTTAATTCTCATGCTTTGCACTGTTGTCTAGTCTGCAAGAGATATTTATATTCTTCACTGACAGTTCTTTGCATAGTGTGACCTTGGATATGTATAATCTGTGTAGGAGCAGGTGATTGCGGCTTCATACTGCCAGCTTGTTGTGCATGCAATGCCTTGCACAATTCTGCGATTGCTGGGAGACTTCATTGTGCTGCAGTGATTTGTGCAGAGGTGCAACACAATCTATGCTCATTCATGCACAGAAGAAAGCAGACAACAAAAAAATAGATTTTTTTTTTATTTTATTTTTTTTTATTCCATAGGACCGGCACTCCGTGGACTAGGTTGTTGCCTCGCCTAAAAAATCCTGCCCGCAGCTGGTCGCGATTCTGGGAAAAGGCCACGAGGCCGGACGCCGCTCACTGCCTTTTCCCAGGATCGCGGCGAGCTGCAGGCAGGATTTTTTTAGGCGAGGCTGCAGCTTCGGCATAGTCCGTGGCCTTTTCCCAGGATTGCAGCCGACTAGGCCGAAGCTGCGGCCTCGTCTAAAAACTTAGGACCGGCGCGGTGTCCATCGTTGAATTTTTTTTTTTTTATCATGAATCAAGTTTTTTTTTTTTTTTTTTTAAATCGCATCCTTTACCTGCAGACTTTCCTCTTTTCACTTCCTTATTGTTTGTTTTTGCTCAGAAGTTGCTCTATTTCTTCTCTGTTCTGTTCACTTCCTGCTTGTCTGATTGTTACTCACCACCGTGAAGGGAGGCTTTACTGCGGTGGTCAGTAACGTGCTCACCCCCTCCTGGGAGCTACATCTGTGCGGCAGGACGCTCTCTGTGTTAGAGACTTAAAGGATGTGTGAATTACTGGGTGTGCCGCAATGCATATTGGGAAATGTAGTTCTTACATGAACGAGCGCCGCAAACCAGGAAGTGAAACCAGGAAGTGAATGAGAGAACAGAAACTAGAACGCCGGAGGTGATTTAGATGAAGGAATTTAATAGGTTTTTACTAGTTTTTTACCAGAATCATTACACTATTCTGTCTGTCTACCTTGCAGACATTAATTTTAGGCAAAACATTTTTTCCTTTAATAATAATAAAAAAAACTGCAGAAATTGTAGGAAGATGCTTTAGCTTATCCCTAAAGTGCCCTTTTTTTTAAGGCTGAAGGTTCCTCCCTCGGCTTATACTCGAGTCAGTGTACCTGAAATTGACAAGCTGCGGGCGTCCATTGTTTAAAAATCACGGTCTCCTCCTGGTCCCTTCCGTGATGGGCGTTTTCTCAGCAGACACAGTTCCGCCTATCACGGACGTTCTCTCATCCTCGGACAAGACTTTATGTACTGCAGACCCTTTTTCCTGCAGAGTTTTGTGAACACTAGCCTTGGGTCTGATCTCAAACTAGTGCTGGTAGACATGCACAAGACCCCATGCAAAAGCAAGCCTGCAGTCCTCTGATAGGCTTGTGACTTCCAGCCTGGAGATATTCCTTCATTCCTGTATCCCCACATACAGCACAAGAATACATCTGGGGTCTCCATGAGGTGGACGAGCTGCTTAAACCTGTGACATAAGCAGAGGCCACAGAGAGCGTGTTTTTTTTTGTTTTTTTTTATGTTTTGTGCATATCCATTTATGCGCTGGTGTTTGGTCTACTAATTTTGTTTTTCTAATTGATTGCCATTTTCATACAGGATATCTGTGTTGAGAAACTCTTTGGGCTAGATTCAGAGAGAAGTTACGCTGGCGTATCTATTGATACGCCGCGTAACTTCTACTATGCTCCGGCGTATCTTTTTTCTGTATTCAGAAAACAAGATACGCCAGAATTTAGCTAAGATCCGACTGGCGTGTCTTACACCGTCGTATCTTAGGCTGCATATTTACGCTGGCCGCTAGGTGTCGCTTCCGTATAGTTATAGTTACGCGATGAATATGCTAATTAGGTAGATACGCCGATTCAGAAACGTACGTCCAGCCGGCGCATTTTTTTACGTCGTTTACGTTAGGCTTTTTCCGGCGTAAAGTTACCCCTGCTATATGAGGAGTAGCCAATGTTAAGTATGGACGTCGCTCCCGCATCGAGTTTTGAAAATTTTACGTCGTTTGCGTATGTCGTTCGCGAATAGGGCTGTACGTAAGTTACGTTCACGTCTAAAGCAATGACGATTTGCAGCGTAATTTTGAGCATGTGCACTGGGATTTTTTCACGAACGGCGCATGCGTCAAAAACGCGGGGTCACCATTCATTTAAATAAAACACACCCACATCATCCCCTTTTGAATTAAGCGGGCTTACGCCGAACAACATACGTTACCCTGCCGTAACTAAGGGTGCAAGTTCTTTCTGAATACGGAACTTGCGCCCTAATTTACGGCGGCGTAACGTATCTCAGACGCCTCACCTAAAGATACTCCAAAGTATCTGAATCCGGCCCTTTGATTTGTATACTACCAGTGACTGAATCTGGCACTGCCATTAAACTAAAGAACTAAAAGCCAGTGTTTGAAATGGCTACTACTACTAAGATTTTTTTTTTTTTTGCAATTTTTCTGAAACCGGTTATGTGGTAAACAAATAAATATCAGTAGTTTTGAACTATAAAAACGTCTTTACCCCCGTTTTATTTTGTTTCCCCAATATTTTTTCTGGCACTGAATGGGTTAACTTGCTGACACTCTGCTGAGTCACTGCTATGCCGTGGATTGGTCTGGGAATTGGATGATTCATAATTACTGATCACATTAGTACCTGATTTGTGCCTCTGGCTGTAAGTGAATCTGTGTAATTACTCTGCTCTCCGCTCAGGAAATATGAGTCATAGACAAGCTATGACCTAGAGGCACCAGTACTTTTCTTAGAGCCTCAGGTAAAGAACAGGCCTGGAGTTTAGGATCTCTGCGTTAGGAAGGCATCATATGTACGTAGCTGAAAAGCCAGCCAGAAGGTCTTTGAATACATATGCTTTTATATTTCAGAATATGAAAAAACGGTATTCAACAGGAATAGCACAAAAATTCTCTTTTCCTTCAACGGTCATAATGCTGAACATGGAAGATCTGCATATATTAAAGTTTAGATAAAGTTAAAACTTCTTCTTTCTTCTTTCTCCTCCTGAGAATATTTTGAATCCTTTTTTAGTTGGTAACTGGATAACTCAAAATTTAGAATTTTTCCTGACCTTCAGTCACAAGGATGGTGGTCACCAGGGCAGATAGGGAGGGTTCTAACGCCTCATTACTCCATGCAAAACTAAAGAAAAAAACATTTGCCTTTCAAATTTAGGAGAAAATTGCATGTTGCGTTGTGACATGAAAAACTGTTACATGTGAAATTCTTTCACACACAGGAGTTTTCCAACGTGCGGAAAAATCTGTATGGAGCCGAGTATAACCCATTTTCGTAGAAATATATTTTTTCAATAGTTTCCTTTCCTGGCAGCGCTTACCTTCACTTCCCCGAATGCCGATATGACAGCCTTTGAGGAGCAGCAGTGGCAATCTGTTTTACATATCTTGCCCATTAAAGTTAGAAGGTGTATGTGCCGAGGCAGATCACAGAGAATCCACACAAAGTCCTACCACCACAGGTTGCCATTAGAAAACTGCTGGGGGTTGAGCATAGGACCCAACCACCCTGTCTTAAAAAGAGAGCAACAGTTAACCGTGAAAATAATGGGAAACTCTTGAACAAAGGCATATAGTGCAGAAGCTGTTTTGTGATAGATTATTTCACAGATCTTAAAGAAATCTACAAAGCAGACCAAAAGTAAAGGAAGAACATGCATGCCTCCTTGTATTTGGACAAAATTTGTTTGCTGTGACCCCATCCACCGCCGTTGCTAAGATCACTACTGAGTAGGGATAAGCTCCGGCGTGTTTGCACACTCCACATGCAGAGCCTGCCAGAAAGTCGGCGCTGCGCAAATCACAGGCAGGGAGACATTGTCCTGATGCGTGGCTCCAGAGATCGGGAAATTTCCCACTGCCTGTGATTAGCGCAGCACAGTGCCAACTTCCTGGCGGGCTCTGCATCTGGAGTGTGCGAACACGCCAGAGCTCATCCCTACTACTGAGTACAGCCAAAATGAATCCCATGCATACAGTACTTTAATTCTTAAACACATAGTACAGGCCACAGGCTCCTTTTAAGGCAGTGGTTCTTAACCTTGTTGGAGGTACTGAACCCCACCAGTTTCATATGCGCATTCACCGAACCCTTCTTAATTGGAAAAATAAAATATGATTTTTTCAAATTCAAAACATAGGTATATATTTAGGTATATATTTATACATAGGTCCACAAAATGAACAAAACCATTAAAAAACACACAGTGGGCACAGTGGCTGCGTGTGATGGGCACAGTGGCTGCGTGTGATGGGCACAGTGGCTGCGTGTGATGGGCACAGTGGCGACAATTGATGGCACAGAGGCTGCATGTGATGGCATAGTGAGGCTGATTATTATTTTTTTTTGCTAGTCAGAGAAGGCTCATTTAAAATAACACAAAAACATTTTTTTTATCTGCCATTTTATATTAATAAAGTGCTGGTCACCTCACCTCAGTCAGCCTCCTCCCCTCCCCCCAATCCAGCCATTTAATTTAGCGGGGACCAGCTGAATTTTGATCAGTAATTGGCCTTCCCACTCCACAGAAGTCAATCATTTGATTGGCTTTTATCGAAGAGACCTGTTGGAAAACTTTTTTGACGATCTGTGTCAACAGCCGCTGTTGTATCCTGACAGCAGTGAGTCCTGCGTTCAGAATACTACTTCCCTGGGGGATTCCTCCATCCATTTCATCTGTGGTAGAACAAAAAGGAAAAAAACATCTATGGTCAGCTTTACTGGAAGCTGGGAGTGGTTACAGTATATGGCCTGCCCTATCAACTTTGCCAGTAAAATATATACTTCCAGGACTAGTCTTGAATATTACCTGTGACTTCCTTGCAGTTGATCTTCTTTATTGTTCCAGAATATGTGCAGTGCATAAATATGTTATAATGTGACAAAAAAAATGCTAAGTATTACCGTATCTTTTACAACATATAACCCATACTAGCAGCAAAACAACATGTGTTGAATTTCCTGTAAAGAAAACAATTTCACCTTCAAGTGCACTGCCAGATATTGCCTTCTCAAAGTATATTATATGCATATAATGCTTAAAAAAAAAAAGGGTGCTAAAGGTCTTGAAGGAAAAGTGTCCCAATTCTGTCTACAGAAAGTGCCCATTCCAATTTTCTTAATACAATTCAACAGCTATGAGGAAAATTATACCTATGCAAGTGCATCACCCCACACAGTGCTCAGTGGGAGCTTACCAAATGAGCTTGACCCTCAAATTAGAGTGGTCATAAAAACCGCTCTGTAATGAAGATCCTTCTGGCTATTGTAAACATCCAGGCATGCCATGGCAAATGACTCCCTCGTTTTCTGATGTCCGCTGCAAACACACAATGGTTTTAAACATTCAGGTCAGACATGCAAAGAGAAAACACACTCTTCATAGTGTAAAACCAATGATTAAATCAGGGTTTGCCAAATTTGCTTGGAATCTAGGAGCCAGCTAAAAAAGTTAGGCGCCAGAAAACGCACCCCATACTGACGAGCTTGCGCGCAGAAGCAAACACATACGTGAGCAGCTCCCGCATATGTAAACGGTGTTCAAACCACACATGTGAGGTATCGCCGCGATTGGTAGAGCGAGAGCAATAATTCTAGCCCTAGAACTCCGTGGTAAATCAACCTGTAGATTTTTTTAAACGTCGCCTATGAAGATTTTAAAGGGTAAAAGTTTGTCGGCATTCCAATTTTGAAGCGTGACATGTTGGGTATGAATTTACTCGGCGTAACATTATCTATCATAATATTAAAAAAAATGGGAATAACTTTACTGTTGTCTTATTTTTTAATTAAAAAAAGTGTAATTTTTTCCCAAAAAAGTGCGCTTGTAAGACCGCTGCGCAAATACGGCGTGACAGAAAGTATTGCAACGATCGTCATTTTATTCTCTAGGGTGTTAGGATAAAAACTATATATAAAGTTTGGGGTTTCTAATTAGAGGGAAGAAGATGGCAATGAAAATAGTGAAAAATTACATTAGAATTGCTGTTTAAAGCGGTTCTCCACCCTAAAGTGGAGTCCCGCTGATCGGAACCCTCCCCCCCTCCGGTGTCACATTTGACACCTTTCAGGGGGGAGGGGGGGTGCAGATACCTGTCTAAAGACAGGTATTTGCACCCACTTCCGGCCCGGCTTTCACGGGCAAAAGACGGGCATTCCGTCACATCCCGTCGCCCCCCCCCCCCCCCCCTTGTGTGCTGGGAACACTCGGCGGGCGCGTCTCGCGCATGCGCCGTAGGGAACCGGGCAGTGAAGCTGCAGCGCTTCACTTCCTGGTTCCCTCACCGTGGATGGAGGGGGGGAGCAGCAGGGTGACGAGCGATCACTCGTGCCCTGCTGCGGACGGCTCTGGACTCCAGGAAAGGTAAGTGTCCTTATATTAAAAGTCAGCAGCTGCAGTATTTGTAGCTGCTGGCTTTTAATATATTTTTGGGGTGGAACATCCGCTTTAACTTGTGATGCTAAACTTGTAATACCAATGGCCACCACCAGATGGCGCCAGCTCACACAAGGAAGAGCTGGGGACTTCACAAAAAAATAAAAACATTTTTTTGCCCACCTTCCAAGCCAAGTCACCAGGATGCTATTTCTAGTCGCCATGGCGACCGGGATTTGTTGAGCCCTGGATTAAATGTTTAGTTTATTAATATTACTCTTACAAATTCCAATATGCCCACATCCAAAATGGCCACCATCCGGCACGCATGCGTGGTGACGTGTGGCTTGGCTCTTCTTAAGGCGTTTCATCAGATGTGACATCATCAGGGATTCGGGGGCCTTGCCTATTGACTTTGCCAGTAACATTTTTACTTCCAGGACTAGTCTTGAATATTGCCTGTGACCTTTTTGTAGCCGATCTTCTCCATTGCTGACATACTATACTTTCTTCTACATTGTGTCTGTGTGGAAGGGCCATCTTGGTAGAGGCATTTGATGTCACACTGCAGTAATACGATGGGGCTTGTAGGTAAAGGAGTGCTTATGCACCCCTTGCATACCGGGAAGTGCATTGCTATTTTTCAGAAGTAATTCCAGACAAAGGGAAAGTTTCAGGGTACTGTTCAAGCACAATTCATATTTCTCGTCTGTTCCCTATAACAGAAAATCTTCACTTTTTGAGTTTCGATTCACTAGTGTATTATATTTGTTGCTATACGGAAAGGTGAGCATATGCTTTTTATTCTTTGGTGTACTAATTAAATTAGAAATGAAACCAACAAATGGAATGAGGGGACTTCCACGTACCCCAGAGAGCATGGATTAGTTAGGAGCCACATGTGATCTGTTGAAGGTAGGTAAGTATAAGATCACGATTCATCATTAAAAAAAAAAAATATGACAGCAGTTCTTTAAAAGAGATTGCTAGGTAAAATGTAAAATTCATTTGACTTATTCCTACTTCTTGTTTTTAGATGTAAATTTGGAAGTACAAGTAATTATTTACAGAGTTTTAGACATGTGTGGCATCCTGCTTTAGTTTGTTGCTTGCATCAACTAGCCTTTAAACGCAACCCAGTTCCATCTGACATTGGCATCTGCCCAGTATATTAAATGGACATCTGTGCACCTTCTGGGAACTTTAACCTTCAGAACAGGCACTTGTGCAGTTATGCAACAACAGAGAAATAATTTCCAAGTGCGCAGTGGAATGTTTATGGTCTCACATGCAACTAATTATTCATTCCCGTATAAGCATAATGTGTACTGTATATGAAAGATCCATGGAATCCGGAATCGCATGATCTCTTACCTCGGTGCATTGTTTTAATTTGCAAGTTCATTCCATTTCAAGTTTTGGGCTTTGACTATCGTGAGAAACCTCTGCATACATGTTGGTGACATTCTACAAATTGTCATTTAATTACACTGCATTTCTGTACTGCTTTACATTCAACACACTTCCAGTCTGTTCTGAATGTACAGTATGTGTATCATACTCTGAATGTATGTTCCCCAAGAATTCAAACAACTGGATCCTGACAAAGTCACATGGTGGAAGGCATAGGGGGTGACCAGTGGGATACTCTACTCTATTGAGTTGTGAATCAGGATGGGAGCCTGCATGCTGTTCTGGCGCCATCTTGTGTTCTAGCAGTGCTAGTAAGGCTCAAAAACAAGTGCGCTATACAGGCTTGTTTCAAATGTGTTTTTAAGTAGTGCTTTTTTAGTATCTTATGTTTCAGCATTTAATAAAATGTACTTGCATTATTAGATTTATATTTGCGTGTGCACATTTGTGATCCATGGTGCATTGAGTTTCTCCTTTTCCTGGAGATAAGAGGTGATCAGACTTAATGGATAACTTAAAGAGCTGATTGTAAGTTTCACCTCCTGTAATAGAAAGGTCAATGCTATCTGATAAATTTTTCTTGCCACGTGGTGTTTGGAATCTTTGGATTGTGTGACACATTGGGAAGTCCACTTTTAAAATTTGTATGAGGATTTCTGTTAAAAAAAATTTCAAGTTTTTTTTGTTTTTATTATTATTTTTATGTTTTCATGTTTGGTATGCTGTAAAATTGTTGGTGGTATCTGTATTTTTATGGTTGTATATTTCTTATGGAGTGCATTGCACTGTTTGTTTATTTTTAGTTGTTTGGATTTTTGAATATTCGATGATTTTAAAATTATATTTTTCTATTGCAAACATTTACACATTAATATATATATTATTTAAAAGATATTTGAATTATTTATAGTTGCCAATTTTGTGTATATGTGTATGTGTGTAGTATATATATATATATATATATATATATATCTATATATCTATCTCTATCACAACAAATAATATAAATCATCAATCAAAAAATTTAATAAAAATCATAATTTCTGTAATTCATCAGTCCAATATATATTCTCCAACACCGTGATTCTGTGAGTTAAAGTCCTTTAATATTCCAAAAAAGCAGTGCCCCTCCCAAAGTTATATATACATATTAGGGCTGCAACTAATGATTATTTTCATAATCAATTAGTTGTCGATTAATCGATTAGTTGTTTCGACTATATATATATATATATATATATATATATATATATATATATATATATATATATATATATATATATATATATATATATATATATATATATATATATATATATATATATATATATATATAATATATAGTGTAGGATTAATTTTAAACCTTTTTGATTGGGGGTCTTCCTGGTTGGGTTTGCCTTTTGTTGTGACATTTCTTCATGGATGGTTGTAGGTTTCCTCATTTGAACATCCCATCTGTAGATGACATTAGTATTTTTAGCATCTGCAGCTGATCATGGCAGATCTTTAGTTGAGCAATAGTGAAGCTGAAAACACAGACCTTTGTTGCTGAGCTGAATACCATTTGTATTTTGTTTTGAGGAGGAACTACAAGAACAAGCATTCACTATGCATTATGTCTTCATGTGCTTTTTTTCTTTTGTGTTTTGATTGCAGTCCAAGAATGTTTTAGAAATTATATTTAATATTAATATTGGTTTGTTGCTGTATCTTTATCAGTTCAGCAAAGTGACCCGTGTCACGTCTAATAAAATAGAGAAGGCCACACCTCACCTGGATTAATGTACGTTTTACACCAACTCAGCATTTCCCATTCATTAAATTCCTCCCGCAGCCACATAAATGCCAGTGCCTGCTCTTGGATCGGACCCACTTGTAGTTTGTGTGTGGCTAATCCTTGCAGTTTTCATTTCCTCTTTCACAATTCCTGCAGCATGAACAAGAATGGATCTCTCCCGGTGTCTATCCACCACCCCTCCTTCGCAGTCCCAACACTCGCTCCTTCAGCCCAGAGGAAGTGGAGGAGCATGGCTGTGTGATTGTATGTGTGCAGTAATCCCATTGCTCTCATGTTTCCGCAGGTTGTGCGTGCCAGGCCCGGACACGGCTTCCAGGGGCCTGATTTTCCTAGGGTTGTATTTGGCACAAAAAGCATGGGACATGAGGGGGATGGGGGGGTTGCCCTTTATACACTTTTCCTGGCTGTTGGAATGCAGCTCTCAGCTGTTTGCAGAACTCCCCTTGTTCTGTTCCTTACTCATTATACAAGATTTAAATAGCGCCAACAGTTTGCACAGCACTTTACAACAGTAGGGCAGACAGTACAAATACAATTCAATACAGGAGGAATCGGAGAGGCCTGTCTTTATGGCCCGTACACACGATCTGAAAATCGGAAGACCGATTTACTTTTTTGCTTAATAGTCGCAAGTAGAAATTAAATAGCTTACTAAAGTCACAAAAATTCTCGTACAACAGAAGAAAAAAAAATCGGAAGTGATGTCATATGTTTGTAATGTACTTGTATTTTCTGACGACAACTATACTGGCTAAATGAAAATCGTATGATCTGGTATCGTACAAGGAAAATTTTGGCGCTTTAATAATATCGAATGAATTGTCGTGATTGACTGAAAGCTCTGATCCAACAATCCGATTATCGTAAAGATTCTTCCTGGGACTACAGTTTCCATACGATATTCGGATCGTGTGTACGGGCCATTACGCTCTACTTATTTTCTAATTCAGTTTCTCTGTTTTCTGCAGACGCATAACGAATGCGATGTGAAAACAAGAGTTAGGTTTGAGGGATCCTGAACTTAAAAATAATCAAGGATTGGAGGGATAATTCTGAACATTTATTAAACGGATTGACGGAGAGGGTGCAAGTCTTTCTTGGCACAATGACCCATGCAAAGTGGAGGAGGGGTTTAAATTCCAGCTCCAGACATTTTTGTTTTTGTGTTTTTTTTAAAGATGGTGGTGAATTAGAATGTCTGTTTTCTGTTTTTAAAAATGTAATACCAAGACAAGAAATGGGGTTACTGGTGGTCAAAAAGATGCAGACAACAATAAGTACCGGTTCACATTATGCGTTGCAGGGAATTGAACTGGAATCGCACCGCATTTCTGTTCAAATCACATGCGACTTTTTCTGTATTGTTCAATTCGCACCAAATTCACACAAAAAACGTACAGGGCCCTTTTTTTGGCCGCACCAGAATCTGATTGCATTGGTGTTCACATCAGATTACAAAATGCAGTGCGATTTGCACAAACCAATTTTAGGGTGTCGTTACCTTAACAAACACACCTGCATCGATTCGCATGAATGGGGTGCGATTTGCATGCAGTGTGGAATTCGCACAGAACTTACTGCAGAATCACAGTACACAAGTGTGAACCTGGGCTAAAACCCAGAGAGAAGATCTAGCCTCTCCCCATCTTAAAAACAAAAGGAGGTATATTTACTAAAACTGGAACGTTGCAAAATCTGGTGCAGCTGTGCATGGCAGCCAATCAGCTTCTAACTTCACGGAAAGATGGAAAAAAGAAACTGCGCTAAGATAATGTAGGTTTTGAGCTGGCCTGAGGCTCTAATAAGTAAGCAGCAACTAACCTGATAACATAACAGTGAAAAGAAGTGGGAAAATATATATAGTTGCGCTAGTGTCAGGACCACCTTTGCGGGCAAGGTGACTCAATCACCCCCACCCCAAACGTGGAAATAAATTGAATGAACATAAACCGTGAACTTATTATAAATGATTAAAGTGCACAAATAATACCAAATTAAAATCATAAATTGAATGATAAACAAATCATAAAGCATAAGCTAATGACATCAGTTAAGGGACAATAAACTTATAAGGATGTGAAAAAATGCACAAGGTTAAGTCCAAAAGAACAACCAAAATTGCATAGAAATTGTATGTATATAAACATAAAAGTCCATAAACTGCTGTGAAAAAACACCCAGTGATGTTCCAAGATATCAGCTATGCTTTCTTCCTGGGATCAACCTCTTCAAGTGAATTCCACCACCACAATGTAAAACTGCTTACCAGAGCCAATGGTCCTGTGTATTAGGACCTAGACCAGCATGGATGTTAAACCCGGCAATCGGGGGGCGAACACTGCATCCGTGATGTTGTAATACGACGTGGTAGTACGACAAACTCCACAGCAAGGGCATCAGATGATATGGTATCATGCAAATAAAGCCGATGCCTCGATAGTGTAAAACCAATGACTTTTATTATATAAAATAAAATAGTAAAAAACTCACAATTTAGTAAGTATAAGACCAGCCTTAAACCTGTTGCGCCGGGCGCAAACAGGAAAACCCGTCCGAATGGAAAACGAGCAGATGAGGATGATGACGTCAGCAAGCCGCTTGTTCCGTGATAGGTCACGTCGTCTCGGTGCCTTTTGGACTTCACCTTGTGCATTTTTTCACATCCTTATAATTTTATTGTCACTTAACTGATGTCATTAGCTCATGCTTTATGATTTGTTTATCATCCAATTTATGATTTTAATTTGGTATTTGTGCACTTTAATCATTTATAATAAGTTCACGGTTTATGTTCATTCAATTTATTTCCACGTTTGGGGGTGGGGGTGATTGAGTCACCTTCCCCGCAAAGGTGATCCTGACACTAAACGCAACTATATATATTTTTCTCAGCTTCTAACTTCAGCTTGTTCAATTAAGTTTTGACAAAATAAAAGCTGATCTACACTTGTTACATAAATGAATCGGGAAATTCTGCATAGAGATCGTGAGGTGGGTTGAATCGAGATCACGATTGTATAACGATATAACGTGTGCTGGCAGCGATTGGTGTAGGTTGACACTTGAAAGAAAGTGATGAATTGTGAAAGCCTTTATATCAGTGTATAAGGGGAAATATTGCTCGTGTTTTATGATAATCTTTGCATGTGGTTTCTAATCTGTAATTACTAGCAGTATCAGTAAGATTCCTGAAACCAACCCTGGACTGGGGTTGCACCATGCCTTAACTAACTCGTCTCCTTTTCCTTCAATAAACTTGTTGTTTTTTTTTTTTTTTTTTAGTTTTTATTCTTAAAATGTTGGCTTTTTATACACTATGTTAATTAATTTCCCCAGGTTTAATAGCATATTTTCTTTCCTGCAGCGTTTCACAAATGAAGACCATTTGGCTGTACACAAACACAAGCATGAAATGACTCTAAAGTTTGGGCCTGCTAGGACAGACTCTGTCATCATCCAAGGTAAATGCTGTGTTCCTTCCTGGATTAATGATATATGTAACCAAGAGTGCAATTTTTGTCATCTAACTGGCAACTGATTTTTTTTCATTCCTGTGTAAGCTAAAAGCAGTGGTTCCCTTTCACACTTGTGCGACTTGTCCTGCAAAGTCGCATGACAAGTCATGCTCCACGGGTAGTAATCATATCTGTGCGATTTTTAAAGTAGTCCCTGCACTACTTTGGTCCGACTTTAATGCGACTTGAGGTGCATAGACCTCAACATTACACAAGCATTGCTTCAAGTGCCGTCAGTCGCGTGACTTTCAGGTCATACAAGTGTGTGAAAGGGGCCTTTAAAGAGGAAGTAAACCCTGATGGGTTTACTTCCTCTTTGTTGCCCTGCAAGGGTAAACCATAATAGGCTACTATGCATCGCATAGTAGCCCATTATGTGTCACTTACCTGAAACCGAAGCCTGCAATATCCCTGATTTCTTTGCCTCCACGAGGCGTCCATCCTTTACCCTCTTCCTTCTGGGTATCGCTGTGACTGGCCGGAGCAGCGATGACGTCACATGCGCGCGGGAGACGACACGGCATGATGCCATTCAGCAACGGCACGCTCAGTGTGCCTGCGCCGTTGTCTATGGCGCACATGCGCCTTAGACATTGGTGCTTTATTTATTACTAATATATATACTAAACCGTGTAGGTCTAGGACAGGGGTCTCCAAACTTTCTAAGCAAAGGGCCAGTTTACTGTCCTTCAGAATTTACGAGGGCCGGACAGTGGTCAGTAGGAGTCGAAATGGTCCCGACATCAGTGGGAAAAATGAATGCCCTATCGCTTCAGTGTGAGTAATTGTGCCCCGTCATTGGGTCCCATTGTTGGTGTCATTGAGAAAAACTGTGCCCCGTTGTTGGTGTCATTGTGAGGAATTGTCCCCCATCCTTGGTGTCATTGTGAGGAATTGTCCCCCATCCTTGGTGTCATTGTGAGGAATTGTCCCCCATCCTTGGTGTCATTGTGAGGAATTGTCCCCCATCCTTGGTGTCATTGTGAGGAATTGTCCCTCATCCTTGGTGTCATTGTGAGGAATTTGTCCCATCCTTGGTGTCATTGGGCCCCTTTGTTGGTGTCCGTAGGAGAAACTATGTCCCATTATTGGTATCAGTGGATGAAATAGTGCCCCAAGGGCCAGATAAAAGCAAGCAAAGGGCCACATCTGGCCCCCGGGCCGCAGTTTGGAGACCACTGGTCTAGGAGATATTGCAAGCACCTACAGGTAAGCCTTAATCTAGGCTTACCTGTAGGTGAAAGTTCTCAGAGAGGGTTTACAACCACTTTAAAGTGATTGTAAAGCTCGACTTCTGGGGTTTCTCTGCGGTTCTCGTGGCTCCTCCCTGTATCAGATAAACAAAACCCCCCAGTAGAAGCGCTCTCCTGGGGGGTTACCTTGCGGGCGCCAGCATTCGGCGTCCATAGACATGTATGCCGGACTAGATCCAGCGTCATTGGCTTTGACAGCAACGGGAGGCAATGGCTGTGCTCCTATCAATCTATCCAATCAAGAGCTGTGACCCCGTGAAGAGAGGGACAGCGTGTCCCTACCGAGGGAAATACGGGGCTCAGGTTAGTAAAACGGGGGGGGGGGGCCTGTTTTCATTTTTTTTCACCTTAATGCATAGGATGCATTAAGGTGAAAAAACACGAGGGTTTACAACCATTTTATAGAGAAGTTCAGGATTTTAAAAAACTGACATTTCTACTCATCAAGGTGGATGCAGCATCGATCTGATGCTGCATCTGTCTCCTTTCGACTCTGCAGTGGGAACTGAGCAATCAAACACTGCTGATTGGTCAGTTTTCAGGGTTTAGCGCTCTGGTCCCTCTCCTCTGATGGTTGCTCCCATCCTGACACTTGGTCTTCCTATGGTTATTCAGCCAACCCAGTCCTTTCATAACATGTATTCACCCTTAATATGAAAGGTTTACCTTGCATTAAGGTAAAGAATATTTAGGCATCAGTATTCAACCCAAACCCCCCTTTACTTACATGAGCCCACACTTGTGATTCAGCGCTCTGCCCATCTGCAGCTCTTCTCTTCCCTCACTTCCCGCTCTCTTGGGCTTCGCTGAGGCAGCAGTGTTGTGTCTATCAAAGCGAGTGATGAGGAAGCGGGGGGTGAGTCCCGCTGTCCACGTCTATTGAGGATCAGAACCAAACTGCGCAGTGTGTGTGTTTATGGACACACACAGCCCAGCTCAGGAAGGAACCCACATGTCCGCCTACATAGGAAGTGGCTTCCTATGGAAGCGCATGGAGAAGAGGAGTAGCCAGGAGTGCGGATGAGGACCCCAGGAGAGAAGGTTCAGGGCCTTTACAGCCACTTTAATGTTTGTGTGTGTTGTTTTCTTTTTTTTTTTTTCTCCTCTTCCCTGTTCCTCCCTTTATTTCATCTTTTTTAATCCAAGGTCATGTATCTCTTCTTTCTTTTTTTGTAGATCAAACGCCAACTCCAACCCGTTTTCTCAAGAACTGTGAGGAAGTGGGGCTGTTTAATGAACTAGCTAGCTCTTTTGAACATGAATTCAAGAAGGGGACAGAAGAGGAAGATGACAAAAAGGTTTGGGAATTAAATTGTATCTTATGGTCTGTAAGTAAAGCGGGCCTCAGGTGGATTGTAGCAGCTGAATTTTGATCTGTGTGTTGCTGTCCCTGTTCAACACAAATCAATCACTAGCCCATAAGCTGGAATACTTTTGTTGCACAGTGGCTGCAGCTTGATCAGTGTAATCCTACCAAGGATAGGAGGATTCCCCAATCCACCTCCTTTGTGAGTTTGGAGGAATCCTTCCTTTCTTCTTTTTTTTTCTCTTTTTTTTTTTTCTTTCCTTCCTTCCTGTTTTCTTTCTTCTCACCCCTCTATGGGCAGCTTAACAGTAATGTGCATATGACATGTACCTGGAAGCACTGAGTATTTGCCTCAGAGGCAGAGGTGGTGGGGAAGTGCTGGTAAGTTGAGTATGAGGCAGAGGACGTGGGAATGGTACTTGGTAACCTATTACACTCTAAATATGATAACATACTGCTAAAGATGGAGTTGGCCTTAACCACTTCAGCCCCGGAAGATTTGGCTGCCCAATGACCAGGCCATTTTTTGCGATACTGCACTGTGTTGCTTTAACTGACAATTGCGTGGTCATGCAACGTTGTACCAAAGCAAAATTGACGTCCTTTTTTTCCCCACAAATAGGGCTTTCGTTTGGTGGTATTTGATCACCTCGGCAGTTTTTATCTTTTGCTCTATAAACAAAAAAAATAGCGACAATTTTTAGAAAAAAACACAATATCTTAATTTTTGCTATAGTAAATATCGCAATAAAAAAATATATATCAAAATTAACCCGCAACAAGCTTTCGACGTGAACGTTATTCTACGCAAAGCCCTATTCGCGAACGTTTTGCGCAAACGACGTACACGACGGAAAATTTTACGCTGGCCGGACGTCCATACTTGACATTGGGTACGCCTCATATAGCAGGGGTAACGTTGTGCCAAAAAAAGCCTTACAGAAACGACGTAAAAAAATGCGCCGGCCGGACGTACGTTTGTGGATTCGCGTATCTAGCTAATTTGCATACTCGACGCGGAAATCGACGGAAGCGCCACCTAGTGGCCAGCGTAAATATGCACCTTAGATCCGACGGCGTACTAAGACGTACGCCAGTCGGATCTAGCCCAGCTTCAGGCGTATCTTGTTTTGTGGATACAAAACAAAGATACGCCGGAGCAACCTAGCAGTTACGCGGCGTATCAATAGATACGCCAGCGTAACTGCTTCGTGGATCTGGCCCTATGTCTTTACCTTGCAGGGTAAAAAAAACACCCAGTGGTTTACAACTACTTTAAAAATGATTCTGGCTTTCTTGCTTCTTTAAAGAACAGACTATTTACCCATAATATAAAATAGTACATGAAGCCATAAACTTTGGAATAGGAGGGCAATGCCAACTAAAAAGAGATACCCAATTAGCAGCTGGTGTTTGTACACCTAAAATAAAATAAAAAAGCACTGCAAAATAAAGAAATAAAGAAGACGTGCAGGTTTAAGATGTACCACACTGACATCACTGTATGCTGCCTTCTAAATTCTTCACAGTATTATCAGTCTATTTTTCTGTCTTTATTTTTATTTTAGACCTAAACAATTTGATGTTCTGATCCCTTTAGAAAAATACAGTGTGTGTGTGTACATGTTATAAAAAATATGTGGGTGTATATAGTTGTTTTTTTTTATCTCACATGAATGTGAAATTTATTGGAGATGTCCATAATAAAGTTGTGTTATATCCTACTATGCTGTGTTGTGTGCATGCAGAGTGCTGGACCACTGGATATGTCTTTACCTTCAACCCCTGACATTAAAATCAAAGAAGAGGAGCCAGTAGAAGTGGATTCATCCCCACCAGATAGTGCAGAGTCGTCGTCAGAGGAGCAGGTATGGCAAATATGCTGATACTTTATTCAGAAAGCTTCCTATGTTTAAATTAAAGCAGAACTTCACTTTCTCAATCAACATTTATTATGTTTAATCCGTATGCTGCTAGCATTAGTAAATAGATAGGAAAATGTATCATATTTACTTGTCATAAATATATTTTTTTTATTTCTTCAGTTACTTCCTGGTTTCCATGCCTAGGCAAATTATGTCATATATCCCAGGAGTCTTCAGGAGGGGTTTTCTCAGCTAAGAACATCCTCCTGCCCATATGCTCTAGCTAAGGGTAGATGGATTCCAGGAAGTGTATTTTTCAAAGTGATTTCTCAACCAAATAAAGCATTGAGACTTGGATGGCTGGGGGAGTTGACTTTCAATATTAAAAATGGATGAAATGGCGTTTTTGGTTTGTGGTGCAGTGCATCTGAAAAATATTCACAGCGCTTCACTTTTCCACATTTTGTTATGTTACAGCCTTATTCCAAAATGGAATAAAATAATTATTATCCTCAAAATTCAACAAACAATACCCCATAATGACAACGTGAAGGAAGTTTTGTTTTGAATTCTTTGCAAATTTATTAAGAATAAAAAAACTCCCAAAAATCACATGTACATAAGTATTTACAACTTTTGCCGTGACACTCAAAATTGAGCTCCGGTGCATCCTGTTTCCGCTGATCGGAGTCCACCTGTGGTAAATTCAGTTGATTGGACACGATTAGGAAAGGCACACACCTGTCTATATAAGGTCCCACAGTTTACTGTGCATGTTAGAGCACAGGCCAAGCCATGACGTTCAAGGAATTGCCTGTAGACCTCCGAGACGGGATTCTATTGAAACACAGATCTGGGGAAGGCTACAGAAAAATATCTGCAGCATTGAAGGTCCCAATGAGCACAGTGGCATCCACCATCCATAAATGAAAAGTTTGGAACCACCAGGACTCTTCCTAGAGCAGGGGGAGCGATGGAGGGGAGAAGGGCCTTTAGGGAGGTGACCAAGAACCCGATGGTCACTCTGACAGAGCACCAGCTTTTCTCTGTGAAGAGAGGAGAACTTTCCAGAAGAACTACCATCTCTGCAGCACTCCACCAATCCGGCCTGTATGGTAGAGTGGCCAGACGGAAGCCACTCCTCCAGTAAAAGGCACATGACCGCCCACCTAAAGTTTGCCAAACTGCACATGAAGGACCGTTAAGCCTTGTACACATGATCGATCTTCCATCAGACAAATCCGTGGATTTTTGTTCCGAAGGGCGTTGCCTGTGAACTTGTTCTGCATACAGATGGCAGAACTTTTTCAGCCAACGTTAACAAAACTACGTGGTTTTTCTGCTCTTTATGGAGCATACACATAAGTCGGATTATCTGACACAACACGTTCATCAGACAATTATTGTCGTAAAATCCGATCGTGTGTACGGGCCTTTAGACCATGAGAAATAAAATTCTCTGGTTTGATGAAACAAAGCTTGAACTCTTTGGCATGAATGGCAAGTGTCATGTCTGGAGGAAGCAAGACACCACTGATCACCTGGCTAATGCCATCCCTATAGTGAAGCATGTTGGTGGCAGCATCATGTTGTGGGGATGATTTTCAGCGGCAGGAACTGGGAGACTAGTCAGGATTGAGGGAAAGATGAATGCAGCAATGTACAGAGACATCCTTAAAGAAAACTTGAGTGGCCCAGCCAGAGTCCGGATTTGAATCTGATTTGAACATCTCTGGAGAGATCTGAAAATGGCTGTGCAGCGACGCTCCCCATCCAACCTGATGGAGTTTTGAGAGGTCCTGTCAAGAAGAATGGGAGAAACTGCCCAAAAATAGGTGTGCCAAGCTTGTAGCATCATACTCCAGACTTGAGGGTGTAATTGGTACCAAAGGTGCTTCAACAAATTATTGAGCAAAGGCTGTGAATACTTATGGATACTGCATGTGATATTTTATTTTTATTTTAATACATTTGCAAAGATTTTAAACAAACTTCTTTCACATTGTCATTATGGGGTAGTGTTTGTAGAATTTTGAAGAAAATAATGAATTCAGTCCATTTTGGAATAAGGCTTTAACGTAACAAAATGTGCAAAAAGTGAAGCGCTGTGAATACTTTCCAGATGCACTGTAGTTCCGCTTTAAATTTTCCTTGTGCATATTATTTTCATGACCTTTTTTTTATAGGAAGTGCACAAAATAGAAATGTTTTTATTGTAACTCGCAAATTAAATTGTAATAATATTGAAGCGCATATAGTAAAGTGCGGTAGTCTAATGCCCTGTACACACGATCTGAATTTCCGATGGAAAAAGTCAGATGGACTTTTTCCATCGGATATTCCGATCGTGTGTAGCCCCATCAGAGTTTTTTTCATCGGAAATTCCGATGAATTCCACCGGAGTTTAGATCTAGAACATGTTTTATTTTCTCTGATGGAATTCTGTCACAATTCCGATGTGATTTGGCCGGGCAAAAGCCAGATCGTGTGTACGTGGCATTAGGCAACCATTCTATTGATGGAACTTCAGTAAAATAGGATCTGCTTTCTGTGGGTTTTGATTATTTGAGGTCTTTGCACTTCTTGTGTTGTAAAGCGCTTCGTAAACTGTCTGCACTATATAAATCCTGTATAATGACTTCTTTATAAACCCAAGTGTTGGTGGCTTTGTATAGAACCGTTTTGATTTCACTCAAAATTGATAGTGTATTTCCACTTTTGCAGTCAAAATTGAAAAACCCCCACTATATGTTTGTGTTCCCATTCACACAGCTTACATAAAAAATAGTTTTATCTATTTTTTTTTCTTTTTTTAAAGCTGATTTATACATTAGATTTACGGCAAGTTCCATTGCTTTGAAAGGATGGCACTGTGAAAATAAGGGACAATTATTTTATTATTTTTTTAAGTATATTATCTTTAACTCTTGGCTAGGACAGACAGTGCTCACATCTAGTTTAGTTTATACATGGTAACGAGACTGGCCAGCACAACACAGACTGGGTTAAAAAACTCCTAGATTGTAAGCTCTAACGAGCAGGGCCCTCTGATTCCGCATGTATTGAATTGTATTGTAACTGTACTGTCTGCCCTCATGATGTTAAGCGCTGCACAAATTGTTGGCGCTATGTAAATCCGAAATAATATAAATTCCCAGCTCCCTCCTTTAAAGTGTCATTAAACCCACATCATTAAAACTATCAATAAATGTTGTATTTCATGCTGTTCATAATCACTCATTCACTATGGGATTTGTTTGCTGTATTCTGCAAAAAAAAAAATGGTTAATTCTGCTGTTTTATTTGTCTCCCTCTTCTGTCCATGTCCCTACTGCAGTTGGGGATTTTGCAGAGCGATGTTGACAGCTAGTGCACATGCACAGTTTTCATTGTATTTCTACCCTGAGCATTTTCTCCCTATCACATCTGAGCGGCCCATGTGACTATAGAGTCACAAATGTGGGCATGTACACAGTGGTAAATGGCAGCCCTATAGATTTGATTTCAAATATATGTATGACAATGTAAAACTGTTTATTGATATTATTTATTTTTACTCTGTATCCCAAAGGATGATTATTATTTTGAACATGTGACCAGCAGCAGAGGACTAGAAGCTCCTCCTGCTTATGTTCCCCTACAGCCAGGCTGGCAAAGAGCGGGGTCATTTGACAGCTGTATATCGAGTAGGAAAAAGGTACTTAGATGTTTATTTATTAAAATAATTACAGTGCCATCATCTACATACAGAAAGAGAAGGAATCTTGTAAATGTAACAGTGTGTGTTTAGTATCACTTTAACATGACAAAGCAGGGTATAGCTTGGTAAGCTGCATGCAGTAAAAAAAAGTAGAAAGTAAACTGCAATTATTATTTTTTTATTACTTTTTTATTTAGGCAGTGCTAATGGGAGAATGTAACAACTATAAAAAGGATGATATCCAAATTTGGCTGCAAACATGGAAATTCACTTTATAGTGTATTTATAGCCAACATTTTTCATTTTAGTTGAAGACAAAGTAAAGGGACATGTTAAACCACTGTATTGCTGGGGAAAATTCCCTTCACTTTCTTACCTAAATTGCAGTAAGTGATAGGAAATTTCTACAAATGTAGGTGAATTTGCCTCGTTGACAATTGTCAAAGTAAAACTGTGGTCCATTGGAAGAGTTTATCTCGCCTTCTGTTTTGGTGATACATTTCCAATTTCCCATTATTTTCTGTCTCCCAGACACCAGTACTATAAGGGAGAGACAGGTTATAATCTAACTAAACTCCTACCAAAATTTGGAAGAACGTTTTGGCTATACCTATGCATTAAATTGTGAATGTAGACTGTGGGTTGCTGGCTGGAGCTTTTCCACCCCACCCATGGAATCTCATTGGCCCTGCTGATATGTGTGTGGATTTGTCTGTGCTGGGATTCCTCTACTGAACTGATGTATAAGCCTAGACTGCATATTAGGGTGTTTAATTTCTCCAAAGATGTGATTTTCATATGACTTTGCTTACGCCCTGAGTCACAGTGATGTAAAAAATAGATATATATGCCAAATTTCAAGACGATTGGATAATATTTAGGGGTTGCACACATTGATCACTTTTATCACAAACAAGTGACATTTTTAATATTGAACTAAGTGCACAAAAGAAGAAAAAAAAAAGATTCATATAAGAATAAACATTACAAAGCTATCGCTGAAATCAATAAGACAGTTATACTGGAAGACTCATCTCCATCATCACAAGCACCTAGTGACGAAGAGGCTGAGTTTTCGCCCCCAGCAACGAAAAAATTAAGTTCAAGTCCTAGATTAAAACCTCTTGATCAGACACTCACGTCTACTTGGGATCGAGAACAGCTATCTATTCGACAAGAAAGTACTTCATTTAGGGCAACTGCAAACAGCCTTGGCCACGATGTTTCAAAAATTTCCATATCTCCAGCTACCATTTACCAAGCTCGGGCCATCAATAGAAGTAAAATGGCAAAGAAAATCGAAGAGTCACTCTTAAAATCCTCCTCATTTAGTCTTGCATTGGAATAGTAAACAGTTGCCCATGGGAATGTCAAAACTTTGGAAGATAGAGTTGCAGTTCTAGTGACTGGCAAAGATTTTGAGCATTTGCTTGGCATACCTATTGCCCTGAAAGGCATTGGTGAGCAGATGAAAATATGACAAAAAATGTAGAAACCAAACCTGCAAAGAAAAAGGAAGTGAAACGATTAGAGGGTAAAAACATTTCGTAACTAATAAAACAAAGACGTTCTTTGAATTGTTTGGGATCCACAACGTGACAGAATACTGCAGTTATTCTCTAAGAAGCCATGTGAACGCCCTTAAAGCGGTGGTTCCCCCTTAAAAACGACTTTTTCTTATTCCACTGCCCCCCCACATTCCATCACGATTGAGGCTCTTATTATTTTTTTCATGCTGTACATACCTTAGTACAGCATATTCACCCGTGCATCCGGGTTGCGAGTCCCGCGGGAGTGGGCGTTCCTCACATGCTGTTGATTGACGTTTTGCCCAAAAACGAGCTCCCCCCCCCCGTCGCGTAAGCCGCGTCACGGTTGGCAAAAGGAGCCGAACGGCGAGTCGGCGCTATACTGCGCATGCGCATCGCCGTTCGGCTCCTTTCGCCAATCGTGATGCGGCTTACGCGACGGGGGGTGAGCTCGTTTTTGGGCAAAACGTCAATCAACAGCATGTGAGGAACGCCCACTCCCGCGGGACTCGCAACCCGGATGCACGGGTGAATATGCTGTACTAAGGTATGTACAGCATGAAAAAAATAATAAGAGCCTTAATCGTGATGGAATGTGGGGGGGCAGTGGAATAAGAAAAAGTCGTTTTTAAGGGGGAAACCACCGCTTTAAGGTTGTCAATGATAATGCTCTGATAAGTTTGTGATTTCTAGTTTTCCCAATAAAAGTAATTAACATTTAAAAATTTTATTTTTTGCCTACTTTTACAAAACAGATCAAAGTGTGCAACCTCTAAATATTATCTAATCTTCTTGAAATTTAGCATATATATCTTTTACATCACTGAAACTCAGGGCGTAAGCAAAAATGTTAGTTTATTTTTTGCCTTAGAAAATGAAACGCCCTACTGCATATATCCAGATCTGAAATGCCAGTTTTTAGTGTACATATGTATGTATATGCAGGTTTAATTGCAGACGAAAGCAAGTCAGTGTGTGATCATTTGTGCTGTTGGCCACACTATATTATTTCTATGCATGGTTTTTGGTAGCTTGGGTGATAATGTTTATTATGTCACTCTGGTAAAGGTGCCACCAAAGCCGCAGGTCAGCTCAACGCCCACTCCTACAATAGTTCGGCCTGGCTCTCTGCCTCTCCACCTGGGATACGATCCTTTGCACCCTACACTTCCTTCACCCACATCTGTCATCACACAAGCCCCTCCGTCCAACAGACAGCTAGGGTAAGGAAGCTGTAGTTGTGTGTATTTCACCTATCTGCTTTTCACACACTATCCTAATTTCTTAACCACCAGTGTGTTCATCATTATCCTTTTCTACCCTGTGTTATGTTTCTCCACTCCCTTGTATTGCTCATACTAAAACAGAGCTCTGTTTCATGTCTAAGTGTCAGTCTTCCTTAAATCACTGTGCTGTATACATCTCTACCCTGATTGTGTTATTGTAAAAGGTTTCTTCTGTGTTTCAGCTCCCCAGGCAGTTCAGTCCCTCTTATGATGAACCTGGGTAATGGCCAGGCTGTCCCTTTCCTTCCTGGTCCACATGTACAAATGCCATCTGTAATATCGGTAAGGAGACCTTTGTCTGATTTGTTGTAGTATTAAATGCAGAGAACCAGGATTCCACTGACCAGTCTTGTTTCTGTGTTAACTCGCCTCAGTTGGCAAGACCAATGACCATGGTGCCCAATATCCCAGGAATTCCCGGTCCTCCAGTTATTGGTTGTGCAGGCCATATTTCTCCTTCAGGACTTTCAATTCATTCAGAAGCCAAAATGGTAAGTAACCAGATAGCACAATGATATAATAAAGAAAAGAGATCGGTTTGTCTCAATTTCCTCACCTGGTTTTCTTTGCAGAGACTTAAAGCCTCACTTACTCATCAAGTCCCATCATCTCTTAATGGGGGAATGGCTATGGTGGCATCAAGGTCTGAGCAAAGCCAGATATTGGTCCAGCATCCAGATGCTCCTTCCCCGGCACAGCCTCAGGTCAGTAATAAATTGTACATGCAGCTTAGGTAAATTGACCTGTTTGCCTGTTTTTGCATGTGTTTAAAATTAAAATTTTAGACCTAAAGATTGGCTAAACCACCAAAAATGTGTTACTCGTACAGTACAGGGCACAGATTGGATATTCAGAGGGTTATGTTATAGGCTACCAGTTTCAGGTGCTTATCCAGGCTTTTGAGCGGATCGCGACCATATGCCCAGAATCTTTTCAGAGCCTGGACTGGCTCTGATGTCAGCCAACAGCAGGCTTCAGCACGCTGCCGGCTGAAAACTGATCACAGGAATGCAAAATTAACTGCAGTCCTGTTATCCATAGAAGTATGGCCAAAAAAGCTTTGGCCATACTTCCCTTTTTAATGTCTCCACTACTTCCAGTACACTTATTACAATTAAAATTAGAAGAAAAGCGTCTTTACTGTAAGAGTAGCAAGGATGTGGAATTCCCTTCAACAGGCGGTGGTCTCAGCGGGGCACATCGATGGTTTCAAAAAGCTATTAAACACCTGAACGATCACAACATACAGAGATATACAATGTAATATTGACATATAATCACACACATTTTATGGACTTGTGTCTTTTTTCAACCTCACCTACTATGTAACTTTATTGGTGTCTCCTGAATGCTATATGTTCTTATGAGGAAAAGCGGGGATTGTGTTTGACTTCACTCATTGAGTATTTAAACTTGGCGATAACATTTTGACTATTTAGAGCTTAGGCTCTAATGAATGACTGTGTTCCATCACACCACAGGTCACACTATTGCAACCACTTTTGCTGAGAGCCCTTATAAGGTACTCAGGTACTTTCTCGCACCCTTATGCCTTGGGGAGTTGGCTACAGGATGGTCCGCATGGGCTGCAGAGCACTCGGAATGATGTTGCTTCACTGGTGCAGAATCCAATTTAACACCAGTGTCTGCATTTGATTCTGCTGCATTTGAGGCATGCAACAAGCGGCTCTATCTGACCAATGCAGATTTCTCTAACTTTGTCAGAATTTCTGTGATAACTAATGGCCCTAATTTAGCCATCCTTGCCTAGACATGCCAGGCGTCGTCTTCACCTTCTCTACCAGAGTTTTAAGTGAAACTATTACTCTCTTAGAAGAGATGGACATGGAAAACTTTGAAGAAGACCTGGCGGCAGTGTTGCACCTGATGCTATTGCTTTACGTAATATGCTTTTTTTTTTTGTGCACACAAAAGCCACAGGATAGCCACACCTGATTCTCCTCAGTCTCACCAGGCCCCTCTGTGTACTATGAGACCTGCAAAGTCTTAAAAAGACATTCCCTATTCATAGACAAATAGAATAGACAATTTATAATAATTGGATTTTTCCTGGAAAGGTTTTCACCCCTCATTGCTAAGCTTTATCCAGTGCAAAACGGATACTAAAAGGTTGACTGTTCTAGTAGTAGATCCTGCCGTCTCAATCTTTAACAAACATTTTACTGTACCTGTAGAGTATTTTCCTTAATTTAAGGTTTCAGCAGATATAACATTTGGGACTCTCCTTTTTTCTTATTTCATTTTTTTTTTTTTTTTTTTTAAAGGCTGTCTTTACAATTGCAGGTCCAGCTATTGCTGCAATTTCAGTTTGTTGAACCACAGCTAATTGGACTAAGGCAGTGAACAATCAATAGGATCCTGTCTTTCAGGAACAAAGTCTGGTGGAACACATACAAACACTGCCTTACACCTTACTTTTTTGTGTTGTGCCCAGAATCTTATGACTTAAAGCAGGGGTGCCCAACCAGTGGCCCGCGGAGCCCTCTGATGTGGCCCACAACCTCCTGCTCTGGAATGGCGGGTTGCCAAGCCCAGATTGTGGGTCACTAACCCACCATCTCAGAGCAAGAGTGTTGTGAATGAAGCCGGCGGTAGAGGAAGCAAGTGGCTGCGGAGCAGAGCCACATAAGCCGATGCTTCCTGTATAGCACAAACTCCTGTCGCAGGTCGGCGTGATACCAAATGCTCTTTACCTCAGACAGCATCAGCAGACGATACCTGAATGGAACACTGTTAAAGGTAAGTTTATTACTAAAATCACAGTGCGTGTGTATATCAGTGGCGGCCCGTCCATAGGGACGCACGGGCGCCGCCCCCTCTCCCACAGTCACAAAAAAAAAAAAAAAACGGGCCCTTTAAGAACTTTTATTCTGCTAAAATGTCATTTTGACATTTTAGCCGCAGTTCTGGCGGCCGTCTATAGAGGGCGCTGCAGCGCCACCCCCTCTCGCAAATAACATACATTCGTGCATAAATGCACGAATGTATGTTATTGCTGGTTGCCAGCGCTGCCTGGTCTATTCAGATAACCGGATGCGGGACGCCGGTTATCCGAATAGCGGCAGCTGGTTGGCTGAGGGGAACTGCCTATCAAAGCCAGCGGCTCTGATAGGCTTTTCTCCGGCTCTCAGCTGTCTATACTCTGAGCGCAGGCAATCTGCGCTCATTGTATAAGACAAACGGCCGTTTCAGCCAATCAGGTTCCCGGATTCTGGTTATCAGGAACCTGTTTGGCTGAAGCTTCACCACAGCGGCAGAAGACATCGAGGGAGCACATGGAATCCTCAGGTAAGTGCTTTTTACAGGGAAAGGGGCACAGTGACATCATGGGGCACAGTGGTGACAAAGGGCACAGAGGTGACAATTGGCACAGTGGCATCATGGGGCACAGTGGTGACAAAGGGCACAGAGGTGACAATTGGCACAGTGGCATCATGGGGCACAGTGGTGACAAAGGGCACAGTGGTGAGTGACAATGGGCACAGTGGCATCATGGGGCACAGTGGTGAGTGACAATGGGCACAGTGGCATCATGGGGCACAGTGGTGACAATGGGCACAGTGGCATCATGGGGCACAGTGGTGACAATGGGCACAGTGGCATCATGGGGCACAGTGGTGACAATTAAAGGGCACAGTGGTGACAATTGGCACAGTGGCAACAGTTGAGGGGCACAGTGGCTGCGTTTGATGGCATGGCACAGTGGTGACAATTGATGGCACAGTGACTGCGTTTGATGGTATGGCACAGTGGTGACAATTGATGGCACAGTGGCTGCGTTTGATGGCATGGCACAGTGGTGACAATTGATGGCACAGTTGCTGTGTTGCATGGCACAGTGGTGACAATTGATGGCACAGTGGCTGCGTTTGATGGCATGGCACAGTGGTGACAATTGATGGCACAGTGGTTGCGTTTGATGGCATGGCACAGTGGTGACAATTGATGGCACAGTGGCTGCGTTTGATGGCATGGCACAGTGGTGACAATTGATGGCACAGTGGCTGCGTTTGATGGCATGGCACAGTGGTGACAATTGATGGCACAGTGGTTGCGTTTGATGGCATGGCACAGTGGTGACAATTGATGGCACAGTGGCTGCGTTTGATGGCATGGCACAGTGGTGACAATTGATGGCACAGTGGCTGCGTTTGATGGCATGGCACAGTGGTGACAATTGATGGCACAGTGGCTGCGTTTGATGGCATGGCACAGTGGCTGCATGTGATGGGCACAGTGAGGCTGCAATTTTTTTTTTTTTCGTTTGCGCCCCCCCAAAAATTTTGAGCACCAGCCGCCACTGATGTATATGTATATATATATATATATATATATGTGTGTATGTATGTATATGTGTGTGTGTGTGTGTGTGTGTGTGTGTGTGTGTATGTGTATGTGTATAGGCATATCTGTTCCGCAGTGGTTACTGGGCTGCATTCAAACTGATCCGCAGGTGCAACGCAGAACACCTGCAGGTTACCTGCACTAAGCCATAGACTTCTGTTATTACCTGGGGGTTTGGTGCACTTCAGAAAGTGCACCACCCCTGCAGGATATAATAGAAGTCTATGGCAAAGTACAGCTAAGCCACAGGTGCACTGCGTTGCACCCTCGGTGTGGGTAAATAACAGCGCGCCTCAGTGTTGGGCTGCTTTTGACACTATTGATCAGACCCCTCCGTTCACCTCTATTGAACCATAGATGTCAACGGACTTATGGCCATTTACACCTACCTCCAATCCAATCCGCTAAAAAACAAAAGGGGAGATCCGTCCCCTTTTATCTGGGCAGATCGGATCGGAGGGCACATAGAGTAGAGCTGGCTGTGTCTGTGTCAGCTCTGCATATGCGGCGTGGACTTGGACCCGTCATCCGCCTGCTCCTCTCATTGTGGCCCGTAAATGGTTACCAAGTCGCTTAAGTGGCCCTCGCTCTTCAAAAGGTTGGGCACCCCTGGCTTAAAGGTTGGTCAGCTGAAGCTATCTGTAGAAGACATAACATTTACATGCCTTTTGAAGGAGAATGTTAATTTGGTGAGGCACAGTCGAGTTCGTACAAGATGCCACAGAAGAAAGGGTCCTTTTCTCATAGCAGACAGCTTCGAAAGCCCCTGCCTCCTCAAAATTGCCACACTTCTCAGGCTTCATCTTCAAAGCTTAAGTTCAGCCCTTACTTTCGGCATACGACTTGGAACACAAAGCCCACCAAGTCTGCCACAAAGTCCTCTTAACATTGATGGGGTGTCCTCGCTCTTAAAACTAAGAGGACATCCTTAACAGTTTGCATTCCTCTGATTTACAGACATCCTAGGATTCCTTTAGTGGTTTCAAAGGGGTACAAAATAGAGTTTCAAACTTTACCCTGTCTTGTTCCCTTCATGCAAACAAACCAAAATCAGATTTACAAACTGTCCTGGAACACTTCTTGTGGTTGTTCTGGTTTCTCTGGAGGACAAGTTCAGCAGATTCTATTCATACTTGCTCACGGTATCAAAGTCCAACAGGGGTGTTCATCCTATCCTGGACCTAAAATCCTTGAACAAGTACCTTTTTGCATTTACAAGTTTTGCATGTGATCGGCAAGGTCGGTTATTGCCTCTCTGAAACTAGGGTGATTTAAAAGGGGTGCCCAGTGTCCCGAAAAAATAACTCACTTGACGATTTATTATAAACGTTTATGGAAGATGTAAGAATACAAGTAGAGTCCACGCATTTCGGGGAAATGACCTCTGCCTTCTTTAGTTATTTTACCTAAAGCTTCCTATTAACATGTTGGAGCTGCGCCACTGTACACCCTTTTTCCAGGAACACCCAATCGGTGCAATCGGACAATGCCTCAGCAGTTGCCTGTATCAATAATCAGTTGGAACCGTGCGTCAGGTAGTCTTAAAGGAAGTCTGATCATCTCCTGAATGGAAAAGCACTGTCCAACAATCTTTGCTGTTTCCAGTCACTGTCCTGTCCAATCTTTCCCGTGAATGTAGCCTGCAATTAACATGTGGTCTACAAAGTTCTGTGTCCTATACTATACTCTAAGATAAGAAATTTACAGGTAAATCTAAAAAAAAATGTTATTGAGATTATGAGAACAAATACACCCTTTCAGTTTTGTGTAATATGTTTAGGTATATCACTTTTTGTTCTGTAGGCAATGTTTGAATGGAGATATTATGTTTGTTTTAAATATGTTCGAGGACAACCATTTCCATGAGGTGAATTTACTTGACTGTAAATACTGAACAAGTAGGCATATTAAGAGTTCTGATTTTACTTGCTTTATGGTCAGATTTAATATCCAAGCGAGGGGATTAACATAACCTACATTAAAAAAAATAGCATTTTTAGGAAGCCAGTCGTGGCAGTTGCATAGTTTCTTTCAAAATTTTCACCTGGCTGAGGTGAACTTTTACTAGTAAAGACTATATAAATTCCTAATTCAAGATTTAAGAGCGCCTTTAAACTGATTGTATGTTTGGTGTTTCTTTATCTACTTTACAGGTATCTCCTGCACAGCCCACTCCAAGCACAGGAGGTAGACGAAGAAGAGCAACAGATGAAGATCCAGATGAACGCCGACAACGCTTTCTAGAGAGAAACAGAGCAGCTGCATCCCGTTGTCGTCAGAAGCGAAAGGTTTGGGTGTGCTCATTGGAGAAAAAGGCAGAGGAGCTTACTTCTCACAATGTGCAGCTAAGTGTAAGTTCAGTAAAGAACAGAGTACACAAATACTGTATGTGCTGTTGACATAGGCTGTAGTGTAATAACTTTGTGTTTTCACCTGTAGAACGAGGTAACGCTTTTGCGGAATGAGGTAGCTCAACTAAAACAGTTGCTTTTGGCGCACAAGGATTGTCCTGTAACTGCCCTGCAAAAGAAGAACCAGGTGTATCTTGGTGAGTGTGGCACTAAATGCTATCTCCCCCCACCTTTCTAACATATTTTACATATATTAAAGTAACAGATTATATCAAGTGTGTAGGAATGCATTTAAAAGAAGTACATTTTTTTTTTAATTCATATTTCCCTAGGTGAATGCAGCATCGGTTTCGATGCTGCATCTGTCCTCTCGTGAACACTACCAATCATTTGGTTTTCAGAGCTCTGTGAGCAGAGAATTGTAGACTCGGTCACAGTTCTCTGTTCTGCTCCCTCCTCGCTCATTGGAGCTCTGGGCTGTGGAGGGGGTGGGGGCCGCCAGCTTGGGCTCTCAGAGGCTCGCCGAGAGGCTGAGCCGGGTGTCAGTCCAGGCACCTGGGGGATCCAGACTTTATTGTTACAATGACACAATGCCTGCACTGATTTCTGTGAAGTCAGCAGAGAGCGGACTTCAGCCTGTTCTCTGCTGAAAACGGGTCACAGGAGTGCAACACAAACTGCACTCCTGTAATCCACAGGCGACGTCCAGCCAAACAAGCTTTGGCTGGACTTCTCCTTTAAAGAAACAGTGTTACTTTGGACAATTGGGGCAAAGTAAAAGTGTCTTTGTAAAGCAGACCCACTACTACTGACCCCTCCAGCAGTCCCCTGCTACAGCTGGTGCAAAATACTAGATGTTTCCAGGAATGGGGGAAGATGTAACTTCCTACCGTGAAGTAGAACTATGGCCTAATGGCCAGTCTCTAGCCCCAAGCACTGTGACATGAGGGAAGTGGCTCCCTTTAGTTTCTAACAGACACTGATTTTTTGGTTGAAGCTGTGATAAATAAAGTGTAAGTAAGGCAGAAATGAAAATGACTCCCAATGAGTCTAATACAGTCCTGCAGCAGCGCTGCAAACTCTACGTTTGTTATGATCCTATGCAGTGTAGAGGTAGAAAAGATGTGCTCCAATCACCAGTTGTTGTTCACCACGTGGGGGATAGGAAACCCCTTCAGGGGATGCACTTACCAGATGACTGATAAAAAACAGCATGTAATCCACCTCGTTTTAGTAACCGTCAGACTTTCACCATAATGTTATTCAGCATGTATGAGGGAGAAAAGACTCATATAGAGTAGTACCGTTTCGAGAGTCGAGAGTCACGCCCTGACGCGTTTCGTCACTTCCGGACTTCAACTGAGGGCGTCCACGCCCTCAGTTGAAGTCTGGAAGTGACGAAACGCGTCAGGACGTGACTCTCGACACACAACAAACCGGAAGTGACGTTTGCGCTCCACGAGGAGGGAACCAGGAAGCCGCCGCAAGGAAACGAGCCAGAGCGATCCTCAGGGTCATCAAATCGTGAGGCAAACGTTTACATTTACATGCCTGTTTATTTCATCTATGTGGTACGCATATTATAGAAGGGGAATGTACTTTTGGGGAAAGTTTTTTTTCAATAAATTATCCAAACGGTACTACTCTATATGAGTCTTTTCTCCCTCATACATGCTGAATAACATTATGGTGAAAGTCTGACGGTTACTAAAACGAGGTGGATTACATGCTGTTTTTTATCAGTCATCTGGTAAGTGCATCCCCTGAAGGGGTTTCCTATCCCCCACGTGGTGAACAACAACTGGTGATTGGAGCACATCTTTTCTACCTCTACACTGCATAGGATCATAACAAACGTAGAGTTTGCAGCGCTGCTGCAGGACTGTATTAGACTCATTGGGAGTCATTTTCATTTCTGCCTTACTTACACTTGGACTATATTTTTAGCAGCAGCTTTTATTTATTTATTTATTTATTTATGGTAATGGGTCATTGATGTTGGACAATTTGAGTGTGTTTATCCTTAAGCGCAGAGCTGTACACAGATAAGCTGCGCCTGTTATTTCTGTACAACATCCCTATATGTGATAAATAAAGGATTGACCTGGAATCAATAGGTGAGTATTGGTGGGTCAGTGCTTGGGGGCTGCTTTATACAGACATGTATTATGTATATTTATACAGACACTCATAGTTACGAGCTATGCTCCTACTTTTCCTCCCCAGAGTGTTTGAGCCCTAGCTAACAGAGCAGGGCATCGGAGTATGAGAAGGAGTACATGACCTCCCAAAAGTGGTGGTGCTTAGGCCTCCACTCACCAAGCCTGAACACTAGCAGGTGTAGTGGGGCTTTATGTCATTCCTCTGTCTAAGCTGAACTCTAACACTAGCCAACACTGGAGCTTAGACAGGTTGGTACGATGCAGTGGTGAAGTGTGGCCCTAAATATAAAAGCCAGAGGAGGTGCTATCTGCACATGCTGCTGTATTGCTTTAAATGGGGCAAGTGATCGTGTCCCTTTTTAAACATCAGTGAAGTAGTTGCAACTATCAAGTTTAACTTAAAACCCCCAGGCACTTTGTTTTTTTCTCTTTATTGTAAATGCTTCTGGTACATTTGTAACTTGCTTTCTTTCAGAAAACCTAAAGGATGGCTGTGATGCAAGAGGCTCTCCAGGCCCAGTCAGCCAGCACAGTTCATCATCATCACAGTTCTCTGCCTCTCCTAATGGTTTGCGTTCTCCAGCTGAACACATGGCTACGTCAGTGCTCACACAGATGGCCAGCCAAAGGACAGACGGCCACAGTCAGATCCTACAGTCACATGTCATCATGTCACCACAGTCGCAGGCGGCCAGCAGATGATGTATCTCAGCCAGTGGACCTAGAACTAACCAATGGGATGCCTCAGCCCCAGAGACTGAGCAAATTAACTAAGCCCCATTACAGAAGGGGTGGATATGGATTATAAATATATATATACATATATATATTTGTTTTTAAAGTTCGGTAAAGGGTGTTTAGGGAGGTTTTTTTTTTTTTTTTTTTAGTCCACAGATACCAAGTGATTGAAGCACTAACATTGAAAACCCATCAGGTCAAATCACTAACACCATCGCACATACAAGAACTGTATGGGCTTCGTGCACTAATAGACATGGAAACATACACCCTGCCGCACACAATGCAGCCTATGCAGAATATATTACTAATGTTTACCATTACTGCCTGTGGGCGAGTTCTTCAGCAGTGTTCCTTGTCTGAGCACCCTGCCTCCTCTCTCCTGGTAAAATATTGTAGCCCTGTTATGACAAAAAACTTCTTACATACTCCCTTTTTTAATTCTTAATTTTTTTTTGGGGGGGGAGGCAGTGCCATCCAACCTTTTATCTGTCCATGGCATTTCATTGTTGCTAGAAACTCACTAATGCATTAGAAAAAATGGCCTTGTTGCTCTGTTGCCTTCCAGACTTTTCACTTTATGCTCTTGTGTTGGGTAAAGAACCAAGAGACCTTGTTCTGAGTCCTGAGATAGGCCTGGTGCTGGAGGGACCCAAGACAGTGTGGACAAGATATTCAGGGGGATCATTTTCTTCCACCAACTGCAGGAGGAGACCCAGGAACTAGAACTGCCTGAGCAGCCAAGTGATCAAAGTTGTAACTGGTTGTATCTCCAAGAACACAGCGACTGCAGGATAAGAAAAATATCTGTGTCTTCCACGGCTCTCGAGATGCTGCTGATAAGCATTGTGCTTTAAACCTAAGGTCTAGGTCTTTTGCAGCCTGTTTCAACACTAAATATAACCAGCCATGTAACCTCTTCAAAGCCTTATTTCAGTCTTCCAGCAAGTTTTGTCTGACGGGTGACTTGTAACCTCCAGTGTAAAATGCCTGTGCCATGAAGGCAATCTTTTGAGAATTGTCAAACATCTAACTTCATCAAGACTGTGGTGGATAATTGAAGTCATTTATATAGAAGCGACTTCTTCCTCCATGTACTCTCCCTACTTTGTCCAAGAGATGCCTTGAATTGTGGTGTCCCTGTGGCATTGGCGCTTTTTTTTTTTTTTTATTGCCCAGTGAAACGACCAGAAGAAGCTTCTCGGTTTCGTATAGAGGGCTAAATATACGTGCCTCTTAGATTGTTCCTCTACAGTCTTTTGGAAGTTCAGTTCTTGCATCAACTACAGTACTTTGCTTTTGCTTATAGCTCTTTCAGGTATTGTTCTATGCAGTGATATAGAACTGATAGACATGATTCACTTCCTTCCCTACTACAGTTTGAGATGCTACATGGTGACTTTTCTTGTAGACTTCATTATGCTTTAATACATTTACAGAGCATTGCGGGATATGTCCTATACAAGAGTTCACAAAGCAATGTTAATTGTCATCCAAACATTTTGCTCAGTCAAGAGGTTTACAATGTGTATAGGGAGCTAATCATTGATAACGGACAAGGGCTCATCAGTAATCCCCCCTGCAGTCCAATGTGATTGAGTTCTGTGAATGGAGGGACAGTTGTTTCTAATGGCTGACAGTCTCACTTGCTTTTGTAAGCATTGCAGTTCTTGAAACAGGCACATAATGTACTAATCAAGTTGGGACACACTACACTGTCACCCATATTTACAAGCAAATTACAATTTTTATTTTGCGGTTGAAAAGAATGAATGAAATGAAAAAAAATGCTGTAGTTGAAATGGTTGTTCACCCCTGTATTTTAAGGGCTTCGTCCACCCAGCTACAATTCTCTTAGATTTTCAATTAACCCCTTTGCGCCGCCGCCTCTCGACCCTTAAAGGGGTTTCAGGGTGGGGTTTATGATCATGTGACCCCCCTGTGATTGGCTGTCACAGCAGTATCCCAATCGCAAGTAGCAGGGTGCGCACTCTTGGCACAGCTGCATTTACAATCTGGTACGCAAATATGTGGCCACTCAGCGTTAAGGCCCACCCGCCAAAAAGCCACATATTTGCGTACAGTCGCCATGAAGTGGTATTAAAGGCAAAATCAAAAATGACGTGTGATGCAGTCTTTCACTAAAATTAACAAAGCAGTCTTTATTCTTCTGAGGCACTCACATATCGCTTAGTGAGAAAGCAGGTTCCCACTAGTGATGTGGAAAGCAGGATTCTCATGCGGTTCTGTGTGTGACGTATAGTGCAGCCTATACAAAAGAGCTCATGGACCAAATTTTGGCCCTGACTCGGTCATGTTTTTACATGCACATTTGTTCCATGACAATCATGGTAAAATTGCACGGCATTTGGGGTGAATCCAAATGCTGCCATTTGAAAGCTCTGGCGAGATTTCCCCCTGTAACTTAATTTTTGAACCCATTAATCTGGCTGAAATTTTTCAACTCCCAATAACAGAACAAACTGTGCAGCAACAGTAGAAATTAGAGGTTTAAGGCAAACCATTTAACACAGACAGAGGTGCTTGCAATACATAAAGCTTCTACGTTTGCACCACTTGCAAATTTATTTATTTTTTCTTCGCCCCCGCAAAAAAAGGTGCCAGATGAATAGACACACGTAGGCCCTCCCTCAAGGGTTAAAGGAACATTCTTCCTAAAGTAGGGATCCATTTTTACCATATAGCTTTTAAAATAAATACAAGCAAGCTGGGTAAGATTTTACTTTTCACTTGTTTAAAGGAATAAGTAAAGTATGATAGCTGTTAGTTTGTTGTGAAGGGCTGCCACATACATTGCTGATTGCCTTATTAACACCGGTCTTTAATAAAGAAGATAATTGTGTTTCCAAATCATTTGCTCATAGCAACCAGTCCATAAAGCCCCGTTGCTTTTAAATGTATAGACGTGTATCGTATTTCTATCTCCTTGACATTTTATGTTACAAAGTATATTTTTTATTGTAAAAACCTAAAAATAAATCGAATAGTTTTTACATCATGTATGCCTTTACAAAACATCTGGCAAAATCCAAAACCGGATAGAACAATGAGTGCAACAAAGTACGCATAAAAATTAGTGGTGCACCGATATCGGTATCTGTGCCGATACTAAGCATTTGCATGAGTACTTGGGTATCTCAGGCAAATGCTCTGATACTAAAACCAATACCTCCCTGGTTTACACTGATGCGATTTGTTATGTGACAGTTCAAAATTGCATTAAAGTCGCATCCCATTGCCGGCAATGGAACTGTTCAGGATTGTTGTAAAATTGAAAAAGGTTAATGCACTACTTTTTGCAGTTTCATTGCGATTTGCATTGACGTCTGTTAAATGAAGTTGCAAGCCACAATGAAATCAAAGGGTTCAAATCGCACCGATCTGCGGCTTTGAAATTGCGCTGAAGTAGCGTGATTTCAAAGCCACACTGGTGTGGAGACGGCATCCAAGGGCAATGATTGATTTTATGTTGACTGGATTACTAAAAAGAGATATTGGTATCAGGTAGTACTTAAATAGTATCAGTACTCATACTCGATCTTAAAAAAAAATGGTATCGGGGCATCTCTTATAAAAATGCATAACACGATAATAAATCGGAGCCTCAATGCCCCTAAAAAAAACATATATGCATACATTATATTAATGAAGGGCTATAGGCTTGACATGCCTTTTGTAAATTACACCTGGCAACTGTCTGATCTGTTATTGCGGGGGCTGTTTCTGTAACTTGAACAGTCCTTTATGACAAAATATTCAAATGATTTCAGCACACTGCTGATTTCCAGACTGTACTCGTGCTCATATTTATCCTTTGCTTTGCAGCAATCCCAGAACACCATTATAAACATTGGAAGACAGAACTTGCTGCTGAATTGTTTTGCTCTTGCATGCCTTTATAAACCATACAAGAGCTCATCTTGCCTTTGGATAACGGCAGCGAGTCCAGTAAACATTACCACCCTAGACAGTGAAGAATTTATTTTTAGTGTTCTAAGGCAGGCCATACATTTTGCAAAGCAAATCACTTGATTCCTCCATCAATCACTCTTTCCCTGCCTTCAGAATACAGTGATCACTGCTGGCAGCGATCAAATGAAAAAAAACTGAAATGGATACAGCCAGCTTGCCCATAGATGGATTCAAATTTGTCCGGTTCCTGCTGAACTGGCCAAATTTCGATCCGGCTATGTCCTGCTTAAGTTACCTGTTGACCTGATTTGTGCACTGCCTGCGCCAACTGCATTTTTGGCCATTGGTCAAATAGTCTAATGTCAATTTGTATCTAGAAATAGAATTCCAATTTTTACCATGTGAATGCCAGACAATGCAAGAGTGCCCCAAACACTGTTGTAATAAATCTTGGGTAATGTAAAGCCATTGTATTAAGATGAATTGCAAGAAAAGGGACACAGGTGTTATCTGCATGCTTGGAATTCTCCTTCTGGCACCACCAGATTTTCTAATATTACCAGTGGCTGCATCTGCTGAGGGAGAGCTACACTGAGGAATCTCCACCTTGAGGGATAAATACAGTGTGCCGCAGCACATACACTGCGAAGGCTGGTGCAGAGAGTATAGTCGTCATTGACATGTAAGGAATATATTGCCCAGTCTCCTCATTGTGCTTCTTCTCCAATATATGCAGCGACAAGGAGGATTTCTAATTCATTCAGGGCCTAAAAGTTTTGCAGACCAGGAATATATTAATGAAAGAAAAACCGTACAGATATGATCAAAACTGTGGGGGCAATTTCGAGCACTTTTATGGTGTTGTGATCATATTAGAAAGACCTGCTCCAATATAATGAAAGAATTGTGATTGTTTTAATTTCAGCACATACTACAAATTCAGGGAGTTTTTACGTGTGAAGCTTTTACATTCTGGCACTGCGATTGTGACAAATACCACATGGCCATATAAGGTCAATGACATCGACCAAATATGGCTATGTAGCTTCTTTTTTTTTTTTTGGTAAAAGATGTCCTAGGTCTCCTGGTGCCCTGTCTGTAGCTGATGGGGCTGGCGGGGAAACAATCATGTGACGGCTTTCCACTGGTTCTGTGGAATTGGGCTCGGACTAAGTTGAGATAGAACTAGAGATGTAAATTTCCAGAAGTTTTGAAGCCATGAGAACTAAACATTATTTTCCCATGTTTATTTAATTTTTCCTGAAAAATTTAAATTTTCAGACATTTTTTAAAAATAATTTAGTATGGAGTAGTTTTACCAATTTGAAAGTCGTTTTGTTACAGAAACATTAAATGCCGTGTATATAAAAGTATTATGCTTGGGGAAAAAAACTACAGTTTATTCAGTACATTAACTAAACTTGCTTTTAAAATTTGTGGTGATCCAGAAGCAGCAGAAAGAGTGTTTCTGGAATGAGTACTCTGGAGGGGAAAGCTACTAGCTATTTCATTTATAGTCCCCATCATTTAATTCTATAAAGTATTTTAATGTAATTGGGGCACCCCTAGCATGCAAGGACGTGTTTTGTCCTTCTTGTAGCATTTGGAAAAGAATAATTCTTCTCACAAAATGTGAAAGTTGCGCTCAGCAGACATTGCACTGTGGAAATGTTTCCAAACGCTAGACGCTGGGCTCACCATTTTACTAAGAGGAGGAAAAAAAAGGAAAACTATTCAACAGATTATAGGGAAACATTATTCTGTGATGGTGGAGAACATTGATGGGAATCATTTTAAAGTTTTATAAAGATAAACTAATTTGCCAAACAATTTCACCCTCTTACCCATCAATTAAGGCCTGAGAGGACACAAACTATCATCTACTGAATCCCAACAATCACATAACAGTAGGAGGTGCAAGATGGAGCCAACAAGCAAACAAAACTGGAGCCTTTCCCACATAGTGTCCCCTAGTGGCAGAATGCATATTTCTCTTGTTTGAGAACTACAGGATTTGATTATCTTGAGCTGAGACAACTTGCAATAATTTAAGACTACACACAGTCGCAGAAATCTTTCATTAAAGCGGAGTTCAACCCAAAAATTGAACTTTCGCTTTTCAGGAACACCCCCCCCCCCCCCTCTGGTTTCACATTTGGCACCTTTCGGGGGGGGGGGCAGATACCTGTATAATACAGGTATTTTCCTCCCACTTCCGGGCATAGATACCCGAGCCACGCCTTCTCCGTCATCACCTGGCACCCTGGACAGGTAAGTGTCCTTATTTTAAAAGTCAGCAGCTGCAATATTTGTAAAAATAAAAAATTGGCGGACCTCCGCTTTAAGGTCTTCATGTTATATAGTTTGAATATCACGTAACGGATATCATTTTTATCATTTTAAAAATATATATTCCACTTTTTTTTCTAGAGGGAAAATTGCTTTGGGAAAACACATTTCCCCAATTTTTCATCCCCCCCCCCCCCCTCCAGGGCCTTCCCATCCCTAGATAGAATCCAGGTCAACCCTAGTCACAAGTTAAGGATTGTTGCACAGATGGGAGACATGTTTCTAATGAGTGCCTACAACACTGATGTTCAGGGAATGTGTTTTGTGTCCCTTTTATAAATTGTTCTGTTTTCTTAGAGAAAGACCTCTATGCTTGCATCTCCCCTTCCCCGCCAGCTATGCAAGGGTTGCATTTAAAGCAAGTAGCACCAGAGTAAAGCTGAAATTTAGTTAAAAATGATATTTCCTCTAAAGCTGCAGTCAATCATTTTTACCCAAAGCAGCACCTCGCACGACACTGGACATTACAGGTAATGAAGAATGTCCATTGTCGTGCAAGATGCTGCTTTGTGTTAAAAAAATAATAATTCTGCAGGGCGTAGAGTTCTCTTCCTGGAGCTGAGCTTCAGGCACAGTGGAGAATAAGAGCTTGGGGTCTTATGCCCCGTACACACGATCGGAATTTCCGATGGCCTAAAATCTGATGGAATTTTTCGTCTGAATTCCGTTCAAGCTGTCTTGTTTGTTTTTGAATAAATGTCCTCTATAATATGTACTTATCAAGAGTTTATTTTAGAAGTTTGCAGAACAGAAAATCTTAAGGTTTTTTTTGTTGGCAAATATTTTATAAAAGCCATAGACTGTATGTTGCCATAGCCATGCCTCTAATATTATAGTCTTATTTACACAAATGCTACAAGAAACTCTACAGTGCATGTTCCTTTTGCCCACTGAGCCTGCCTTTGACTTTGGAGAAGAAAGGGTATACTTTAGCTGATTGGCATAGTACACCTATATGCCTGGCACCTGATTTGCTTCACACTGTATCCTGCTCTTGGACATTGCTTGCATCCTCTGATCTACATCCGTTTCTGTGGACCAAGCATGTCAGACAGGCATTTTAGGGCCACATGTGACTCCCTCAGCTTCTTTGTTTGAATAAAGTTGTTCTCCAGTTGATAAGGAATTCTTTACATAATTTTGATTTGTAATTTAATTTTCATTTTTTTTTTTTTTTTTTTAATGGGCAATTTTTTGTGATTCAAGTAAGCAAGTTGAAATTTGTTTCTGTCAAGTTAATCCTAGCTTTGATTTTGTGTGGCCCTCAGCAGACATAATGTGCCCTGTTGAAGAATTATTCCAATTAGTTTGGTCCGCTGTTTCTTTTGAGTTTGATATGCCTGCTTTAGTACCTTCTGCCTGTCCATGTGCCCCCTGGTGGCCTCTCCCAGAACAACAGTGTAAAAATCCATGCAATGTCACACATACGGTATATGGGTTATGGTTTTCTGCATCCAGCACATTTATCTGACCAAGGGTTTACTATGCAATTGGCGAACATTGTAAAACTTTCATCTGCTTTAGTTACAGTTCATATAGCTTTTATATGTAATTGCTGCATGAAAGTTCCAGAGTTGTTTGTGACCAACTTAAATACATGTTTGGTCAGTTTTATGCTTACACTATTCAAAATGTGTCATACTAAAGAATGTAAAGTGAATGTTCGATGTTGTCATTGGCATTGCCAGTCAGTCATGTTATGTTACTGATGAATGCATATATTGTCTGTTAAAGAAGACCTAAACTCAAAAGAAGGTATGTTTTGTTATACTTTTATAATGTAGATAAATAACTTTGTGTTAACAGCAACATTCAGCACTTTTAGGTTACCTGGTCTATGACATACGACGAGACCCCTGGTCATGTGACTAGAGATGCAACGAAATTTCAGCGGCTGAAACATATCGGCCGAAAATTATGTTTTGCCGATAAAGAAAAAGGTGCAGATTAGGGTACCGAAAATGAAAGCGATTTTGCTGAGATTTTAATGGGATTTTACTGTGCTTATGGTGTCTTTTTCGTAGATCATGTGACTCAAAAGCTGCATCAAAAACATAACAGGTGCGTTATTGATGCATTCTTTTTGGTGCAGTTTTTTTAACTGACCAAAAATGCAGCAAGAAAGATTTTTAATGAAAACGCAATGGACCAGTGTAAACACGCACGGAATTTAAAGGGATTAATTTTTTATTGAGCTTTTTCTTTTCTTGAGCTAAAGGTGTCGATAATGGCCAACAATAATGTCATATTCATTTAAATTCACTATATTAAAAAGTTGTATATAATACAATTCTATATAAAAATATATATATTATACATTTTTTTTTTTTTTTTTTTTAAACTGTACGTTTCGGTTTTCGGCAAAGTGCATCCTGCATTTTTGGTGCTGGTACCAAAATTTCCATTTGGTGCCCCTCCACATATGACTTGCGCTGCGACCCTGATCCTAGGGGCCAATCACTATATAGACTGGTTCATCAAGTGCATTTAAGGGAAGCTTTGTTGACTGACAGAAAAAAGTACAGATTTCTGAAAATTCTAGGTGCCTGGCTGTCTTTTGCTTCAATCCTTGACTGGCTGCATAATTGAGTCAGTCCCTTTTTAAAAGTATAAAGATTTCACATGCCTGCAAGGCACGTGGCTTTTTAATAAACGGTTAGCTATAATGGCCTACATATTTCTCTCTACACAGGTTTTCATGCAGTGGAGATTGGGTCCAGGATCTCTGGATTGGTTACAATGATTGAATACTGAAGATTTATTGAATTTGGAGTTTCCTGCAAAAACAATTCTGTTCTACTGATTACATATTAAGAGGGTAGTTAAATGCACATTACTTTTTGAGTTTAGGTCTAGCTTAAAGTATAAGTTTACTATTCAAAATAAAATGCACATATTTTTGCAGTAAAATATGTGCTTTTTTTTTCATTTATTTTTACGGGATCACGAAACCAATGTCAGACATATGCTTCAGTTTTCTGTAAATACCTCTGTACAGGCTTTCCACTAGAAAGCTGGAGGAATCCGTGAATACACAGCACCCTCGCAGTCCATTGAGAACTACAAGTCCATCTGCTGCGATGGCAGATGGGCCTTTTCTTTTAATTTGCACATCTCCTGAGACGGCGCAGATTTTTAAACGTGACAGTGGCTGCAGGGGGAAGTACCTCCAGCAGCTGTCACGGGGTAGTGGGTGCTAAAACATGTTACACCCATATTTAGGGTGTAACGTGTTCCAAAGGTGAACTGAATACGTTTTAACGGTAAATGTAGTTAAACGTGCAGGTTTTGTTCCTTTTGGTAAGAATGTGCATTTGTATTTATGGACAGATTGGATTTTATTGTCTTTTGCTAAAATTGATTTGCTGGACCATTGGACATGTATTTTATCACCCTTAGTGATCAGCAGGCATGTTATATGTTGGAAGATTTAGATTGCATTTTAGGATATGGAAATGTTCAGTTTAGTAGTGCCTGGAGACAAATGCTTAAAGTGTAGATTTGAACACTGTTCTAACGGGTTACATTTTTAGAAACCACTCTCCTTCCTGCACTGTACAATGAGGTTTTGCTTAGTCTCTTTGGGGACAAAGACACTGTGAGACTGTCTAGAAATTCTTAGAATCAGCCATGATGCCTTCTCTTCAGAAACATCTAAAAGGAATGTTTTTTTTTTTTGTTTTTTTTTTTATAGGTATGCTGTGTAAAAGGGAACACATATAGAGTGGTTTTCTCAAATTTGACAGCAGAAGTAGGAACGCTGTAATTATGAATACAGTTTTACCCTTCCCTTCAAAGAGAAGTTTGGGAATAGAAAAAAATAAACAATCCTACTCGCCTAGATGGCTGCAGCACTGATCCCAGCTGCAGCTGTCTTCCGCCGGCTCTACACAGAGAACGGAACAATCAGAGTGCTGATCTATGTTATCTGATTTCAGAGAGCGGTGACTGTCAGTCAACCGGCTCTCTGCTTTTCCCCTTTCAATGCCCACTGGAGTGCTGGGCTATGCAGGGGCAGAAGCAGCTGGTTCAGTCTCCCAGCGTCTTGCTGAGAGGCCAAGTTAGCTGATGGGTGGGTGGATCCCGACTGTAAAATCGGGATCTTTGCAGAGCCTAGACCGGCTGAGTGACGTCAGCCAACAGCAGGGTTTAGCCTGCTTTTGGGGTAAAACGGATCACAGAAGTGCAAGACTAGGTTCATATAAGGGATGTAAGGCCAAAATGGTTTTGGCCATACTTCTCCTTTCTGTATTCGGTGCTTTACAATTTGCTTGACAGATGATGAAATTTGATATGGGAATATAAAACTGTGATATTAGTTTGATCATCCTTGGACCATCTACTAAGTTTAAACCCCTCTTAAATTTTCACTTCACTTAGGTGAGATTTCTAGAAAAATAATAAAATGTCTGCATAAGCTTTCCTGCAGTTCTTTGCATGTGGATTTCGTTTTTTTTTTTTTTTTTTCTTTAACCAAGTAACAAGGGCAGCAGTGTAATGGGAGGTGAGGTCCTCTTCCATATTATATTAGTAGAACAAAAGGCAAAACTTTTTTTTTTTTTTTCCATTTTTGATAGCTTAAAGGCGTTTATAAACCCTGGTGGTTTATAGCTAAAACAGCAAATCTGTGGTGTTCACCAGAACTAGTATCCTCATTAGAAGATTTACTGATCTAGTAAAAACTAAAAAATGTGGGATTTACTTTCAATGATGACGGTAAACGGCACAAATAGGGTGCCTCTCCCTATCGGGGCACAGATGGCAGTAAAAACCTGACAGATGTTCTAATCCCTCGCCACTCTATCCAAAAAAAGAAAAGATTACTTAAGTTATGCTTTTGTGGGCATTGTTTGGCAGCCAGCAAACTGTCTCAGCAACCATGTAGGTATTCCTGCAATCACAAGCAGACACTGTGTTGCATATGGCCATTATGTCCTTGAGTCCACGTTGTTCCCGGGGGTGACATGATGGCAAGATTCTGTTTGTGTGCAGACAGCTTTCCTTTGTAACTGAATATCAAATTATACCTGTGACTTTTTAATTGTATTTTGTAGTAGTTTATTGTATAAAATTCTTAACCCCTATTATTTTAAGCCTACACCTGCGTATGTGATATATGCATTATATTTCTGCTCTGGAAACGGAAAACCTTAAAATAGAGGAACCCAACAGTATATTGAACCATACCTTCCGCTACACTCAAAAAATAGATGAACTTTTTGCAAACGTGACCTTGATTATATTGATAACATATTGATGCAGTCATTATCACTGCATTTGGTTGACCTGTAACACATTACTGAATATCTTCCGATTCCCTATAACTGCACCTTTTGGCAACCAGAATAAACATGTGTAAATGAGTCAGGGAAGGCAATTCAGCCTTCACTTGGTATATAATTTTGACATCAAAACCTGATCATTTTAAATTTCCTTACTTACACTGAAGTTTTTTTAAATCTCACAGACCGTTCCTCTGGGATAGCAGTATAGCAAATAAACAGATAAACATAATAGTCAAAAAGTGTACACTACAATACTTAACACATACAGTTTTTATATATTCCAAATGCAAGTCACCGTCCTGACCAGCTACTCGGAGCACATGTGAATCTTATGCCTCGTTCACACGACCGGTTTTCCTGACGGAAAAACTACAATGTTTGTTTTTGTCGGGAAAACCGGCCATGTGTATGCTCCATAGCAAATTTCCCGACGAGAAAACTGCCTGCAAAAAATTTAGAACCAGCTCTTTTTTTCCCGTCGTGATTACCGGTGGTCTTTTTCACGTCGCAAAATCCACTCTTGTGTATGCTTTTCCGAGGGGGGAAAAATGCGCATGCTTAGAATCAAGTATGGGACGGAGCGCTCGTTCTGGTAAAACTAGCGTTCGTAATAGAGATGGCACATTCGTCACGCTGTAACAGACTGAAAAGCGGGAATCGTCTCTCACCAAACTTTTACTAAAACGAGGATCAGCAAAAGCAGCCCAAAGGGTGGCGCCATTTGAATGGAACTTCACCTTTAAAGTCCCATTGTACGTCACCGCTCTTTGGTCGGGCGGGATTTGGCATGATCGTCTGTATGCAAGGCAGGCTGGAGAGGAATCGCGTCGGGAAAAACATATATTTTTTTTCCTGACAGGAAAACCGGTCGTGTGTACTAGGCATAAGTTCTTTCCAAGTGGTAAACAGAAGTTAAATTTTTGGTTTTCACTGTTGGAATATTCTATCGTCGGGGTGAAGGCTGAAGGAGAGTTCTTCATTTCAGATCTGATCCCTTCCAGGGTATATTGGTGAAGCTCAGAGAGGTGTATCTATGCCCTCAGTAGAGACAACCTTCTCTCAAGTGTCCATTATCTGGCCACACTTACCAGTGTCTGCATCAATCCACACCCTGTGCCGCTGCTCTTTCTTTTGTGTCTGCATTCGCTTCTACTGAAGCTTTCCTCACTCTACCCCTACTGGTCACACTGCATTCTTTGGTAGCTTTCTCACTCTCTGCTTGACATACCATTATTTTTTGCACCAATTATTACCCCGATCTCTCTTCGTCATCTGGAGCTAATCGGTTTTTAATCCCTTCTGCCCTGTTATCTATCTTAATTCAGATCCCTGTTGATGCTGCCTTGTCATGTTTATCCTCTGGTGTTGCCATAACTTTCCATGGTGGATAGTCCCAAGCACATATGAGATGTTGGAAAATGTACAGGAGTCCTGGTTGTGCCAAGCCCCACCCCTTTCATCTAGGGTCAGCCCCTTACGGTGGGCTTATTTTGACTGGTGCAAACAGCAACACTGTCACTTAACACCTGGGGGAGGGGGAATATATGAACTGCCAATCCTTAAAATGGAACCTGTTCATACTTGATCTAAAAAAATTGGAAATTTTAAAAGCTTTTTACTAAAAACTTTACATATAGGAATAGAGTAATATCTTATGCCAAATATTTTACAGCAGCTATGAAGTGAGCTTCTCCTTTTAGGTGATGTCTCTTAAAGTACTGTAAATTTTAATGTTGCCTTGTTCCTCCTGTTTGGTAAATATACTTGTATCATTTACTCTTCTCTACCTATTCTGTACGGCTTCTTTAATAATACAAAGTGCAGTAGTCCCTAATCTAAATAGTCAGCAATATATAAATGAAAATGTGAACTAACTCACAACATCTATACCAACCCTCCGCTCTCCGTTGCATGTTTCTTATGTTATTACCATCTTTTGCTGCCTTCTGCAGGTAGTAGAATGGTCTGGCACTTTAATGGTCTGGCGTGTGCTGATTTACGCCTAGAATATGTAAATCAGCTAGATACGCCTATTCACGAACGTACGCCCCCGGCGGTCGCAGTAAAGATACGCTGTTTACGTAAGGGGTTTTCAGGCGTAAAGATAAACCAACAAAAAGAATGCTGCCCCTGATCCACAAGTAAGTGCATTTTAGGAGATTTTGGAAGGCTTGTTCAGCTTGTCTTGTAGAAACCCATGGTTTATACATTTTTATCATGGCAACAGCATGCAAGCTGTCTACTAAATCCATTCTTTGCTGCAAAATAAACATCTTATTTTCCATGGTTTAGACTATGATGTAAACCATGTGTCGTGCTCTGTGCCGTTCTAAATATGGTGGTGATAAATCCCAGCTCTTTGTTAAGGGTACTGGGTTTTATCAGAGTTGAGAGGAAATGTGTTTTGTGATCTTTCTTAAAGTCTCATCGTGTCTTTGAACAGACACTTGTTGAAGTCAATACTTTATATGTAAAATAAAGTGATGCAATGTTTGACCTGTATGTCATAAAAAGCAGGTGCATCTATTGAACACAGACCATAGTCAAGTCAGATGTTGCCTTCCCACCGTTCACTAAAGCTGAACCTTGATATTGTACTGCCTGTATCCTAAGAACTGCAAGCTTGCAAAAAGAACCAGTGACCGACTAACGATATTTTGAGAAAACCAAGAGACATATTTTCTTGTTTTGTTACTCAGGTACATTTCTTGCATTATTCTCTGTACCCAAACACATGCATTGCTGTAAGTGCCCTTGGTGGCCAGGGGATGTAGGTGTACTTGCACCATTTTACCCCATTACTGCCAGAGACCTGCAGAGCAATCAATCTCTGGAAACGGGTGAAATTAAGGCCTTGTTCCTTTCACCTATGTTGACACCAAATTAATGTTAATGTGCCTTTTATTTTGTTAATCCTGTAACAATAAACTTTGTTACCAAGTACCTATATGTTTGATGTGTTTGTGATTTGGGGAGCCAGGGGTCATAATTATCCAGCAAATGATACTGTTATGCATAATGTGAGGCCATGGATGAGTCTACTCCAGCTGCTGTTACACTATAGATCCCAGTATGGAAACCGTTTACTGAAGAAACAGGTAGGATGTCTGTCAATCTCCTGAAACTACTAGAGCATAGGTGGCAAACACGAGGCCTGCGGGCCAAATCCGGCCCTCCAGGACATTTCATGTGGCCCTCGCAACTCTCCTACAGCTTCTGGAGAGTTCCAGCCCTCCTCTGGTCCTCCAGACCCTTACTTTCTGCTTTCAAGCAATGCATCCAGCTTCTTCCCAGCAGCAGCATAAGGTAAGGGGGGGGGTGCTGTGATGTAAGGGAGAGTGTGGGACCCAACTTCTGATGGTGGGGGGGGGGGCTCTTGGCATCTAAAGTAAGGTGAGGGGATGCGCTGGACATCTAATCTCACAGATACAACCGGCCCTTTTAAGGGCAATCATCATGCCGATGCGGCCCCCCATGAAATAGAGTTTGACACCCCTGTACTAGAGTAACTGATCCAGTGAGTGAGTCATTATCTGCATGCTTGTTTTGGGTAGGATTCTGGAAGTATTGAAGTGACTGATCAGCAGTGACAGTGTACCAATTACCCTCTATAGCTACGGTATTATGTTCTAGCAAAAATCCAGTAGCTGTCACAGGGACATACAATCACCTTGATCGCCCTACCTAATTGATTTATGCTGCACAGTGCTTTTTATTTCAGAGAATGGGTGCAGGAACTCCCCCTTTCTGAGTCAATCCTTGTATCCACCCTCTACCCAGAATTGTTTCTTGATTCCAGGTCAGTTAGGGTTGAGACTTGGGGTTGGGGTTTCCCATTAAAGAATAAGGCTAGGACTCAGGAATTGGAACAGGGACCTCCCCCAGAGGTCAAAGGTCAGAAGGTGGGTTCCCAGAGGTCAAACCCCCCCCACCAAAGTGTACCGCCTACCCCACCTAAGTCAGAGAAAGCGTCTTGCCCACATCTCAGTACTGCCCTTTTTAGAGAATACAGAGTCAAGTATCATTTTTGTGGTGCTAAAACAAAAATACCACCCCAACAACAATAGACCTTGAGCAGCAACAACAGATCTCCCAGCAGCCAGCATTCATAGACCCCTCCTTCAACAGCATGTCCATTCCAGCAACAATTGACCTCGCAGAAACATAGGCACACCCCTCCAACCCACCCAGCAATAATAGACCACCATGCAAAATAGATTCCCTCTAGCAACAATAGATTCCCCAGAAGCCAGCATCAATAGACCCTCCAGCACCCCCTTGCCATCACATACAGTACATTTAGTACTGGAGTTGCCAGAACTGCATTCTCCCGCGTTCCCACAGAAAAAAAGTCCTGATGCTGCAACTTCTGATATATGAAGGTATGGTCCTCTTGCATCTTCTATTTTTTGTGGTCCTACAAACAATCTTGTAAAATAGGCAGAAGGATGATGTCACAATTTTCGGTAAGTACACTTCAGCTTTGATTTACTATGGTTGTCAAATAAAACCAAAGAATTTCCAAGCTCAACTTGCCTACCAGCCTGTGACCAACCGAATTAACCTGTCTACCATGTGCGTTAAAAACAAGGGTTTAGTTGCACACATTTGCAAATACATGCCTGAGCTGCAGGCCCCGGCAAGGCACCCTGTGTCCTGCAGACCCTAACTCTAACTTTGAAGAGTCTCCAAAGTGGGAGCACATGTATTCTGATGGATAGATGAAGGGCAGGTGACTGGGGTGGAGCCCAACCCTCCTTAAAGGCGCAGGAACACACTGAACACTGAAAGATTCCCCTGTTTATTTGCACAATGGTGACTGGATAGTAGCAGTGTGGTAACTTGAGTGTCGGACAAGCACAAGTTAGTTTGCACAAAGTGTTAAGTGAATCTTTTGCCAGCACTTTAGTGTTTATACCGTGCATATACAGGACCATAAAGAAAGTCTTTACACCATGTTGTCGTTTGCCTCTTGTAAATATGTCGACTTTTCGCATGGATCACGCGATACATCAACATGCAGAGGACTACGGGAAGATGGCATCATGTCAAATACAGGTATGCTTTCTATGATGAGATCTGTTGCCATTGTCCTGGCCCTAACTAAATTCTTAGCTTTGTTACCACAGTGTCGAGTTGTCAGATCTGGTTGAAGTGCTTGTAAACCTAGTTACACCACTTTTACCTACAGGTAAGCCTATAATAAGGCTTACCTGTAGGTACTGAAAAAACTCCTAATCCTGCGCAGTTTAGGAGACATTTACCATATACGCAGGTGCCGACGTAATCTGTGCATGCGCACTGAAGAAACATCTTGCTCGTGCCATTTCTTCAGCAGCTGTGCCCTAATCGCCGACTCCCACGTGCATGGGCATGTGACATCATTGCAGCTCCAGCCAATCACAGCGCCGGAGCCTGCGAACCCGGGAATATCTCCAGGAGACATGTCGTCGGTCACAGCATTGCACGGGGACCGCTGAAACAGCATCGATCTATGGTAACTAATTCATAATGAGCTAGTATGCAATGCATACTAGCTCATTATGCCTTTGCCTTACAAGGGTTTTTTTGTTTTTCTTTCTTCGGGTTTACAACCACTTTAAAGTGGAGGTTCACCCTAAATTATAAGTTTGTTAGCAATGTATCCGTTTTTTTTAATTGACCTCCTTACCTTAGTACTCCGGCCTTTTGTGAGCTGTCACTCACTTTTCCCCGCGGGAGTGGGCGTGGATTAAAAATTCACCCGACCAGCGCTATGTCTCCTGGGAGTGAGTCCTGAGAATCCCAGGAGACGCGCTGTGCTAAAATCTCGCGGGTCACGTCACGTGACTAGTAAGGTATATGTGTTCACAACGGGGCGTGACCTACGCCGGCCGTTGTGATGGCAACAGTGCAGTGTTGAATGCGACGCTCGTGTCAACACTGCACATGCGCGGGATAGAGCGGTGAATGCTGGGACGTCAGCGTTCACCGCATCCCGGAAGGACAAGGAGCTGGGCTTCACGGTGCCCACAGTAAAGATTGAAACGTCCATCTTGCAATTTTAAAAGATCTTCTTTTATGGCAAATTTCAATGCAACGGGCTAAAAGACTGGGACAGATGAGCGGTTACTTGCACAAGGTAAGAGCGGCAGAACCCATAAAAAAAAAAACGAAAACCCGCGGAACCCCCGCTTTAAGAATGTGTCACCACTGGGAAGGATTGGAGATCCAAACATTTCAGCAGTACCTGAGGGGAGTTAGTGCTACATGTAGATGAGAAGAAGGGGCTTGATTCCATAGTTTAGCAGGGCTGACACGATACAATACAATGGGGACATAAAGTGTTGCTAAACCCACAACAGTAAAATTAGTCTGTATGTGCAGTAAAGCATGCTTGTTAACCTGTGGAACCTAAGGGGTTAATGCGCCTTGTGTAAAAAGGCTGTTTGATCATGTCTTCTCTGATCCAGGGCCAATCAGCACTGTCCACACAGGGTCAGAGGTCATGCAGCCTCATAGGACAGTCAGGAGAATAAAAACTCCTACAAGCTTTAAACCAGAGCTTGGCTGGACACTGATAGAAGTCACAAGACTGCTATATACTGCTGATAAAAAAAGGGATTTAGAAGTTTGTTTACTAAAACTATTGCATTTCCGTGTACTGTGGAAGACCAGATGTAGTGAATGCAGGGTCATAGGTTTAGTAACACTTTGAGAGAGTTTTCTGGCAGATCAACAAGTGTTTTCCTGTGCTTCCAGGTATAAAACATGGTACAATGTACTTATACTTGTAGTTTTTTCTTCTGTCTGCCCTGTTATGCACTTTAAAGCTGAGCTACATTTTGTTTTTAAATTGCAATGTGTAAGTACCTGAATATATGTTGATATTAGCTTCTTGTATACCCTTGTACAGCAGAACTCAAACTAGGAGAAGAATATGTCGGATCTCAGGCATTCTGCATGCAAATGTGTTAAAAGGAACATGCTGATGGGAAGAGAGGGATAACCCTCATTAGTCTGCTGCTGCTCTTTCACTGTCAAATCGGTAGGTGGGGAGTGGATAAAGGACTCCACCTTATCCCTTAAGTGTGAGTGGTGTCATCCACGTGGCTGTGTTGTGTACATCTCAGGACTGGAGAGAGAAAAATACAAATCCGTTGGCAGGTAAAACCGCTCACTAATGTGTATTTATTTTATGTAGTGACCTGTTTGCCTGAAGTTTAACTTAAACTGCAGTAGGGAAACCAGGCAGGACAGGTCCCTTAGTAGGGATGAGTTTCGTATTCGATTTGAACTCATGTTCGACTCGAACATCGTATGTTCGATCGTTCGTCGAAATACGAACAAAACAGGTCGTTCGCACTAAATTCGAGTTACGTTTCACAGACCATAATTCACTGCGGCATCGCTGGCTGATGATTGGCCAAGCATGCACTATGACCCGCATGCTTGGCCAATCACAGCTTGCAAAAAACAAAGAGCCATAATTGGCCAAAGCCAGGGTGGCTTTGGCCAATTATGGCTCAGGGGGTTTAGTACACGCCCCACACTATAAAAGGCCACCTGCAGGTCGGCCTTGTGTAGTGTGTTGCGGTGGTTAAGAGAGGACAGAGAGAGAGAGAGAGAGAGTGTCATTTTGTGCAGGTAGATAGAGCAGGCAGGCTAGTCAGTTAATGTTACAGTGTGTAGAGGATATATATACATCCCAGGTGTTGTACATATATTTATACACTGTATAGTTTAGCTAGATCAGTTCCTAATTTACTGGCAGGCAGGTGATTGTGCTAGCTGCAGTATTCTTACGTGGTTTATTGCCTGTGTCCTCTGTAGTTTGCACCTAAAGCTACTTGGTGTGTACTGGCCGTGTGCTCTGTAGTTTGCACCTAAAGATTCAGGAGCAATAATTTTATGATGCTTAAAAAAAAATCCTTTAAATATTGTACCTGCTGGTGTCTATAGTATGCCTGTTAAAACTGTCTTTGAGAACCCGGGTCTTGCCCGGGGGAACATGTATCAATGGAAAAAAGTTTTAAAAAACAGTCCCATAGACGTCAATGGGGTTCTAAATGTTGGCGCGAACGTTCGGTCCGTTTGAAGGTTCTGGTGCGAACCGAAAGGGGGGGTGTTCGGCTTATCCCTATCCCTTAGGAATGGATAGACAGAAATACAAATTTTTGGGCAAGTAAAACGGCTTAAATATATGTATTTTAACCACTTGCCGCCCGCCATATAGCAAAATGATGGCGGCAAAGTGGTTTAGTTATCCTGATTGAATGTCATATGACGTGTTTAGGATAACAGTCTGACGCACCACAACTCCGATTTGTGGTATGGAGCCTCTGACAGAGGCTCCATACCACATGATTAATCACAGCTGATCATCACGTGAACTAGGAAGTGCCAGTAAACGGCTCTCCTTGGTTCACGCTGACAGGGAGGGCCTTTCGGTGGCTCTTCCTGTCAGAGGGGGGTCTGCGCAGATAATCAGCACATTGATTAACAGTGCAGCCCCCATCAGATGTGCCCATCTGCTGCCAGCCTGTGCCCCAGAAAGAACGCCTACCAGTGCCTATAAAAGTGACAATCAGTGATGCCTGTCAGTGCCCTTTCAGATGCCACTCATGCCTGTCAATAGCTCCTCATCAGTGCTGCCTATCCAGTGCCACCTATTGGTGGCCATTTTTTTTTTCAAAATTGTTTATAGCGCAAAAAATAAAAATCGCAGAGGTGATCAAATACCACCATCAGAAAGATCAACTCGTTTTTTTGCAGAATACACAAAAGGAATCTCATAGTAACCGAGTATGAACAGTATGTAATACAGCATTTATTGATGGCTTTTTATGATGTGGGTTTAGTGACACTTTAAAGCATTTGTAGAAGATGGTCTATAATGGCAGTCTTCATGATTTTTTTTTTTAAACCCTTCCCGACCAGCCGCTGCAGTTATACTGCAGCAGGTTGGCTCCCCTGCATGAGCCATCGTAGCTGTACGTCGACTCTTTGAGACGCTTTAGCAGACACGCGTGACTCCGGAGCCAATGCGTGTGCCTGCTGGGTGCGATGACCGCTGGGCACCCGCGATCGCTCGTGACAGAGTGAGAACCGGGATCTGTGTGTGTAAACACACAAATCCCGGTTCTCTGAGCGGACAGGAGACAGATTGTGTGCTCCTACTAAGTAGAAGCAGCGATCGGTCCCCTCCCCTAGTCAATCCTAATCCCCCCCCCACACAGTTAGAACACACCCAAGGAACATATTTAACCCCTTGATTGCCCCTAGTGTTAACCCCCTTCCCTGCTAATGACATTTATACAGTAATCGCAGCAATAGCCATTTTTAGCTGTAAAAATGTCAGTGCCCCCAAAAAAAGTGTCAAAAGTGACCGATCTGTCTGCCACAATAATGATCATTGCAATTACTAGTAAAAAAAAATATAATTATAATAAAAATTACATAAATCTATCCCCCATTTTGTAGAAGCTATAACTTTCACGCAAACCATACAATATACGCTTATTGCGTGTTTTTTACCAAAAATAAGTTGAAGAATACATATCGGTTTAAGCTGATGAAGATATTTGTTTTGTTTTTGTTTTTTGGCATATTTATTATAGCAAAAAGTACAAAAGATTGTGTTTTTTTTTAATTGTCGCTCTTTTCTTTTTTTGCTTACAGCGCAAAAAATGAAATCCGCAGAGGTGATCAAATACCACCAAAAGAAAGCTCTATTTGTGGGGGGAAAAAAGGACACCAATTTGTTTGGGTACAATGCCGCACGATTGTCAGTTAAAGCGACGCAGTTCTTGCAAAAAATGGCCTGGTCAGGAAGGGGGCAAATCCTTCCGGGGCTGAAGTGGTTAAAGGAGATGTTTGGGGTTACAAAAAAAAATTTACATGCTCGCCTCTATGCTGCAGCAATGATGTGATGCTGCAGCTGTCCCATATCGGCTCAAAGACCGAGAACGAAGAAATCACATGACCGCTAATCAGTCTTCTCAGAGCGAAGAGCCGTAATTGTCAGTCACTGCTCTGGAGCATTAGGTAGGGAAGAGGGTTGAGCACAGCTGGCTTTGGCTCTCAGCCACACACTGAGAGCCAGAGGCAGCTGTCAATTGGGCAGCTGGGTGGATCCCAACAATAGTCGGGGTCCTTCCAGAGCTTGGAGCCGCTCTGCCACATAAGCTTTCAGCAGGCTTTAGCCCAGTGTCGGCTGGTTCTGGGTCCTGGTTCTTGCCAACGCAAGTGCACTTCTGTGACCTAGGAGAAAAGTATGACCAAAAAAGCTTTGGTTATGCTTCTTTTAAAGACAGGTTTCCTTTTTAAATACAGGCAACAAGGAAAAACTAGATCCTTGCAAGCCAATGTTTATTGCCTTTACAAGGAAGAGCTAGTGATGGGAAAAATGGCTTTAATAACAGCATGTTACTTTCTGAATTACAGGACTGATTAGACCTAACAGGCGGAAGTTTAAATATTAAAAGCCAAGTGCTCTGTGTATTTGTGAGATATGTGACACCTAGCAGTGCCAGAATTTATTTTGTACCCTGATTGCCTCTGACTTTCCTAATAAGTGATCATCTGTGCAGACTTTGCAACTTTCTACACACTGTGCAATCTGTGCCTCCCCCCCCCCCCCCCCATCATTATACAGACAATATCCACGCGTTATAATTTAGCACTATCTCCATGTAATGAACTATACGTTGTGGAAAAGCTGTGTCATTCTTTATATCACATTTTACTACACAGTAAATAAAGCCTGTACTGTCCCTATTTGTACTATCATGACTTATTTTAATAAGTTAACATAATTGCCTGCTTCTTGAGACGTCATGTCTTAACCACTTCAGTACTAGCCTGTAATATCCCTTTATTACCAAACCATTTTTTCAGTGCTGTGATAGTTTGATAAATACTCAGGTATTCAATACTGTATCTAAATACATTTCATATTAAAAAATTGTTGTTTTGTTTTTAGACAGAGCTTTCTTATGGTGGTATTAATTAACCACTGTTTGTTTTAATTTTTTACTATATGAAAGTGTGGGGATTTAGCTCAAATGAGGATCACCTTCCATTGGAAAAAGACAGTCCAGACGGCAGGTTTTTTATTAAAAGTCTGACTTGAAGCCAGTTTTTTTTTTAACCACCTCAATGCAGGGCACCTAAACCCCCTTCCTGCCCAAGCCCATTTTTCAGCTTTCAGCGCTGTCACACTTTGAAATAGAGATTTATTTTGGTGATATTTAATCGCTCCTAGACCAAACATTTTGAAGATAAGTGTTTCTAAGTTTCTGTCAGTAAATTTTGCAAAGTAATTTTTCTCCTTCACTGATGAGGCGACACTTATGGGCACTGATTAGGCGGTACTGATAAGGAGGCTTGAATATGCCACACTTATGGGCACTGGTATGTGGCACCGGGGGGCACAGATGGGCGGCACTGGTGGGCACACATGAGCGGCATTTATGGGAAACAGATGAGCATTGACTGGCATCACTAGTAGGCACTGATTGCTGGCACAGATTGGTAGCAATTGTGGGCACTGGATGTCGCTGATGCTGGCAGCGGTGGGCAATCATTGCTGGCACTGGTGGGCACTTAATTGTAATGGGGGCACTGATGATCAGTGCCCTGATTACATACCTAGCTGTCCTCTGTGAGGAGATGCCACGGATCGGCTCTCCTCTCCTCGCACTCTTGTCATTGTGAGGCGAAAAGAGACGATTACCGGCATCTCCGTGTTTACATGTGACCGGCTGTGATTGGTCACAGGCGATCACATGGTTAAAGGCCCGTGGCTCTTTACACAGATTGGGGTTGCGACGTGTCCTAGCAACACGGCGTGGCAGCAATCGGGGGGCGCTCATATGTGGGCGGACAGCAAGTGGTTAAAAAGGTTGCATAAAAATCAAACAAGACAGAAAATAAATCCTTGCCATCCAGGCACTAACTAAACAGAAGAGATTCCCATCTTGCAGGTGAAGGGCTTCTCCCAATCACCAACAAAACAAATGTGGTGCAAACCTTTTTTTTCTCTCAATAAAATCTTCACATCGATAGCTATCTCAGGTTTGACTTCCTGAGTCTCAAGCCAAGAGAAACATCCTTGCTCCAGTCCTTCTTTATTGGGCACGGGTGAAATTGGCTATTGGGTCCACTGTTGGACAAATGTTTTGGTATCGGAGTTACCCAAAAATATTCTTGAGATAGATGTACTTCAAGGTCAGTCAATTCAAACTGAAAGGGGTACATTCACACTCGGGTATTCTGATAAAGCGTATCTGGTTAGGGCGGTGAAGGCTGTGGTCAGTGTCCTCAGGGCCCACTAAACAGGCTAGGTTTGCAAGATAAGGCCCCTTTCACACAGGGCGGATCAGTAATGATCCGCCTCCGTATGCTCAGCGGGGATCGCTCCGTTGATCCCTGCTGAGCCGGCGGATGACAGGGCGGTCCCCGCACACTGTGCAGGGACCGCCCTGTCTTTTCTCCGCTCTCCCCTATGGGGTGATCGGATGAACACAGACCGTATGTCCGTGTTCATCCGATCCGCAGACGGAAGGAAAAATAGGGTTTTCTTCCGTCTGCAAAATCGGATCTTTGCGGAGGCGGACGAGATCGGGTGTCAGCGGATGTTCAACCGCTGACGCTCGCAATCTCATAGGGACCAATGTATGTCCCTTTTTCATCCACAAACGGATGGATGAAAAAGCGGACATACGGTCCGCACGTGTGAAAGGGGCCTAACAGAAATGCATCACAGGTGATATAATTTGCTGCTCAGTGATTGCAGTATTCTGGTCTGCATCTCCCCAAGGTAATACATAAAACCTGGTCTGTTAGTGGGCCCTGAGGACAGGGTTGATGACGACTGGTCTAAACGGCCTCAGGGACCTTCCTGACCTATTTGGCCGGTCTCCAGGTCCTGAGCTCACAGTGTCATTATCTGTAGCAACAGTCTTGCAATTTTTATCCTGAGCCCTTGAACCCAAGAACAGTTGAACCGGATACTCCAGGCGTTTTTCACCCCCAAAAACATTGGGGTGGGGCACAGATGAGTTCAGCAAGTCCTCGGCAGTATACCTTTCCACCAGGTACACTAGCTGGTCTGCAGTTTTAGGGTCTCCATGGCTGACCTACTTCCCTAAAGAGGCAGGCAGCTCATGCAGATAGCGGTCCATGACCACACGCTCCACAATCTTAGGGGTTGACAAAGTCTTGGGTTGCAGCCATTTCCTGCTAAGATGTATCAGATCAAACATCTGGGAGCAGGGTGGCTTCTCAGAACTATATGACCACTGAGATGCACCTGCTGAGCCCAGCCCGCAATGGTGATGCCCAGGCACGCAAGAACTTCCTCTTTCAATTTCTCATAATCCCAGGCAGCCTCTGGTTCCAGGTCATAATGGTTTTTTTGGGGTTCACCTTTTAGAAAATGTGTTAGCAGTCCAGCCCACTTCTCCTTTTTTGACATTCTTCCCGATCAGCCACTCTCGGAGCTACTCCTAGTTGTGAGGTAGGCCATCATCTGCAGGTAGTAGCTGGCATGCACCATTTTTTTGTCCCATGGGGAGTGGACCTGTGGACCCATTCTTAAATTACATCAGGTGTTGGGCCGCCTCCATAAGAAGCTTTCTGTGCACTTGTTTGGCCTCCTGCTGGGTTGCAGTGACCTGCAGCAAGGCTCTTATTGCATCCTCCATCTTCCCGTTTGCTCAGGTAGTTGCCTGCATCCTCCACCATATGTTGGGGGTTAGCTCAAATGTGGATCACCTTCCCTGGTAAAAAAGGTAGCCCAGACGGCAGGTCTTTCTTAAAAGTCTGACTTGTAGCCAGTTTTATTTAACCGGTTAAGACCCGGACCAATATGCAGGTTAAGGACCTGGCCCCTTTTTACAATTCGGCACTGCATCGATTTAACTGAAAATTTTGCGGTCTTGCGACGTGGCTCCCAAACAAAATTGGCGTCCTTTTTTTCCCACAAATAGAGCTTTCTTTTGGTGGTATTTGATCACCTCTGCGGTTTTAATTTTTTGCTATATAAACAAAAATAGAGTGACAATTTTGAAAATAATGCAATATTTTTTACTTTGTACTATAATAAATATCCCCAAAAAATATATACTTTTTTTTTTTCCCCTCAGTTTAGGCCGATACGTATTCTTCTATATATTTTTGGTAAAAAAAAAATGCAATAAGCGTTTGATTGGTTTGCGCAAAATTTATAGCGTTTACAAAATAGGGGATCGTTTTATTGCATTTTTATTAATATTTTTTTTTTTAATACTAATGGCGGCGACATTATGGCGGACACATCTGACACTTTTAACACATTTTTGGGACCATTGTCATTTTCACAGCGAAAAGTGCTATTAAAATGCACTGATTACTGTGAAAATTACAATGGCAGTGAAGGGGTTAACCACTAGGGGGCGCTAAATGGTTAAGTGTGACCTAATGTGTTTTTTCTAACTGTAGGGGGGCGTGCCTGGACATGTGACGTCACTGATCGTCGTTCCCTATGACAGGGAACAGACGATCAGTGACAAGCCACAGAGAAGAACGGGGAAGGTTTGTTTACACTCACCTCTCCCCGTTCTTCAGCTCCTGTGACCCGATAGCAGGACACCGGCGGCGATCGGGTCCCACGGGCGTGGTCACGGAGCTTCGCACCAGGTTGCGTGCGCTCCGCCGGCGGCGCTCTCGCGACCCATGGCTGGGCTCTTAAAGGGGACGTACCTTATGCCCTTGTGCCCAGCCGTGCCAATCTGTCGACGTATATCGTCGTGCGGCGGTCCTTAAGTGGTTAAAAGATTGCATGGAAATCAAACAAAACCAAATGGAAAATAAATCCTTGCCATTCAGGCACTAAAAAAACAGAAGAAATTTCCTATCTTCTCCCAATCACCATCAAATACAGTGCAAACCTTTTTCTTTCTCGCTCTCTCAAAGCAACCCTTACATTGATCAGGTTTGGCTTCTTAAGTCCCAAGCCAAGAGCAACCTCTTGCTCCAGTGCTTAATTTATACCACCTGCTGGTGGTCACCAGAGGAAAACGCAAAATTTGGTCTGGAACAAACACTGCCAAGGTGGCCTGGAAAACCCGGACCAGATTCCACCCTAGTTTTCCACATATGAACTCATGCAAGGCGACATATAGCGTCTTATCAATCACCTCGCCTTTCGTAATGTCACAAAAGGTAAAAATAGTTTTCCTTACTTTATTATAAAAGTTATCAAATAAAAATGCCAGGACAGTATAAAATTCCCCAAAATGATATCTTTAGTAAAGTAGACACCCAAATGGGCTTTTCTTTTTTGCCCCAAATTTTTGGGTGTGTAAAAATATGCTCGTATTGGGGGGGATAAAACATGGAGCTTGGTAATGGCACTAGATACACTAAATGTATAGGTCTTACACAGAAGGAGGAGATGAAGAGGGTTATGTACATAATAAGGGAATAAGGGAAGCAAAGGGGTTTATATATACAGGTCATTGAAGTGAAAGGATGGAGTGGAGATATACAGGAGTGGAAGAGGGTAAAAAGGTTAAAAACGATCCCCAGGGCCAGAGCTAGACTATGTTACACCCTAGGCAAGACCAGCTACTTGCAGCAGGCCACTGCACTATGGGTAAGCAGGGTCTTGGGTAGACATGCACCTGCATCTGTGGTGTCACTGGAAAAAAGAATGTCCCTGCATCCTTGGTGTCACTGAAAGAAAAAATCTCCCTGCATTGGTGGTATAACAAAGATAAGGTAAATATATTCAGGAAGCTTCTGTGAAAAAAACTAAATATATGCAGGAAGCAGTGCTGGGCCTTAAAGGGTTTGTAAAGGATTTTTTTTTTAGTCTTAATAGCTTCCTTTACCTTAATGCAGTGCTGTTTTCATGTCCTCATTGTTCGTCTTTGCTCTCAAGTTGCTGTAATTCTTCTCTGATCTCCACACTTCCTGGTTGTCTGTTTCCTGATAACCACAGTACTGGGAGCTTTCTCTCTGGTCACTAATCAAGGAGGTGTGATTACTGTGTGTCTAAATCCCCTCAGCACCAATCCGTTTCGTTTTGTGATGGACGTATTAAAATGAATATTTTTGTGTTATGTTGCTTTTCTCCTGAGCTACTCAAATGTTGCCTTTCCTCCATTATATCGTTTGTTTTATTTCCTTTTATTGCTTGATCTATATAAGATATATGGAGTTATTATGTATGGGTATATACTACAATATTGTTATTATCCTTACATGAAGAAACAGATAATGTTTTAAAGACACAGTACAATTCAGCATTGAAAAGGAGACAACGGAGATTTATTCAGCTGCCATCCCCCCTCGCTCCTTATTCTCCAACCCCTCCCTTCTACTGCACTCCTAAACTCCTCATTCCAAAGCCCCTCCGTGGAGAAAAACAAAGGGGGGGGGCGTGTAATAAGGGGCTTGTGTGTGTGATGTCATGTTGTTTTTAAAAAGGATCAATAATGTGGGTTCAGTCTCTTTGATGGTTGAACGCTGAGAGGTGAGGATGTAGATTTTTGTCTGGTCTGCATATTTCACTATTAGGATTTGGGTCAAATGGCAGAAATGGGGTTAATCCTGAGGTTGTATCAGGAAATCAATCATTATCAGTTTTCCAAACCATCACTGGCCTGTATTGGCTCGGTGGCTCTGTACAGCAGAGGCAGGAAACATGCAAAAACGAAACTAGAAACTACCGTAAAAGGCATTTATGCTTTAAAATTACGGGGTAACTATGACCGCATCCTCATCCAAAAGGAGAAGTGGTGGGTCTACCGTTTAAAATCACTGGTACCAGTAGGTCTCAACACCGAACTGAATTTACAGGTCTTTTTGGACCCCTGACATGACAATTCGCATGATGTGACTTCCTCATTATTGTATCGAACTTCAATACACTGTACTCAGTAAATCTGGTCTAGTACCTGATTGTCCCTCTACTATCTCTGCTGACATATACCTGAATTAATCTCTTCAATTTCTCTTTAATCCTTCATCTTTCATATGTACCTTGGTCCCTGTTTCCCACTCTTTGCTTTCCTTCGTCTGGGTTTAGCCTCACTCTTGCATCTAAAATTGAGAAATTCTCAAATATTTAGAACTAACCCGACCAGCAAGCAAAGACTGAAATTGACAATCATCCTTATAGTACCATTTTAGTACTTCCCTGCACGCTTCTTGACAAATTTCCCCCTCCCCCCATTTTTGGATTGCTTCCTATCCATGACCTCACCTCATCCTATCTGCAGGCGTGAGCATAAATGCCAACTTTGCTGCTCCTCTTTGCCCCTTCTAAAAATAAAAATAAAAATTTCCATCTGGTCCCAGTACACTATACGGGTTAATTCTACGTTTATACCCCATGTCATTCCCTCCTGTTCTTTCCTATTGTTGTTTCCCTTGAATCCTATTATCCAATTCCCCTACCATGTACTCCCAATCCCATTCCCCCTTGTATGAATATATTATAAAGTGTGTTGTTTCTTTCGATATAACTGACCCGTTTACAATTGAAAATATTGATGCAATTATCATTTATGCAACTGCAGATTAAGTTTCATCCTAGTTGCATCCAAAACGGCTCGGTTATCACTTTTGAACTACGGTGACTTTTTCACAATTATGGCTCTCAAAAACTTTCACGACGGGATTCAAGTTATTGTAAATCAATCAATAACTACTTTCCCCTCTTTTCTTCCTGATGATAATCACCAGCTGCGATGTTTGCATATAAGCACATCGCGGCTGGTGTTCCAATACGTCCGAGATGAAGCTACGCCACTGAGCCAGGCGAAACGCGTTGACGTCATCACCCGGCACAGTCACGTGACGCAGCGTGCGAGTGAACTGGACGGAGGAGTGCAGGAGCGAGCGAGGAGGTTGGCAGAAAAAACATCCAGGCACGTTTAGCCTCACGGGCGAACTATGCAAGACTCCTAACACAAAAGGACAAGCGGACACTTAGCAACCACCACTCCACTTAAACACCACTCCGCTCAAAGAACCATGCTAGGAGCGGTCAACTGTAACCCCTAAGCGTGGATGAAAGAAACGTGATGTATAGTGTATACTTCATCCCTGCACAACAAATGAAGTGCCCCTGCTAAACATTAATCAAATGGCTTGTTTACACATGATTATTGAATCTAAAGTTGCTTAAATTCTACAATTTAATACTTACCATCTGATTCAGTCGAACTTTGCCCTAATCATCAATTAATATTACTAACCTGCCGTACTAAAGTGCCCGCCTTCTGACTAACCAACTAATCAAGCATCCCTATACCAGGACCATCGCCAAATTTCTTGTATGAAAAATACTGAAATATCCCCCCCCCCCCCCCTTTTTTTACTCTTTTTTTAAATATCTATAAACTTTTGGCCTTATAGAAAGCTTATATTAGTTCGGTCAATTCTGCTCCTTAATCTCCAGCCAGTTAAATAGTCAGCACCTATTGGTCTAATTAGAGGGGATCATCAGGGATAGAATTCATCTCTCAGATGACTCAACTACCCCAATTCACTACTACCAATTAATTTTGGAACTTGTGCTGACATAATTACAGGCTGGACACATTACTGTCCGGACTGTGCTGTTTTTTACGTCTGTGTTTTATTTGTCTGTCCTGTTTGTGCAAAGATTTAAATGGTAATCACCTGTTCATATTAGATTACCCTTGTCTCCATACAGTTCCCCTATTGCTAAAAAAAAATTCATAAATATTTAATCTTTTGATACTATTAATAATTTTGTATCCCGATAATCATTGATCATTCATTGTTGCTTAAAGTAGCCCCTTTCGGCCCCTCTGTTGGCCGTACCCTCACTTCCCCCCTTTTCCCCTTTTTTCTTGAATAGAAACTACAGGTTGATTGATTTTTATCTATTTTTAATCGTTTTTAAAAGCAATCAGTTAACTATTATGTCTCTATACCCTGTAAACAGTCATTTCAGCAAAAAAAAATGTTTTATTTACAACTCCTTTAAACTGAACCCGTTCATTGCCCTGTGTAAGTGATGATCTCCTTGGAGATTTTACAACTTTCTACATGCTCTATGTGACCACTTTCTTTATGGCGACAATATCCACTTATTTTATATTCGCAATATCTCCAAGTAATGAACTGTACGTCACAAAGAACTGTATGTCATCATCTTTATATCACATTTTACTACACAGTAAATACAGTTAGGGCTTTCCCATCTGGGCTATTTTGACTTATTTGAATAGGATAACATAATTGCTAGCTTCTAGAGAAGATAATTCTGTGTAGTCATATCTTAATATATAAGTAATTATAGTAATTCATATATTCATACTGCTGAGCTTTACTGTAAAAAAATAATACAAAAAAGTAAATAAATAGTTGGTCTCTGGAGCATATATCTAGAGGCTTTTCATTTGTCTAGCTTGTAGTTGTCATTATTTACAGTTTTTACACATTTTTTTCTCATTAATCTACACTTGGTGCCCTATAATGACAAAGTGTAAACTGAATTTTAGAAATGTCTGCCCATTTATTTAAAAGAAAATCGGAATATCACATGTATTTATGTATTCAGACCTTTTTACTCAGTACTTTGTTGAAGCACTTTTGGCAGCAACTACAGCTTTAAGTCTTTTTGGGTATGATGTGACAAGCTTTGCACACCTGGATTGTGGGATTTTCTGCCATTCTACTTTGCAAATCCTCTCAAGCTCAGTAAGGTTTGATGGTGACAGCCATTTTCAGGTCTCTCCAGAGATGTGCAATAGGGTTCAAGTCAGTGCTCTGGCTGGGCCACACAAAGAAATTCACAGAGTTGCCCCTAAGCCACCCTTGTGTTGTCTTGGCTGTGTGCTTAGGATCTTTGTCTTGTTGGAAGGTCTGAGGTCCTGAGTGATGTGTAACAGTTTTGCATTGAGAATATCTCAGTATTTTTGCTCCATTAGGTTTTTCCTCAACCCTAAGGCCCCTTTCACACATTGATGTCTGTTTTCACAGACTCCACTTGCTCAGCAGGGATCGATTCGTTAATCCCTGCTGAGCCGGCAGATGACAAGTCCATCCCTGCTCACTGTGCAGGGACGGACCTGTCAGAGCCCCGCTCTTCTCTATGGGGGATGGGATGAAAATGGGGCCGCCTGTTTGTTTTCATCCGATCCGCTAGACGTATGAAAAATAGGGTTTCCATCGGTCTAAATTTAGCAGAGAGGAGCGGATCAGATAACAGCGGACATATAACCACTGACATTCGTCACTCCATAGAACATCCGTTCAGGTCCACCTAAACGGACAGGCATGTGTGAAAGGGGCCTCGCAGACTAAGAAACGCACACTGCATGATTCTGCCACCATCATGCTTTACTGTTGGGATGGTATTGGGCAAGTGATGGTTTCTTCCAGACATAATGTTTAGAATTGAGGTCAAACATTTCAATCTTGGCTTCATCAGACCAGAGAATCTTGTTCTTTATAGTCTGAGAGTCCTTTAGGTGCTTTTTTGCAAACTCAAAACGTTGTCAGCTGTGGGACTTTTTAGTCCGCCAGCGGGTCTGCCCACTCAGCAGGGGATCTCTCCGATGATCCCCGCTGAGCAGGCAGATGACAGGTTTGTGTCAGCTCTGCATCAGCGGACGCAGCCTGCCAATTTTCCATTCGACTGTTATTCGATTGAATCGATATCTGTTTTTAGTGGAGAGGAGAAGAGATTGGCAGGTGTCCGCTGACATCTGCCGCTCCGTAGAGAGAAATGAATGGTCCAATCTGGTCCACCTAAAAAACTGACAGGCGGACCCAATCAGTCCATCAGTGTGAAAGGGGCCCTTACCCTTCGTTCACACTGAACATGGCTTTAAAATCATGCTACTTCATCTGAACTCAAAAATTTCAAAGCCGCATTTCAATCCGATTTCGGGGGCAACTTGAAAGATCTCTGTGTGGGTTCATGCACAGATGTCTATTGGCATCGCCACTGAAGTCGCCAAAAGTAGAGCAGGAACTACTTTTGGAAATCGATTTGACCTGTCAAATCACGCTAATGTGACTTTGGGCTTAGAGAGGTGTGTGCCTTTCCATGCCCAATAAATTTAATTTATGACGGGTGGACTCCAGGCAAGGTGTAGAAACAGTTCAGCATTGCTCAAGAGAAATCGGAGGCACCTGAGCTAAATTCCAAATGTTGTTGCAAAGGGTCTAAATACTTATGCCAATCTGATATTTACGTTTTTTTCCTGTTTAATAAATTCACAAATTTAGAATGGAAATCATAGGAAAAGATAAGTGAACCAACAATGCACTAGCTTAAAGGAACCTATTTAGGAAATAAAAAACAAACATTTACAACCCCTTTATTCAACTGTCAGTGAGGTTCCCCTGTTGACTGCTATAGTGTAAACGAAGTCCCGACAATTGGAGCTGTTAGAAAAAAAAGCCTAGCAATGTTTATCAACAACATTGCTCAACCGCTAAAACAGATACAATAATAAACAAGGTTTCTTTTTATCTGTTTCTTCATCTACAGATCAAATGGACAAACTTCCCAATGCAGATGAAGTCAGTTTAAAGCAACCTGTCAAGTAATGTATTTTAATTAAATGTTCCTTTTGTTTTAAACCCTTATTAACCCTTAATTTACTCTAATGAGCCTTAATTGACTCCTTTTAGTCTCCTCCTCCATTTAATTATTATAAACCTGATGACTTTTTTTTTTCCGTTCCCTTCTATTTTATAAACTATTAGTAGTTTAAACTTTTTTATTGTTTGCCTTGTTCGTTAATATTTTTACACCTTTTAACATACAGTGACTTGAAAAAGTATTCATACCCCTTGAAATTTTGTCATGTTGCAACCAAAAACGTAAATGTATTTTTTGGGGATTTTATGTGATAGACCAACACAAAGTGGCACATAATTGTGAAGTGAAAGGAAAATGATAAATGGTTTTCAACATTTTTTACAAATTAATATCTAAAATATTGCCTTTAGATTTTATATTTACACGTTTCACATTGAAAAAAGCACAAAATGTAAAAAATAAAAATGTATTTATTTTGTAAATAACTCTTCAATGCTTTGTACCACTGCTGACTGCTTAAAGCGGATGTGCCACTAAAAAAACATATTAAAAGCCAGCAGCTACAAATACTGCAGCTGCTGACTTTTAATATAAGGACACTTGCCTGTCCTGGAGTCCAGCGGTGATCGCAGCAGATGACGAGCCGATCGCTCGTCACCCTGCTGCTCCCCCCTCCATCCACGGTGAGGGAACCAGGAAGTGAAGCGCTCCGGCTTCACTGCCCGGTTCCCTACGGCGCATGCGCGAGTCGCGCTGCGCCCGCCGATTGGCTCCCGCTGTGTGCTGGGAGCCGAGTGTTCCCAGCATACAACGGGGGACGGATGGGAAGCAAGGAAAAAACCCGTCTTTTGCCCGTATCGTAGGGCCGGAAGTGGGTGCAGATACCTGTCTGTAGACAGGTATCTGCACCCCCCTCCCCCCTGAAAGGTGTCAAATGTGACACCGGAGGGGGGAGGGTGCCGATCAGCGGGACTCCACTTTAGAGTGGAGATCCGCTTTAAGATTAAACAAAACAGTTGTGGTAGGCAGTGGTGTATTTAGGTTTTGTGCTGCCCTAGGCCTGACGAAACTCGTACACCCCCTAATTTAAATATGACCCACCCCTTCCCTGTCAAGGCCACACCCCCATTTAAGACCCGCCCTGACATTTTCCAGTGGGGACACTAGTTCTGAGGACCTTGGGGGGGCAGTAGAGTCTCTTAATTTGTAGGGATTTACTCTGACTCCCTGTTTTGCTATGGAGCCCCGTCAGCTGACTTTTTGACAGTTTTTAGCTTCCCGACAAGGTATCTGTCTCTCTCTAGCTGAGAACTCGGGTGGGAGGTCCACTGTTATGATAGGACAGTCAAAACTAGAAGCGACGCAAAGTCCCCCCCCCCCTCCCAGTTGCAGAATGCCGCCCGCCCACACAACAACCCATTGGTTGGGGTCTGCCACCCTAGCCTCCTCCATGTGTATGGGCTCTTCCTCCCCCTGATGGTGGCCCAGTCAGTATTATTATACCTGCAGTAGTGCAGCCGCTTTATGGGGGCACTAGACTGATTTGCCTCCAGGCCCAGTCCGCCCCAAGAGTGGCGCTACACAAAAGCGCAGCGCAAGCTACGGGGACTCTTTTCATGCTGCCCCCCTGCAAAGTGATGCCCTAGGCCTGGGCCAAGATACAGCATTGGTGGTAGGTATCAACGAGTACAAAAAAAAGTATCGGTACTAGTAAAAAAAAATAAAACATTTAAAAAAAGGTATCGTGCATCCCTAGTGAAATATATTGTGAGTGCATCAAACATAAGGAAAAATAGGCAGCGATGTTCCCTTGGACAGTAGACAAACTGCACCTTTTTCAGTACACTTTGATATGATGCGCAACAATAAACCAACAGAGTTAGTTTAAAGAGTTATTTTTCAATTTTATTGTCTGTCACAATGTGGGCCTTGTAGGAAAAGATTGAAACTAGTGTCCCACAGGCTCGATCTGAAAACTTGGAGCCACCAGGCCACCTAACCTCTGGGTTTTTATTGCATCTACCTGGATCAAAACCTGGAATTAATTAATAATTTTAAAAAATATACCTGGTGGAGGGGGGGGGGGGGTGTCTGTGGGTGCAGTGAGGGGCAAATGTCTATACATGTATACTGTAAGTTTTGGTGGATCTAACATCTGTCTGTGCATTGGAAAATTGTGCTGTTTGTTCTTTTTGTCCATGTTCAATAAACACCTTTCGGATTTAAAAAAATAATAATAATAATTTTAAAAAAGCATGAGCCGTCTGTTGAGCTTTACATAGAAATAACCTATTGGTAATTCATTTTGAAGGAAACAATCAGCTAAATTGAAGGTTTGTGTCTGATAGCCTATTAATCTTCACTTGCAATTTATATTAAAGGGACAATTTTATTGATTGCACATCTGTTTAGTTACTAATAAACTATTTCTCATAGTTCTGTGGAATAGCTCCTTAAAACAAACATGTATTGAGTCCTGTTCTATGGGGTACTTGGTGCGCACCAATCGATTAACACTAAGAGTGTAAGAGGAATTATGTGCACAAAGCTTGTCTCTTGTCACGATGTTATATGCTGGGGCTTGATAATGTTCTCCATTACATTAGAATGGCTATTTGATGGGAAATCCAGCCAGCATCTCCTGTGATGAACCTGGAGGAAACAAAGCAGATCCTATTCTTGTATCTGCTGTTATCTGCAGTAATTCAGTGTAAACAGTCAGTCAATATATGAGATTGGCTCTTTATCCTCCATTCCCTCTAGAACACACTGTCGATAATTATCTGATATATTGCTCTTCACTATAAGTTCATTAACAAACTAATGTAACTGTTCTCCCAGGATGCTCATTTCTGTTTTCCTGATCCGGACAGGGACAGATGCTCTTTACATGTATAAACTGTTTGCTGTGACAGTGTGTTGTTGGAACCATTGCTTGGGACACACAATTACCTGTAAAAAAAAAGCACGATATTAAAGTATGATTCAACAAGTTTATATGAAGTTTTGGTTGTCATCTGTTTTAGGGCTTATGTCGACAGGCTTTTGTTCATGTCAAAGCTGCTTCTCATCCCATACAAGTTTATCAGATGCAAAAACGGCTTAAAGCGGAGCTCCACCCTAAAGTGGAACTCCCGCTGATCGGAACCCCCCCCCCCTCCGGTGTCACATTTGACACCTTTCAGGGGGAGGGGGTGCAGGTAAGACAGGTATTTGCACCCACTTCCGGCCACACAGTCTCGGGCAGACTGCGGGCATTACGTCACCTCCCGACCCCCCCCCCCCCCCCGTTGTGTGCTGGGAACACTAGGCTCCCAGTACAAAGTGGGAGCCAATCGGCAGGCGCAGCGCAACTCAACTCGCGCATGCGCCGTAGGGAACCGGGCAGTGAAGCCGGAGCGCTTCACTTCCTGGTTCCCTCACCGAGGATGGCGGGGGGGGGGGGCAGCAGAGTGACGAGCGATCGCTTATCCTCTGCTGCGGACGGCGCTGGACTCCAGGACAGGTAAGTGTCCTAATATTAAGTCAGCAGCTGCAGTATTTGTAACTGCTGGCTTTTAATTTTTTTCAGCGGACATCCGCTTTAATGCAGGTCAAATGTGCCTGTCATTGAATTCAAAATAATCCAAAAAGAAAATCAAACTGGTGTCTAAAGTAGACTGTATTTGGCCATCAACACAAAGCCCCATCACATCTAGATGCCTAAATGCACTGAGTTGCTGCCATGTGATTGGCTGATTAGCAATTTGGGATACCAAGCAATTGAACAGGTGTACCTAATAAAGTGGCCATTGAGTGTATATACCCCACACATTACCCAAGTGTCGATATGAGATCTAAAATATTCAAATCTCTTGGATAATTGCATCCAAATCAAATCAAGCACCAGCTGGGAAATTCTTAATATGTATTGGAGCTATATTGATTATTTTGAAAAGAGCTGTTTACTTATCTATTTCCATCAAATGCCCCGAAAATATTGGGTGGACCTTGGTTTGCAGGGAAGAGTTGCTGACATTCTACACAACTATATATGTAGAAAGCTAAAAGATCACGACAAATGGGTTTCAGGTACATTACTCCTCTGAGAGACTTTCCTACACAGCCAACATCCTGTCCTTGACCCCAATGTATTACACGGTCTTACTTTACACTAAAATTACAATGGCCATTTAGCATTTATTAACCACTTAAGATCCGGACCTTTATGCAGGTAAAGGACCTGGCCAGTTTTTGCGATTCGGCACTGCGTCGCTTTAACTGACAATTGCGCAGTTGTGCAATGTGGCTCCCAAACAAAATTGGCGTCCTTTTTTTCCCACAAATAGAGCTTTCTTTTGGTGGTATTTGATCACCTCTGTGGTTTTTATTATTTGCGCTTTAAACAAAAATAGAGCGACAATTTTGAAAAAAATTCAATATTTTTTACTTTTTGCTATAATAAATATCCCCCAAAAAGATATAAAAAAAAAAAAACATTTTTTTTCCCTCAGTTTAGGCCGATACATATTCTTCCTATTTTTGGTAAAAAAAATCGCAATAAGCATTTATCAATTGGTTTGCTCAAAATTTATAGCGTTTACAAAATAGAAGATAGTTTTATTGCATTTTTATAATTTTCTTTTTTTTTACTACTAATGGCGGCGATCAACGATTTTTTTCATGACTGCGACATTATGGCGGACACATCGGACAATTTTGACACATTTTTGTATGTGAAAATGACAATTGCAGTTTGGGAGTTAACCACTAGGGGGCGCTGTAGGGGTTATGTGTGACCTCATATGTTTTTCTAACTGTAGGGGGGCGGGGCTGGACGTGTGACGTCATTGATCGTGTTTCCCTATATTAGGGAACACACGATCAATGAAGCTGCCACTGTGAAGAACGGAGAAGCTGTGTTTTACACACAGCTCTCCCCGTTCTTCAGCTCCGGGGACCGATCGCGGGACTCCGGAAGCGATCGGGTCCCGCGGTCACGGAGCTTCGGACCGGGTGGCGGGCGTGCACCTGCGACCCACGGCTGGGCACTTAAAGAGGACGTACAGGTAAGGTGAGGTCCTTAAGTGGCTGCCTCCTGCAGATATACGTCAGCAGAATGGCACGACTATATACGTCCTCTTTTTGAAGAGGGATATCTCGGTAACGGCAGCAGCAGTTGCCACAACGGAGATATCCATCTCTTCAGGTGCCAGTGCTTTAAAAGATAATGGTGGTCTGTGCGGCGGATTCGCTGCAAAATCACAGTTATCGGCGGCGGGAGAGGGGTCTCCCGCTCACTCCCCACTTACTGGAGCCGTCGGAAGCGATCGGGTCCTTCCTCCTGCCTGGCTGGGATACGAGTGAGGGCAAGATGTCCCCCACCCGTCTCCATAGCAGGGCGGAAGCGACATCAAAATGTCACTTCCGCCCATGCTTCTTAAAGGCACTTTTTCCTGTTGTAATTTTTTCAAATGACAATTTATTTTTTGTTTTTTATTGCATTTTAGTCTAAATATGAAATCTGAGGTCTTTTTTTTTTTACAAGGGATGTTTACATTCCTTGTAATAGGAATAAAAGCGACCCATTTTATTTTATTTTTTTAAACGGTGTAAAAATAAATAAAAAAAAATTTAAAATTTAAAAGCGCCCCGTCCCAAACGAACTTCCGCGCAGAAGCGAGCGCATACGTGAGTAGCGCCCGCATATGAAAACGGTGTTCAAACCGCACAAGTGAGGTATCACCGTGATCGTTGGAGCGAGAGCAATAATTCTAGCCCTAGACCTCCTCTGTAACTTAAAAGATGCAACCTATAGAATTTTTTAAACGTCGCCTATGGAGATTTTTAAGAGTAAAAGTTTGACACCAAGCCACGAGCGGGCACAATTTTAAAGCGTGACATGTTGGGTATAATTTTACTCGGCATAACATTATCTTTCACATTATAAAAATAATTGGGCTAACTTTACCGTTGTCTTATTTTTTTATTCAAAAAAGTAAATTTTTTCCAAAAAAAGTGCACTTGTAAGACCGCTGCGCAAATACGATGTGACAAAAAGTATTGCAATGACCACCATTTTATTCTTTAGGGTGTTAGAAAAAAATATATATAATGTTTAGGGGTTCTAAGTAATTTTCTAGCAAAAAAATACCTGTTTTAATCTTGTAAACACGGAGTCTGAAAAACAGGCAAGGTCCTTAAAGTGGAGGTTCACCCAAAAACTTAATTTTTAACATTAGATTGAGGCTCATTTTGTGAAGGGGAATCGGGTGTTTTTTTTTTAAATCAAAGCAGTACTTACCTTTTTAGAGATAGATCTTCTCCGCCGCTTCCGGGTATGGGCTGCGGGACTGGGCGTTCCTATTTGATTGACAGGCTTCCGACAGTCGCATACATCGCGTCACGATTTTTCCGAAAGTAGCCGAACGTCGGTGCGCAGGCGCCATATAGAGCCGCACCGACGTTCGGCTTCTTTCGGCTACTCGTGACGCGATGTATGCGACCGTCGGAAGCCTGTCAATCAAATAGGAACGCCCAGTCCCGAAGACCATACCCGGAAGCGGCGGAGAAGATCTATCTCTAAAACGGTAAGTACTGCTTCGATTTAAAAAAAAAACACCCGATTCCCCTTCACAAAATGAGCATCAATCTAATGTTAAAAATTGTTTTTCGGGTGAACTCCCACTTTAAGTGGTTAACTGAAAAGGTATTCTGGCTACAGATTGTTGTACCTAATGTCCTTTACTCATGCACTATATTTTATACAGTATGCTTGTTAAAAGTCTTTTTTTATATATAAACATGGAACTTTTCATTCCCATACAGTCATCTGTACTGCCCTCCCCAGGGCTGCTCCTGGATGGCAGAGTCATATGTCCATGGCACAGGAAAGTATTAAGTCCATTTATTCTGTCACTGCTTTCACTTCATTTATTAGGATTTGTTCCTCTCAGATGGCAAAATGTACTAAATATACCAGAATAACAGAAAAGGACAGCTACATTCCCCAGCCATTTACATTGGCAGCAGTCATCCCAAGAATATATGTGAAATAAAAAGGCAAATCTTTTTCCTCCACTGGGACCCCGAGCATTAGTAGGACAAACCGCTTTCAATTAAGTGTCCACAAAATAAATGGCTTTAAACCTAATTCAGCTGGATTTATCTAAGTAATAATGTTAGAGGGAGGTTTACTGGCACTTCAGGGAGTGTCTCCCATCCCCAGAGCCAAATCTCCCCAGCTGTGTGACGGCACCTGCACCAGATGATTCACCTCCACCTTGCTGGGATGCTGGCTCCGCCCCCTGGCTGGTACCCTATATATACAGGAGACCTGAGCCCATTCTATCACACCTGACATACACAGCCATGGGCATAGTCACCCTCCTCTTCATCGCCTTCCTCTCCTGTGCCAGAACGGCTCAGCCTCACCAAACAGATGAGGACTCTGCTGAAAACTTCATGGAAGTGCCTCCTAATTTCCTAGATTCACAGGTAAGACAAGCTTCCAGGTGAGCATACTACACAGGTACCATCCAAGACACATAATAGATTAAGTTTAAAGTGTGTTTTAAATGTCATGCATTTTATTTTTAGTTGCCATAATATGCAATATACTTACCGGCAAGAGAGTCGATCCTCAGTTACAGACCACAGTATTCTGTTATTGATTTTTTTTTCTTCTGGCTAAGCAGTGTTAGTATACGTATTAATGCGTTCTAGCAGAAAAAAACTTTGAACCCTTCCACATTGTCTTGCTGTAGTTATCCTTTTATGTTTATTATGTAATAAACTCATAATAGTAATGTCATATACCCATACCATTGATGTCATATACCCATACCATTGATGTCATATACCCATACCATTGATGTCATATACCCATACCATTGATGTCATATACCCATACCATTGATGTCATATACCCATACCATTGATGTCGTATACCCATACCATTGATGTCGTATACCCATACCATTGATGTCGTATACCCATACCATTGATGTCGTATACCCATACCATTGATGTCGTATACCCATACCATTGATGTCGTATACCCATAGCATTGATGTAATATACACATACAATTGATATAATATACCCATACCATTGATGTCGTATACCCATACCATTGATGTCGTATACCCATACCATTGATGTCGTATACCCATACCATTGATGTCGTATACCCATACCATTGATGTAATATGCTTATAATCCTGCAGAACATATTTGGCATTATAAATTGGTGGTGTGTAATACTCAGTGGTGGAAAATTCAAAATCCCCATTTAGCAGAATAAAGTTAGGACTATGAAAACACCATTGTTGATGGTGTTTAAGAAAAAAAAAACTAACATCCTCAAACCAAAAATGTAGCCTAATGCCCTGTACACACGATCGGTTCGTCTGATGAAAACCGATGGACCGTTTTCATCGGACGAACTGATAGTGTGTGGGCCCCATCGTATTTTTTCCCATCGGTGAAAAAAAATAGAACCTTTTTTAAAATCTTCTGATGGTTAAATAACCAATAGAAAAAAAAACGATCGTCTGTGGGGAAATCCATCGGTCAAAAATCCACGCATGCTCAGAATCAAGTCGACGCATGCTCGGAAGCATTGAACTTAATTTTTCTCTGCACGTTGTGTTTTACGTCACCTTGTTGGACACGATGGGATTTTTAACTGATGGTGTGTAGGCAAGACTGATGAAAAAATCCATTGGTCCGTTTTCATTTTTCATGCTAATTCTTTGGCTTCAATACTTTCTCAGCCAATAGAAAAAGTAGGGTGGGTAGATGGATGGTTAAAAAGCTATTTGAAGATTGCTGGAATCTAGGTGAGCTTTCAGTGCACCCTCCATTTTTATAGGGTCTGCTGAGCCGCAGAAGTCCTGCAATGTGCATGTTGTATTTAACCAATGCAAAGTATCCACACATAACATGTATCCAGGACAGAACATTGAAATGCTTTGCATATATGCACACTATGTGGCCACTGATCACAGGGTTCAAGATGCAGCCCAGTGTATGTGGTCGGGTGTCTGAAAATACCTGTATGCAAATCACAACTTTTAAATTCACTGACTTGTGGGTCAGTGACTCCTTTCTCACATGGCAGACTGCTTTTAAATAAGATCACTGATGTGTAACATGCTTTATGTCAATGTATTTACATTAAGATGTAAACTCCAACTGAATGGCATTTAATTGATTTTTTGTCCATAAACAATCACCATTTTTATATGTAGCGCCCCCCTTACTTTCCAATGCGGGCGCTACACTAAAGTTAGTGGGGAATGGAAGGGTTAGTTTTACTCCCATTCGTGATTTATGGAAACTCAGGCTGCTGCCCACTTCAGAATCGGTCCTGTAGGTCAGTCTGCGCTCCAGGGGTATGTTATCACCCCTGGGCGTCAGTTGGCGCTAGAGGGGTTCTGACAGACCCACCTTCTCCCAGCAGCCAATCAGAGGAGTTCTTCCCTCGTTGGGCATGCTGGGAGGGGGGTATATCTGGGGCAGCCGCTTTTGGCGGGTGGTTCTATGCGGGGCCCGAGTTCCAGGTGCGGTACCCACCTTCAGGGTACGTGCTTCGCTGAGATTGTGCACCATTCAGAGTCTGATCCTGACATTGAGAGGGGCCCCAGCGACTTGCTGTGTCCCAACCTTCTATTGAGAGGATCCTAAGCTGGAGGCTGTGCGATGGGGGATCGGCTCGGGGGAACCTAGAACTAGAGGTTGTCCAGGAGGCCCAGACGAACCATCAGGGATCCGGTCACCACACCATATGACAGGTATGCTCAAGCTGTCAGTGGGTGACACTGATTGAACTAACTGGGAGGATTTGCTCAAATTGATCTTACAAATTCTAAGTTGTCCAGGCCTGTGGCAGAGGCCCTGAGTCAGGCCTGTGGCAGAGGTCTGTTTCCTCCTAGTGATCCGCAAGTGACGCTCCGGCTGCCAGGCCTGAGATAACCGCCTGTCCGGGGGCACTTTACCCACCCTGATTGGGGTGGCAATGTAATTGAGCTATATCATTGCTGAGAGCAGGCTTGCTCTCTCTCTTCATATCCAAGGCCTGATACTAAAGTTTCTCTACGCTCCATCAACCTTTTTCTGTCGTGTGCCATGTTGATGTTGGGCCTTGGAATAAAGCATTGAAAACTGAATTGATGTCTGGACACTCACTCTTTATTCAAACTCGCAGAAATCACCCCTAGACCAAGTCAAAAAGGTAACTCAGTAAGCCGATCCCAAACTAATCAACGGCTCCTTCAGGGGTGAGCGATACGTATACAATGCGTTTGTTTACCCTTTAATCATTTGTTGCATCTCAGGGCAGCTGACCTCCTCCAGCCTCTTCAGCAACTTCATGTTTACATGCACTGGTAGTGACCACATGTCATTCCTTATGCCGCGTACACACGAGTGGTTTTCCCATCGGAAAAAGTCAGATGTGAGCTTTTGGACGGGAATTCCGACCATGTGTATGCTCCATTTGACTTTTTTTTGGTTGGAATTTCCACCAGCAAAAGCTTGAGAGCAGGTTCTCTATTTTCCCGACGGAAAAAATTCCTAGCGGAAAAAACGTTCGTCTGTATGGAATTCCGACACGCAAAAAAAACATGCATGTTCAGAATCAAGCAGAAGAGCCAAAATGCCTATTGAACTTCATTGATCTCGGCTCGTCGTACATCTTGTACGTCACCGCGTTCTTAGTGGGCAGAATTTGGTGTGTATGCAAGACAAGCTTGAGCGGAATTCGGTCGGAAAAACCATCCAAGGATTTTCTGACGGGAAAACCGATCGTGTGTACGTGGCATTAGTGTGTTTTTTTTTTTCTAGTGACAACAATGAACCATGCCTGCGTAATGCATGCTGAAATGGCCACTTATAGTCTCCATTGGAAGCCTGTGTAATAACAGGGTGGCAATGCAGGAGAACATTTGGGAGACAGGGACAGAGTCGGTCACCCTAGAACAGGGACAGAGCCGGTCACCCTAGAACAGGGACAGAGTCGGTCACCCTAGAACAGGGACCTTCAAAGCAGTATTACCTGGTATCATGTTCATGAAAACTGCAGCTTGTTATAGTATTAAAAACAACTTTTAAAATCACTAACAAATTTAAAGCTTGAAATTCTAGTTATTGGGTTTACATATACTTTAATGCCTATAACAGCACAAAGCATTATACAATTTGGTTTCAGATGTCTTTAATCTGTGTATAGTGACATGTGCAGACACGATATAAACTCACATGACATGCAGGACATTGCTGGCTAGTGTAAAGCTTTTGATTATACCTACTTAGAGGTGCCTAATATGTGGATAAGCACTTTAGTATCTATATAAACATGACTTATTAGGCAATTAGCAAACACTTGAATCGTATAATTATGTCCGCTGTTAATCCAAAGTGTTTTAAAATTGCTGCATTAGCCTAATGTGCACTTATATAGGATATGTGATTGTGCGAGAGAGAACATACTTTACCATCCAATATCCAGTGAGGAAGAAACCAGAATCTCCTCAATCAGCTTTTCCGGGGGAACAAACTGGTGTCTTTAGACCAATGAGGAGGTTTAAGTATGGCTTCAAAAATAAATCCAAAAAAGTGAGCGCACTTAATTTCCCTCAACAAAATTATGAAGGTTTTATTGACGTTACTTTAAAATCGCTAACCGAAGGAAAACAATGTAATGTAGATAAATACTTAAAAATGGTAAATATACCATTAAAAAAAAATGTATTGATTGGTTATTGATCAATCAATGTTTATATATATATATATATATATATATATATATATATATATATATATATATATATATATATTAATAATCTCATAAAAACTGAATTATTTGTGTAATCACTGTTGCTGTTCTTAAATATATAGGGCTAGATTCTGGTACATCCGCGTAACTTTGCGGCGACGTAACGTATCCAATTTACGTTACGCCTCCGCAACTTAGACGGGCAAGTGCTGTATTCTCAAAGCACTTGCCCTGTAAGTTGCGGCGGCGTCGCGTAAATCGGCCGGCGTAAGCCCGCCTAATTCAAATTTGGAACAGGGGGGCGTGTTTTATGTAAATGTTGTGTGACCCAACGTGATTGACGTTTTTCACAAACGGCGCATGCGCCGTCTGTGGAAATCTCCCAGTGTGCATTGCTCCTAATACGCCGCAAGAACGTATTGGTTTTGATGTGAACGTAAATTACGTCCAGCCCCATTCACGGACGAGTTACGCAAACGACGTAAATTTTTCAAATTTCGTCGCGGGAACGACGGCCATACTTAACATTGGTACGCCGCACTTACGCCACCATATAGCAGGGGTAACTATACGCCGGGAAAAGCCTAACGTAAACGGCGTAAATGTACTGCGTCGGCCGGGCGTACATTCGTGAATTCGAGTATTTAGCTAATTTGCATACTCGACGCGGAATTCGACGGAAGCGCCACCTAGCGGCCAGCGTAAATATGCATTTACGATACGACTGTGTAACACTGTCGGATCTAAGGGAAATCTATGCGTAACTGATTCTATGAATCGGGCGCATAGATACGACGGCGCAACTTAGATACGACGGCGTATCTGGAGATATCTGGATATCTGGAGATACGCCGTCGTATCTCGGTTGTGAATCTGGCCCATGGTTTTTATCACCAGAAAGTTCTGAGAAGCTTTACATAGACCAATCACTCTTGCTGGTGGAATTAATAATCTAAAATCCATATCACTGTCCTACTCGGACCTGATTGGGTGGAAGCCATTTAACCTACTAGTATGTTCCTGGACTGTGGGGGAATATGTTGGTGTATATAATTCCTAACAATGAGATTCACTTTTTGCCCCTTTTATTGTGTTAAATAATCATTTGAAATTTTTGTTTTTAATTTGTTCTAGAAGTACAAAAAAATACCAGTTATTTCGGCCAGAAATCTTGTGAGCTGATAATTTCCTGTTCTGCATTGTTGAGAGCTCCTAGCTCTCCCTGAGGACTACAAAAGCCTGAGGCTCTAATTGGCTTAAAAAAGGATGGGCTTGGGGCGCGTCGAGCCCACCCACTTGTGTGACATTAGTAAATTAAAATTCACTATGGTCTTCCTGCTTCTCCTCCTGGCCAATCAGGAAGGGGGTCTTAAGACCTGATTGGCTGGGGGGAGAAGCGCCCGGATTGGCCAGTAGCAGAAGCAGAGGGGAAGCCACTGAGGAGAAGCAGGGTGGGAGGCTGCCCACGAACTGGAATGGGGTAAGTAGCGAGGGATGCAGGGATGGACTGGCCATTGGGACTACAGGGAGTTTCCCGGTGGGCCGATGGCTCAGTGGGCTGGCTTCAGTGACAGCGGACTGCCGCCCCCTCCGCTCCTCTGTCTCTCCTTCCCCTGCAGCGCTCACCTGGGGGGAACAAAGAAGCAGGGGGAGGAGCAGAGGAGCAGGGACGACGACAGGGGAGCATGGGGGAGGGGACAGACAGCTGACTCAACAGCATGGCCTGGGAGTTTCTCACTTCTGCCTAATCTTGTCCCATAAGGAGGGGCACCAAACTGATACTTTGCCCCGGGTGAAATAATGTCTAGCTTCCCCACTGGTACTGCCTAAAAGATTACCAATACCAGCCGTTCTACTCTAATAAAGTAGAACGGCTAGTGGCTAGTGAAGGGAGAGAGGGGGCTTGCGTGGCCGGGGGGAGGGGGGGCGGGAGTTGTCCAGCCGCCATGGGAGAAACCTGTCAAAATGGGCCAGTCTGGATGAAGTCCAGGGCCAAATTTCTGTCCCAGTCCAGCCCTGGAGGGATGATTGACCAAGCAATGCCGTGAAGCAGCTGGGAGGTTTGTTTGCCACCCCCCTCGAAATGAAGCATCAGCCGCCACTGTATGTTAGACGAGGGGTAGGTGTTGTGTAGTCCTGTCCTAGGTCAACAACGCTGCTTCTTCATAGTACAGGGGGTGAGCATCGTCACCCTAGGACTGGTAGGATCAACAAGTTAAAATAAAAAGGGGATGCTGGTTATGGGAAGGTCATTGTTTTATGTTGCCCTTTTCACGCAGAATGTTTATGAAGGTCTGTGTATATCCAATCTTTATGTCAAGTCATGTTTTTGTATTTTGATGCATTTCACTTAATAAAGAATGAAAAAATACACAGTTATCCTCCCCCTCAACCTGGTCCCTGCTACATTTACTTTCTTACAATGATTACTTTTTGCCACCCATGCTAGCGGAGTGTGACGTACACAGCCTACAATGGCGAGCGGTCATTGGTCAGAGCTGGCATATGACCACACACTGACCAATGAGATTCTCTCTGTGTCCTCTTTGTTCTGGGAGGGAGACTGAAAATAAAGAAGGGTGCGGTTTTCAAATGCCCGGGACTGCTACATCGGCTAGCATAGGCACCAGAATGTAATCCTCAAAGGAACGAAGTACGTCAGGGACTGGGGGCTGGCGAGGGTGTTGTGAGTTGGTTGACATTTTCAGTTTTTGTGAAAAGGTGAACCAACCCTTAAAGAAAACTGATGCAGCCACCTCAACCTCCTCTAAGGACTGGTAAGCTGCAATATATTTGTTTTGTTCTTGAGTTTAGAGACCGATTACCTCAATAAAAATGTCTAGAAACCTGAATCCAAAGAACGATACTGATATCCACTAAGCCAGTAATATTAATACATTCTTTCTTGTTTCACTTCTATTTAGTTGGATGAAAGCGTCTCATCACAACCCTTATCGCAAGAAAAAGGCGCATTGAGCTCCTTTTTAAAAACTCTTCTGCACTGGAGGACATCACGCAGCTCCTTCCACTTCCAACCACAAAGGTAACATCCACATGTCTCCTGACCCTAGCTGTGTCTGTGTCTTCACCAGAGATGGCCAAATCCCAGCAAGTGCCCCTCACTGTGTGACCAGAGGGCAGCTTATTGGCTGGTAAAATCAGGAAAACGGCCTCAAATCTGTTATTAGAGTGCAAGAAAGCCTTGGGAAACCCAAAGGAGCTATTGCCAATAACATCCAATAAAATGTAGTTTTGGGCCTCAAGTACACTGCTGCTGATAAACGGACCTTTGGGAGCAGTTGGGCGTTTTTTTTTCCAGCAACCACTAAACTCTCCTCTGTTATCTTCTCTGTACATGTACACTCGGTTGTTTTATAGTCTTTTAGAGGCAGTTGAATTTTTTAAAGCAAAATGCATTCAAGACGGAAGTTTATTTGCATTTGAAACGGCAAATGCTTGTAACAGCGTGAAAACGCTGTAAATCGCGTTTTATATGCGTTTTTAATGAGAAAACATTTCTGGCCATTTGCAATATGGAAAAACAGACTTTCCAGAACCCGAGGAGAGTGAGATTTTTCGTGCATTGTAGGCAATTGGGAGGGTATATTGATCACGACAATGGGCCAGATCCACGAAGCTGTTACGCTGGCGTATCTATTGTTACGCCGCGTAACTGCTAGGTTGCTCCGGCGTATCTTTGTTTTGTATCCACAAAACAAGATACGCCTGAAGCAGGGCTAGATCCGACTGGCGTACGTCTTAGTACGCCGTCGGATCTAAGGTGCATATTTACGCTGGCCGCTAGGTGGCGCTTACATCGATTTCCGCGTCGAGTATGCAAATTAGCTAGATACGCGAATCCACAAACGTACGTCCGGCGCATTTTTTTAGGTCGTTCCCGCAAGGCTTTTTCTGGCGTAAAGTTACCCCTGCTATATGAGGCGTATCCTATGTTAAGTATGGACGTCGTTCCCGCGTCGAATTTTGAAAATTTTACGTCGTTTGCGTAAGTCGTTCGCGAATAGGGCTTTGCGTAGAATGACGTTCACGTCGAAAGCATTGACTTGTTGCTGGTTAATTTGGAGCGTGCGCACTGGGATACCCCCACGGACGGCGCATGTGCCGTTCAGAAAAAAACGTAATTTACGTCGGGTCAAGTAAAATTAACATAAAACACGCCTACATCTTTAACATTTGAATTCCGCGCCCTTACGCCGGCAGATTTACGCTACGCCGCCGTAACTTTAGAGGCAAGTGCTTTGTGAATACAGCACTTGCCTCTCAAAATTGCGGTGGCGTAGCATTAATACGATACGGACAGGCTTCCAGCGGACATGTTTCTTAGCATGCTAAGAAACATTTGTCCGCTGGATAAAGTCCGCTCAGTCGGGAATCCGGTCCGGTCGGCTGTACTCATGACCAAACATGTCTGCTGAAACTGGTCAGCGGACCAGTTTCAGCAGACATGTTTGGTCGTGTGTACGAGGCCTTACAGTTCTGGTGCGGAATAATCCCTTTAGCCTTCAGACCTTAGGACTCATGGGTGCTCAACCTGTGGCCCTCCAGCTGTTGCAGAACTACAAGTCCGATGAGGCATTGCAAAGCTGAAAGTTACTAGACATGTGTACACTGAAATGTTTTGTTTCGGAATTTTGGTTTCGTCAATTTTTTTTTATTTATTTACTCCCAAAATTCATTTTTATTTTGTTTCGTTAAAAATGCATTCGTCCAAAAATCCGCATCAATTAAGGTCGTATCTGTCAATTGAAGGCTTATGGTGTCTGTTGAATATTCTAAGAAGATTCGATGAAGCAGCTAAACTGTACAACTCCGCAATCGTACATTTTCGGTTAAATGCTCCGCCCACAAGCCATAGTAGAATTCTAATGTTGTATGACTAGTAATAATTATATTTATGAATTATTATTACTAGTCAACCAACATTAGAATTCTTCTATAGCCTGTGGGCGGAGCATTTGACCATAAATGTCCGGTGGCGGCGATCGTATGTTTTTAGCTGCTTTGTCTAATCTTCATGTCTCTATAATGTCGAATCTTTTCTCTCTTGGACTAATAGTTAGGCACATTCGACCGCAGATTTGATACACAGATCGCTATTGTCACAAATCTTCTATCTGTATCGAGCTGTTGTGGCAACGAAACAAAAATAAAGCATTTTTTATGTTGAATATTTCGGATTTTGGATTCTGGCCGTTTGTTATTGTTTGTTAAAAACGAATGCAAAAATCCCTGAAATTTGGACGAAAATGCATTCGGACGAAAATGAATGCACATGTCTAATAGTTCCAAGCATGACTACCAAAGGCAAAAGCATGATGGCAATTGTAGTCCGCCAACAGCTGGAGGGCCACAGGTTGAGCACCCATGGTAGCCGTAGGTGATAATAGGTTACAGTGTATCTACGACTCAGAGCTGTGCCTATGCCCAAAAAAGGGTTCATGAAGAATTGAGTCATCTCTGCCTTATACAGAGTTTTATTTACAACAGATGGCACCAGTACACACAATTTGAGGAAATTCATAAAGAGTGTCATAGGCAACCTTTAGATCTCTGTGAAAGCTCTGGAACTGTCGGTGCTTGTGCCTGATTTGTGTATCCATATATGAATCTGTCCCTGTCTGCACTGAGGACAGAGTAGCCACACTGGGCACTCCTTCCTCACCCCCTCCAGGGATACAGCTCTGTGCAGGAAGCTATCACATTCATGACTGGTTCCCAGCTCAGGCACTGTCCGCTCTAAATACTGGCATACCTCTAGGTCAGAGTTGGCCTTAAAGCGGTAGTAAACCATGCAATAAAAATGGTACATTTATTAGATATACCGGTAAACACATTTTTTCAAAGGAAAATCGCACGCCGGCCACAGCAGTCGGTTCCATTGTCCAATGAAATATCAGACCCCCCCCCCCCACCATATTCCCTATACATCCACCCTAGACATGTGTGTTGCTGCATGTGTTGTACTATTAAATATAGTAAATCTTGGAGATCATCATTCTTTACTTAAAATGCAGTAAAGGTGAGTATTGAATATGTTTTCTATTGATTATTTCTAGGTAGCCTCTTATTACACAATCCTTCTTGTTGTGGGTGGATATTAAATGACAATGCAGAACATTTATAATGACTGATGCCAAAACCTAACCCATGAAGTTATTGATCTATGTGTTGGGCCTACACCTAGAAAAACACACATTGATACATGATTGTCGCTTTTATCTAGTAGAAAACGTTAACATAAGGCTAATAAACCAGTAAGTACATGGGAAAATATTGACCAGACATTGCTCAATACAAGCCATGATGCTCTAAATCAGTGGTCTCCAAACTGCGGCCCTGGGGCCGGATGTGGCCCTTTGCTTGCCTCTATAAGGCCCTTGGGGCACTATTGCATCCACAACTGACAACAAGGACGGGGCGATATTCCTTCCACTGAAACCAATGATGGGGCATTGTTTGCTCTCACTGGCCACAGTCTGGCCCCCATAAAGTCAGAATGACAATAAACTGGCCCTTTTGTTTAGATAGATTGGAGACCCCTGTTCTAAATGGACGACCACGTCTAAAACTGTGCAATAGATTGAGGTTTCCCTGTTTTCCATGATCATATGGTCCAAAATTACTTGGAGACCCTTGTCACCAATGTAAAATTTAATTGTAGGTGAGGGCACAAAAAACACGTTTATTTTTGTTTGTTTTTTAAGCTTGCTGGCAGTATTTTACCTATGCATGCTTTTTGTATTTTCAATTTAATAACATTGTGTCTTTAAACTCACTGGAATGTTTTAATTATTCATGAAGTCAATTCCTTAGCACAACTCTGTAGTTCTGCTTTAACAAAGATGTTCTCTATAAGTAAATCTTCACTTTTTGAGTTCAGGTGCACTTTAACAAAAACGAGAGAGTGCAAGTTTTTTATTGGTTAATATAAGTTGGAATTTGCTTTTAATGTTGTTTTTCCCCCCAAGGTTTGGAAGAGATGAACACAGCTCAATACTGGGCGACGGCCGGCTTCATTCTCGAGGATGGGACTCGGCACCGCAGTTTTGGAGCATGGCGGTACCTCAACGCTTTGGGAGAAAAAAATAAACCCAAAAGACAAATAACGGGATTGACCAATAAATATCTCGCTAGCAAAATGTACAACCTGAAAGAGCTTGTGTCTGTACGTCTGACCACATATACAAGATACAATGGGACTGTTTACTAACAAAGTGCAGAATACCTGTGTATCACAGCGCCAAATTCTACCTTTGTGATTTGTTGTTGCAATGTATAGTTGGAACTTTATGTTTAAAAAAAAAAAAAAAGGCAGAGATGATGCTGACAGTAACCAAGACGCCTCTATTCTTCTCATGTAGGTCGAATAATGAATGCTAATATCTGATTGGTTGTTTTGTGTCACACTTTCACGTCTCTTTCCTCTGTAATTTACATGAGGCCCAGAAAGTCTACAGGGCCAACCATTTATACTATGTATGCTTTCATGTGTCATTAAATCATTTTTTAGTTCAGAATGGTAATTACTTGTTATCTACCGTTATACATTGTTGGTACATTCCTCCTGAAAGTAAATTCAGCAGAAATAAGTGTTCTGCAACCAAAAAGACAGCAGCAGTTGCCTGTTCTTAGGTTCTAACCCTTTTCCACTTGGCTAAATGTTGGCAAAGAAATTGAGAGTGACAGTTACTTAAATAAAATGTTGATTTTACACTCAATCAGAAACAAAATGTTTATAAAGTAAATGCTGTAAACTACTTGAATAACAGTAGAAAATTAACATTGCGCTTTCAACCATCAGTGGCAAAGTAAATGGTAACCCGCCTTTACAGCATGCATCTTCTGAAACAAGGGCACGCACGGTAAAGTTTAAATGAATATGCAAGATCAGAGCTTCTGCAAAATGTTCCCACCGCGGATCGGCCCCAATTCCTGCAGCTTCCCACCGCGGATCGGCCTCAATTCCTGCACCCTCTCACCGCAGATCGGCCCCAATTCCTGCACCCTCCCACAGCGGATCGGCCCCAATTCCTGCACCCTCCCACCGCGGATCGGCCCCAATTCCTGCACCCTCCTACCGCGGATTGGCCCCAATTCCTGCACCCTCCCACCGCGGATCGGCCCCAATTCCTGCACCCTCCCACCGCGGATCGGCCCCAATTCCTGCACCCTCCCACCGCGGATCGGCCCCAATTCCTGCACCCTCCCACAGCGGATCGGCCCCAATTCCTGCACACTCCCACAGCGGATCGGCCCCAATTCCTGCACCCTCCCACCGCGGATCGGCCCCAATTCCTGCACCCTCCCACCGCGGATCGGCCCCAATTCCTGCACCCTCCCACCGCGGATCGGCCCCAATTCCTGCACCCTCCTACCGCGGATTGGCCCCAATTCCTGCACCCTCCCACCGCGGATCGGCCCCAATTCCTGCACCCTCCTACCGCGGATCGGCCCCAATTCCTGCACCCTCCCACCGCGGATCGGCCCCAATTCCTGCACCCTCCCACCGCGGATCGGCCCCAATTCCTGCACCCTCCCACCGCGGATCGGCCCCAATTCCTGCACACTCCCACAGCGGATCGGCCCCAATTCCTGCACCCTCCCACCGCGGATCGGCTCCAATTCCTGCACCCTCCTACCGCGGATCGGCCCCAATTCCTGCACCCTCCCACCGCGGATCGGCCCCAATTCCTGCACCCTCCTACCGCGGATCGGCCCCAATTCCTGCACCCTCCCACCGCGGATCGGCCCCAATTCCTGCACCCTCCTACCGCGGATCGGCCCCAATTCCTGCACCCTCCCACCGCGGATCGGCCCCAATTCCTGCACCCTCCCACCGCGGATCGGCCCCAATTCCTGCACCCTCCCACAGCGGATCGGCCCCAATTCCTGCACACTCCCACAGCGGATCGGCCCCAATTCCTGCACCCTCCCACCGCGGATCGGCTCCAATTCCTGCACCCTCCTACCGCGGATCGGCCCCAATTCCTGCACCCTCCCACCGCGGATCGGCCCCAATTCCTGCACCCTCCTACCGCGGATTGGCCCCAATTCCTGCACCCTCCCACCGCGGATCGGCCCCAATTCCTGCACCCTCCCACCGCGGATCGGCCCCAATTCCTGCACCCTCCCACCGCGGATCGGTCCCAATTCCTGCACCCTCCCACCGCGGATCGGCCCCAATTCCTGCACCCTCCCACAGCGGATCGGCCCCAATTCCTGCACCCTCCCACCGCGGATCGGCTCCAATTCCTGCACCCTCCTACCGCGGATCGGCCCCAATTCCTGCACCCTCCCACCGCGGATCGGCCCCAATTCCTGCACCCTCCTACCGCGGATCGGCCCCAATTCCTGCACCCTCCCACCGCGGATCGGCCCCAATTCCTGCACCCTCCTACCGCGGATCGGCCCCAATTCCTGCACCCTCCCACCGCGGATCAGCCCCAATTCCTGCACCCTCCCACCGCGGATCGGCCCCAATTCCTGCACCCTCCCACCGCGGATCGGCCCCAATTCCTGCACCCTCCCACCGCGGATCGGTCCCAATTCCTGTACCCTCCCACCGCGGATCGGCCCCAATTCCTGCACCCTCCCACTGCGGATCGGCCCCAATTCCTTCACCCTCCCATTGTGGATCGGCCCCAATTCCTGCACTTTCACACCTCGGATCGGCACCAATTCCTGCACCTTTACACCTCAGTGCAGGAATTGGGGCTGATCTATCACACCTCAGATCAGCCTGAGTCTTAAATCTTTAAACGTCAGATCACCCCAATTCCTGCACCATCACACCCCAGGGAAGCCTCAATTCCTGCACCTTCGCAACTGAAATCGGTCCCAATTCCTGTGCCTTCACACCCCAGAGCAGCCTCAATGCGCCTTCGTACTTTAGATCAGCACCAATTCCTACGCCTTTACAACTGAGATCCGTCCCAATTCCTGCACCTTCACACCCCTTATCAGCTCCAATTCCTGCAGCTTCCGACCTCAGATCACCCCAATTCCTGCCCCAGAGCAGCCCCAATTCCTGCACCTTCATACCCCAGATCAGCCTCAATTCCTGCACCTTTACATCTCAAATCAGCCCCAATTGCTACACCTTCACATCTCAGATCAGCCCAGTTCCTGAACCTTTAAATCTCAGATCAGCCCCAATTTCTGCACTATCACACCTCCGATCAGCCTGAGTCTTGCACCTTTACAACTTAAAATCACCCCAATTCTGCACCTTCACATCTCAGATCAGCTAAAATCCAAACTGAAAAAGTGTCTCTCGTTCTAAAGCCACCCCTAGCACATAGATAAAGCAACATTTTACAAGATTTATATATATATATATATATATATATATATATATATATATATATATAAATCATTAGCTGCAATTTTAGATTTGTACACATGGGGGAGACATTGCAAAACTGATTGTTCATCTGTATCGGTGCCTAGATTGCCTGTTTATTCCAGGAATACAAAATCCAACTCAATACATACTTCACTGTATACCCGTCATACCTCAATATTCAATATCTGTGTCACCTGAAATCTGCACTGCACAATGAAACCTTATTTTCCACAGTCACAATGGTCTAGCAAAAACAAACTGTTCCAATTTATCTTACATAGTTACATAGTTAGTCAGGTTGAAAAAAGACACAAGTCCATCCAGTTCAACCACAAAAAACAAAATAAAAAAACACAGTAAAATCCTATACACCCAACTTCATACCCACAGTTGATCCAGAGGAAGGCAAAAAACCCCAGCGGAGCATGATCCAATTTGCTACAGCAGGGGAAAAAATTCCTTCCTGATCCCCCGAGAGGCAATCGGATTTACCCTGGATCAACTTTACCTACAAATCTTAGTACTCAGTTATATTCTGTACATTTAGGAAAGAATCCAGACCTTTCTTAAAGCAATCTACTGATCTGGCCAGAACCACCTCTGGAGGGAGTCTGTTCCACATTTTCACAGCTCTTACTGTGAAAAAACCTTTCCGTATTTGGAGGTGAAATCTCTTTTCCTCTAGACGTAAAGAGTGCCCCCTTGTCCTCAGTGATGACCGTAAAGTGAATAACTCAACACCAAGTTCACTGTATGGACCTCTTATATATTTGTACATGTTGATCATATCCCCCCTTATTCTCCTCTTCTCAAGAGTGAATAAATCTAGTTCCTCTAATCTTTCCTCATAGCTGAGCTCCTCCATGCCTCTTATCAATTTGGTTGCTCTTCTCTGCACTTTCTCCAGTTCTCCTATATCCTTTTTGAGAACTGGTGCCCAAAACTGAACTGCATATTCCAGATGAGGTCTTACTAATGATTTGTACAGGGGCAAAATTATATCTCTGTCTCTGGAGTCCATACCTCTCTTAATACAAGAAAGGACTTTGCTCGCTTTGGAAACCGCAGCTTGGCATTGCATGCCATTATTGAGCTTATGATCAACTAAAACCCCCAGATCTTTCTCCACTACAGACCCCCCCAGTTGTACTCCCCCTAGTATGTATGATGCATGCATATTCTTAGCCCCCAAGTGCATAACTTTACATTTATCTACATTAAACCTCATCTGCCACTTAGTCGCCCAATCAGACAGAGCATTGAGGTCGGCTTGTAAATTGGAGACATCCTGTAAGGACGTTATTCCACTGCATAGCTTGGTGTCATCTGCAAAGACAGAAATGTTACTTTTGATCTCAGACCCAATATCATTTATAAATATATTGAAAAGTAAGGGTCCCAGCACTGAACCTTGGGGTACACCACTGATAACATTGGACCATTCAGAGTAAGAATCATTAACCACGACTCTCTGAATTCTGGCTTTCAGCCAGTTTTCTATCCATTTACAAACTGATATATCCAATCCTGTAGACCTTACCTTACACATGAGCTGTGTGTGCGGAACTGTATCGAACGCTTTTGCAAAATCCAAATATATCACGTCCACAGCCACGCCTCTGTCCAGGGTTTTACTTACCTCTTCATAAAAGGAAATCAGGTTTGTCTGACAACTTCTGTCTTTCATGAATCCATGTTGACTGCTGCTTAAATAGTTTTTTTCCAGCAAGAACTCATCCATGTGGTCTTTTATTAAACGTTCCAGTATCTTCCCAACTATAGAAGTTAAACTAACAGGTCTATAGTTACTTGGTAAAGACTTTGTTCCCTTTTTAAATATGGGCACCACATTGGCCCTGCGCCAATCCAGTGGTACTATTCCTGTCTTTAATGAGTCCCTAAATATTAGATACAGTGGCTTTGAAATGACAGAGCTCAACTCACCTAGGATCCGTGGATGGATGCCATCAGGTCCAGGTGCTTTATCCACCTTTATTCTGTCTAAATATTTCTGGACCATATCACTTTTGAGCCATTGTGGATTTGGGGCTGTGTCACTCCCACCCCCATTTTGGACATGAGCTCCCCCATGCTCCATTGTATACACAGAGCTGAAGAAAACATTTAATAAATTTGCCTTCTCTTTGTCCCCAGTCACCCACTCTAGATTATTTTGTAAGGGGCCTACATGCTCAGACTTCACCTTTTTACTATTAATATATTTAAAGAATTTTTTGGGGTTTGTCCTACTATCTTTTGCAATCTGTCGTTCGTTTTGAATTTTTGCATCCTTGATTTCCTTTTTGCATATCCTGTTATATTCTTTGTAACATTTAAACAACACTAGTGTTCCTTCATTTTTATATTTTTTAAAAGCTACTTTCTTATTGTTTATAGCTTTTTTAACTTTGACCGTGAGCCACATAGGTTTTATTTTTAGCCTTTTAAACTTATTGCCCATGGGAACATACTTTGCAGTGAGGTTCCACACAGTCTTTTTGAAGAATTCCCATTTCTGTTCTGTGTTCATCTGTGTCAATAGTCCCTCCCAGTCCAAGTCCTGGAGAGCGGCCCTCATCCTTGGAAAATTTGCTCTCTTAAAATTTAGTGTTTTAATATTTCCTGTATGTATTTCTTGCTTATAGTTAACATTAAATGAAATCATGTTATGATCACTGCTACCCAGGTGTTCCTTTATCTGAACATTAGTAATAAGCTCTGCATGGTTTGAGATTATCAGGTCCAACAGAGCATCATTCCTAGTTGGGGCCTCAATAAACTGCACCATAAAATTGTCCTGCAATAGGTTTTTAAATTTTTGTCCTTTAACTGTCCCAGAAGTGCCATTAATCCAGTCAATTTCTGGGTAGTTAAAATCCCCCATTATTATCACCGTCCCAGACCTTGCAGCCCTTTCCATCTGTGCAAGGAGCTGAGTCTCCACCTCCTCATTAACATTGGGTGGTTTATAACAAACTCCAATGATTAATTTTGAACTACGCACATCTGTATGCAGTTCCACCCATAATGCTTCAGCCTCATCACACTCTCCATCAACCAGGTTCTCTTTCACGCTTGCTTTGAGGTCACTTCTCACATAGAGACAGACCCCTCCACCTTTCCTTTTTACCCTGTCTTTCCGAAAGAGAGCATAGCCAGGAATATTAATAGCCCAATCCAATATTTCTTATATCTTCATTCAAATTTTATAAATTCATTGGAATCTTGTATGAGCCAACACACCTTTTAATTATCCGTCATTTTATCTAAGCAAACATTTGAATGTAATGTGTGTGGCCAGTTCTCTTGGACATTACAGGCATTGCTCAAGACAGACCTTGAAAATACAGTCAATATAGAAAATGTTATTTCTTTTTTATCCCCTATGCAATGGTTTCTTCCTATGTACAGGGGGCATCTCAAAAAAGTAGAATATCATCAAAAAGTAAATTTATTTCAGTAATGCAATTCAAAAAGTGAAACTCATATTATATAGATTCTTTATATATTTTAAGCATTTCTTTCTTTTAATGTTGATGATTATGGCTTGCAACTAGTGAAAACACCAAATTCTGTATCAGAAAATGTGATTACCATGGTCTGATCATAATGCAGTCTTTACTGTCATAGCCTCTATGATTCCTAAAATCCATGACCCCACATGGTATCTCAAAGACTCCCTCTTTAAAAAACACAAAATAGATATTGAATCTGCCCTTAAGGATTACTTAATACATAACTCTACCCCTGACATATGCGCACTTACTCTATGGGAGGCGCATAAACCGATTCTTCATGGGATATGTCTAAGACAAGCTGCACTTTTCCATAGAGAGCGCAAATTACTGTACAGTATGGGTAGTTGGTGGTCGATAGTCCAAATGAAGATACGGCACCTTCTCCATTGGTTGAGTTAAAAGTAAAAAAGATAAAAAAATAATTAATTACATTAATATTTTTTTTTTTACTTTTATAAATTTATTGTGATTGGTTCCTATGGTGTTTCAAAATAACCCCTCTACTAAGTTAAAACTTAAATTGGATAAAGCCAAACTGGAATTTGAATTATTTCTTACAGAATCAGCTGACAAAACAATTTAAAAGATCTCACCATAATTATTACATTAAGGCTAATAAACCAGGCAGGCACTCTATTGGCACGTACACTTAAATCCTACCAAAAACCCTCTAAGCCAATTCGCCTGAAAATTTCTAGAGATATTGGGGCAGATCCTCGTACAGCAGCGCATTTATCTAAGATACACTACGCCGCCGTAACTTACTTTTTTGTTTTAATCCGCGCCGTAAGTTACGGCGGCGTAGTGTATCTTTGGCGGCGTAATGGCGTGGAATTCAAATGGCCGTGATGGGGGCGTGTTTTATGTAAATACGTTGTGACCCGACGTAAACGACATTTTTTTTTAACTGCGCATGCGCCGTCCGTGGGGGTATCCCAGTGCGCATGCTCGAAATTAACCCGAAACAAGCCAATGCTTCAGACGGTGACGTCATTCTACGCAAATCCCTATTCGCGAACGACTTACGCAAACTACGTAAAAATTTCAAATTTCTACGCGGGAAGGACGGCCATACTTAACATTGAGTACGCCACATAACAGTAGCTTTAACTATACGCCAGAAAAAGCCGAACGTAAACGACGTAAAAAAATGCGCCGGACGTACATTCGTGGATCGCCGTAACTAGCTAATTTGCATACTCGACGCGGAATTCGACGGAAACGCCACCTAGCGGCCGCCGAAGAATTGCAGCTTACATCCTACGGCGTACTAAGACGTACGCCTGTCGGATCTAGCCGAGAAAAATTCATCTGCCTTAGGAGGTATCCAGCTCTTTTTTGAGATAATAAAAAGTTGTTAAATTGCATCTAAACTTTTGTAGTATTTTCACAGGTTGATTAGAATAAATGGGGCAGATCCACAAAAGTATTACGCCGGCGTATCTCTTGATACGCCGCGTAATTTCAAATTTTGCGCGTTGTATCTTTGTTTTGTATCTTCAAAACAAGATACGACTGACTGGTAATCACGTATCTTGTTTTGAAGATACAAAACAAAGATACAACGCGCAAAATTTGAAATTACTCTGCGTATCAAGAGATACGCCGGCGTAATACTTTTGTGGATCTGCCCCATTTATTCTAATCAACCTGTGAAAATACTACAAAAGTTTAGATGCAATTTAGCAACTTTTTATTATCTCAAAAAAGAGCTGGATACCTCCTAAGGCAGATGAATTTTCTCACATATCTCTCTTCCATCTGTAGCGCAAATGCAAACAGGGACTTGCTAGAAGGTCAGATCTCGGCTAATGAGGTTCTCAATGCCATAAAAACGTTGAAACTCAATAAAAGACCGGGACCTGTTGGGTTCTCTGCTCTATATTTTTATACCTTCGTGGCAATTGTGTCTCCTGTATTAGCCAATGCTTTCAATTCCCTTCTCAAAGGTCAGACAAGAAACGTTGACAGCGATTATATGCATGCTTCCCAAACCTCACACTGATGATACAAATTATCGCCCCATTTCTCTTTTAAACCTAGACATCAAGGGCCAGATTCACATATAATTACGTTGCTCCTGGGCAGCGTAACGTATGTGATTTACGTTACACCGCCACAGGTTTACAGCGTAAGTGCCTGATTCTCGGAACACTTACCTGTAAACTTGCGGCGGTGTATCGTAAATGCGCTCGGCGCAAGCCCGCCCAATTCAAATGGGGCGGGCACCATTTAAATTAGGCGCGTTCCCGCGCCGAGCGTACTGCGCATGCTCCGTCGGGTAAATTACCCGACGTGCATTGCACTAAATGACGTCGCACCGACGTTGTTTGCTTAGACGTTAACGTAAATGGCGTCCAGCGCCATTCACGGACGTCTTGCGCAAACGACGTTGATGTTTAAATTTCGACACGGGAACGACGGCCATACTTAACATGGCTTAGGACAACTAGGGCTCAGCCCTAATTTTACGCGGCGTAACTCAACGGAAACAACGTACAGTTAGATCGACGGGCCGTTCGAGGATCGCCGTAAGTATTCATTTGCATATTCTACGCCGGCCGCAATGGCCTCGCCACCTAGCGGCTGGCCTAGAATTGCATCCTTAAGATCCGACAGTGTAATTCAATTACACCTGTCAGATCTTAGGGCTATCTATGCGTAACTGATTCTATGAATCAGTCGCATAGTTAGGACGGCCCTAACACAGAGATACGACGGCGTATCAGGAGATATGCTGTCGTATCTCTTCTGTGAATCTGGCCCCAAGATTTTAGCTAAGATTCTTGCTACTAAGTTAAAGAGATTTATAGGAAATCTTATCCATAGAGACCAAGTAGGCTTCATGCCTGTCCGGCAAAACCAGCGATAATATTCGTTGGGCGATCCTCTTATCGCACTTTTGCTAAAACACATTGGCCCAGATTCAGGTAGATTTGCCCATTACTTACACATGAGCTGCTCAGCTGAATTTCTCTGCGCTGGGGCAATTTAGCCAAATTGCCACCTGATTCAGGAATCGTTTGTTCAGTTAATTTGCTCCTGTTTAAGGCAAAGCTGAGGGCGCAAGGCCGCGCAAGTGAAAGTGGGTGTGCCCCTATGTAAATGAGCATTTTTCGGCTCAGCAGAGGTTTGCGCCGGGCGCGCGCATGTGCAGTTATGGCGCTTCCGTCTGCGCATGCGTCAAACTGCGCCTATCATACTTTCAGGGCAAATCCTGCTCAGCTGCTTGCACTGAGCAAATAAATAGGAGCAGACTTGCGCAGGTTCTTTGCTGAATTTCATCCTGCTTTTTCCAACCCCCCCATAGCAAGGAAATTTAGCCCATTTTGAAGAGATGGCACCTCCCAAAGGAACTAAAAAAAGAAAGGCCAACTTCGTGGCTGCGGAGATGGACACCCTAATTGCTGCACTCCAGCGCCATAATGAAGTCCTATATGGTGCCCAGCGGCCAAACACCACCGTTGCCCAAAGGAGGGCTATCTATGAAGCCATAACCCTGGACATCAATGCCCTGGGTAATCAAGAGCGTTCCTGGGATGACATCCAGAAAAAACTAAATGACATGAGGCGCAGGGTCCGGGAGAAACTGGCTCTTATCCGCAAACATACCGGTGGCACGGGAGGTGGACCACGATGTAAGATCCGACTAAATCAGGAGGAGGAGATTATTGCCCAAACTCTAGTGCAGGAGCAGGTGGAGGGACTTGCAGGGTACGACTCCACTGTTGGGAACTTGGGGACTGGTAAGTTATTTTGTTTCATATCTGCTGTGCATCATGGGAGGGGGTAGAAGTGAACATATTTGGGGGTAGAAGTGAACATGGAACTATTATTTTTGTTTCATATCTGCTGTGCATCATGGGAGGGGGTAGAAGTGAACATGTGAGAAGTGTGTTGCACCAGCAACAATTTTTTTTTTGGTGTCATCCACAGGTGGTGATGAGGATGATGAAGCTGGGCCGTCTTCGGCTGCGGGGCGACCCACGCCATCCATACCTGAGCCAGGGGTCCAGTCAGGCCCCATGGATATTATGGCAATGCTGGTACAGGAGGAGATCCTACCGGGGACAAGTATGGTGGAGGAAGTGGTTTTGGAGGAGGAGTCCTTTTTCATTATCCAGGAGGACTCTGGCTCCCTCCAGGAGGATACCACCATCCCTGATCAACCCACCACCCCCCGGCCAGCACGGCAAGCCCCTCCAGGGCAAGCCCCTCCATTGTGGACCCCTCCCCTTCTCCCTCTGTCCGTGCCCGAGCCTCTCCTCCCAGGAAGGCTCTGTTCAAAACCAGGGATATACCCTCCAGCCTCCGTCAGGGTCTGCTGGAGGAGCAGGCCCTGCAGAGCCGCCATATAGGGGCCATGGTGGGAGATGTAAGACGTCTGGCGGACAGCATGGCATCCACCTCCACCTCTGTGCAGCATGCCCTCACCCTGCATGCAGACCGGGACAAACATGTCTCACGGAGCCTGGATGAAATAAGTGGCAACTCCAAGGCCATAGTCACCTGCTTGGTGGCTCAGCAGAACGCCCCCGCTTTATTAACCGCTGAGGTCAGCAGGATGGCAGCTGCGGTGGAGGCCAACACCGCTGCTGTGCAGGCCAACACCGCTGCAGTGCGGGAGGAGGGGAGAGTTACCCGCCGTCATCAGCGGAACACCACCACCCGCCAAATGCGGATGTTGGGCCAGACCAACACCATCCTCGCCCGCCTGGCCAACGCCATGGAGGGCATGCAGCCACCACCTGCGAGGAGTCTGGAAGTAGGGGTTGATGCTCCTCCCCCCCTCCATCCCCACGCCTCCTCCGCACCACGGAGATTGAGGAGCCGGAGCCGGGGCACCCTTGGCCCAAAGAAGAATTTTTTTTTTATATAATTTGAAAAATTATTATATGCTCAGAATATGAGCTATTTTTTTTATTATATGCTCAGAATATGAGCTATTTTTTTTATTATATGCTCAGAATATGAGCTATTTGTTTTATTATATGCTCAGAATATGAGCTTTTATATTTATTTGGAGTCCCTACACACGGTGAGGAGTGTATACTACAGTGTGACTGGTGTGTGAATGGGGGGGGTGGCACTCCTGCTGGAAAAGGGGTGTCACCCTCTGCCATGTGAAAGGTGTATGAATGGACAGCAACATAATTGGAGCCTTGACGCGGCGTTGCTGCTCCCTAATACCATGTGGTATTGTTGGGTCTAATCCAATTTGGGGTGCATGTGTCGTGTGTGTGTGCTAGGGACCACAGTGTTGTGCATACATGCATTATACTTGTGACAAGATCAGGGTGTGTTTAATGTGCAAAGAGACGTTCCACAAGACCATTCCGGATTGCTCTTCCCTCAGAAGATCCGGTAGTGTTTATTGGGGGGGGGGGGATTGCGTGGTTCGGGGGTAAGGTCATTGCGTAGCTCAATGTGCATGCCCCTTCTCTCAGCAAAATTGTGGAGAATACAACATGCCCCGATGATTTGGCACACAAAGTTGGGTGAATACAACAGGGTCCCCCCTGATTTATCCAGACATCTGAATCGAGATTTAAGGATGCCAAATGTGCGCTCCACCACCGCACGGGTACGTGCATGGGCTTCGTTAAATCTTTCCTCTCCTGGTGTTTGAGGGTTACGAAATGGGGTCATCATGTGAGGTCCCAGGGCATATGCTGCGTCACCTGGAAGGGAAAAGACAGGAGGATGTTAGTCGTGCATGTGCCCCTTGTGATGTCTGCATCATGGGGGGGGGGGGGCAGTCATACCTGACACCCATGTCACTCACCAATCAGCCAGCTGTCTCCATACATGTTCTGGTCAAACTCGGTTGGGATGGGGCTGTGTCGGTAAATAAAACTGTCATGGCTTGACCCTGGGTGTTTGGCACGGACATGCCATATGAGGCCATGTGCATCCACAATCACCTGCACATTTATCGAATGCCAATGCTTCCTGTTGCAGTAGATATGCTCGAGGTGCCGGGGGGGGGCGTAGTGCCACATGGGTACAATCTATTGCACCCACAGTGCGTGGGAATCTGGCTATTTCATAAAAATCACTGATTGCCTTCTGCCGCAGGTCAGCCGTGGTTGGTTTGATAAATTGTGTGCCCATGCGTCTGAGTATTGCAGGGATCACTTGGTGCACACACCTGCTCATGCTGGATTGGGACATCCCCGCCACCATTCCACCTGTGCGCTGAAATGAGCCACTTGCCAAAAAATGAAGGGTTGCCACTACCTTCACCAGTGGCTGCAATGCCCGTCCCCGATGGGTCGGGCTGCTGATGTCATCCTGCAGGATTGTTACCAACTCAAGGATGACTTCAGGGCTGAAGCGAAACATGCGATACACCTCATTATCACTCATATGAAAAAGGTTGTAGCGCCCTCTGTAAATCCTCTCCCGTGCCCTCCTACGAGTCGGCTCAGTCAATAGAATATCAAGAACCATAGCTGCCCCTGGCATGTTGGTGCACAGATGTGAGGTCCCGAAAATGTGGGTGCTCTGCTTGTTCAGCTCGTCTGTCTAGGTGCTGCTGAAGTTGCGCGCTCCTGCAGCTGACATGTGGCCATCTGTTGCTAACTTGCCCCTGCTTTTAGAAGGAGCAAGTTTGCCCGGGGAAAAAAGCTTGCGCGCTTCCAGCGCAAGATGCGCCTCACATGCGCATGTTTCAGAATCATCGGCAGTACCTAATTTGCATATTAGCTGAGGGAATAACATGAATGCGCAAGTTACACCCCGCGCAAGAATTGCGCCGGAGCAGCGAGGCTGCGTGCGCGGGAAAAAGGCAGAATTTCAGGCTTAGCTGGTTTACAGAATCAGCCGCAAATTTGCATGGGAGCAAATCAGTACTTGCGCGGCGCAAATCACACTTGCTCCCGCGCAAGTGCTTCTTGAATCTGGGCCATTGCATTCAACCTTGTTTTCTCTCCTTAGACATAAAAAAAGATTTTGATTCTATATCGTGGTCTTATATGCATTTTACTTTGCAGAAATGGGGCTTTGGCCCTCATTTCCTAAAATGGATCGCTGCATTATACAATCAACACAAAGCATATGTTAAATATGCACAATATAAATCTGATGCATTTAGTATCGGAAGAGGTACAAGACAAGGGTGTCCTCTTTCCCCTCTTCTATTTGCCCTGCTTATTGAACCATTAGCCCAGAGAATTAGGACTGAACCGTCCATTACAGGTTTAGAACTAGGTGGGTACCATCATAAGCTGTGTTTATTTGCAGATGATATTCTTCCATTCTTATCATCCCCACAAATCTCTTCCCCCAATTTTATAAACATTTTAAACTGGTTTTCAGATATTTCTGGTCTGATTAAAGTGGAGGTCCACACAAAAAGCGAACCTCCGCTTTTTTCGGAACCCTCCCCCCCCCTCTGGTGTCACATCTGGCACCTTTCAGGGGGGGGGGGGGGGGGTGCAGATACAGGTATTTGCACCCACTTCTGGGAATAGACTCCTGCGGTAGTCACGCCCCTTCCATCATCTTCTGGGAAACACACAGGTCCCAGAACACAGTGGGAACCAGAGAGGACGCGCCACATGACTCTCGTATGTGCAGAAGGGAACCGGGCAGTGAAGCTGCAACACTTCACTTGCCGATTCTCTCACCGAGGATGGTGGCGGGGGAAGCCGAGATATGAGTTATTGATCGGCTTTGGCTGCCGACATCGCGGGCGTGCTGGACAGGTAAGTGTCCATTTATTAAAAGTCAGCAGCTGCAGTATGCGCAGCGATTTTTTACGGAAGTGAGCACAAATATCTGGTTTTGACAGGTATCTGCTCCTTCCTGAGAGGTGCCAAAGGGGGGGCAGCGCAAGTTCCATTTCTGGGTGGAACTCTGCTTTAACAGTGTGTATTCGCAATATAATCATTGATTAAAATATTAATTTTCTAATGCATTATTTTTTTTCCCCCCTATAGGAGGCATTTCTCGCACTTTACATGTTTTTTTTTTTTTTAATAAATGTTTGAATTATATATCACTCTGTGTAATGAATCTATAAGCGTTTCACTTTTTGAATTGAATTACTGAAATACATTTACTTTTTGATGATATTTCTAATCAGTTTCTTGTTCATTTTTTTAGCTTCAGGGTCACATATGCTGGTAAGATAGCGCAGAGTGCGAATGCCTCTTTTGCAGCAGTCTGTGATTGCCTATGTCCCAAGGGTTGCAGGTTCGATCCCGGTGGGGTCCTTCCGAGGTCAGTAAAATGTCTAGGTTTAAAAGAGAAATGAGGTGATGAGGTGAGGTTTGGGAAGCATGCATATAATCGCTGTCAACGTTTCTTGTCTGACCTTTGAGAAGGGAATTGAAAGCATTGGCTAATACAGGAGACACAATTGCCACAAAGGTATAAAAATATAGAGCAGAGAACCCAACAGGTCCCGGTCTTTTGAGTTTCAAAGTTTTTATGGCATTGAGAACCTCATTCATCCTTCCGAGGTCGGTAAAATGAGTACCACTGAGTTGGGTAATAATGACAACCATTATCAGCGCTTGGACACAGCGGCATCGCTGTAATTGGTGCTATATAAGTGTAAACATTATTACATGCACAGTTCAATTTTTAACAGGTGAGATCCACATTAACCTTTCAATTAATCGTCCAATCAGCAGGTTTTCCAAAGCATTTCAAGGGCCAAATAAGAAAAGTGACACATCTGGCCCCATTTGGAGACCACTGGTCTAGTGTATGGGGCACCATTAGAGTGTTGTGAACTATCAAGTGGCAGATTTTAATATATATAATTATTAATTTATAAATTGAAAATGCATGGAAGTTTGATCTGTGCAAATATGGCAAAACCAGTCAAAAGGCCAATATAATTCTTGGGCTGGGAGTTTTTTTTTTTTTTTTTTTTTTTAAATAGAAAAACCTGCATTTGGCCACTAGATGGTGCTAAGTATCATATAGACATGCCTCATCTAGTGGCCTTTCCCTTTGGGGGAAAAATTAAAGTGGAGGTTCAACCTAAAATTTAATTACATTGCTCTCCTACCTACAGCCCTAATCTAGCACTGCTGCGTTGTCATTTTCTTTTAAATGTGTATCCTTACCTGTGTTCTAGATGACTTCGGGGTCTTCTTCCCAGCGGGGCGTGGGCGTGTCACTCCTTTTCCCCAACGAGGCGTAATTGGAGGCTGTGCGCAAGGTCTCCTGGGAGTGACGTTAAAACACTCACAGGAGACCAGCTCGAGTGTCGCATCTTTGCTTGTGGGATTCAACATGCCCAAAAGCAAGATGGAAAAGGCCTGCAGGATGTTTTGAAAGTTATTCTTTGAAACGAAATCGGAGCGGATAGTCGTAGCAGGTGAGTAGTACCTAGCTAGCGCTGTTACAATTCTTTTGACAGATATAAAAAAAGTTAAACCCGCAGAACCCCTGCTTTAATTAACATTCATCCAGCACAGGGAATAGCCTCAGTTTGTTGTCCTATTTGTGCAGAACAAATGTGCATAGACTTACGCTGCACAAAACACTATGTAAAAAAAATAACCCGTTATATGTATTATAGGTCAAACAAACAAAAAAAAATAAAAAAATTTGATATATAAAACGCTAAAGCTAACACACACGGCAGTTCTCCTGCACAGGATCACATACCTAGTATGTAATCCTGCACCACCAGCAGCCTGCTCCCACTGCAATTAGCGACACCAGGAGCCAATTGGCAGGTCTGCCAGCCCCCACTGATGCTTCAGTACACAGGCAGAATGGCAGTCTGCCTATGTAAAACAAGGCAGATCGCCGTTCTGTCACTACAGAAGACATGGATCCTGCATCTCTGCAAAGCAGGCACAACAATCCATGCCGTCTAGTAAAAACACCTCCCCCTCAGTAATAAAGTGCATGTCAGGCACACATGTAACCCTTTGATCACACCCCTGATGTTAACCTCTTTCCTGCCAGTGTCATTAGTACAGTGACCGTGCATATTTTTATCACTGTATTAGGGTCACTGGCCAACACAATATTGCAGTCCAATACACGCTTATTGGGATTTTTACCAAAAATATGCAGATATATATTGGCCTAAATTGGTGATTTTTTTTTTTTTACTGGATAGATTTTATAGCATAAAAATATATTTATATATTAAAAAAAGCTTTTCCAAAAATGGTCAGTCTTGTTTATAGCACAAAAAAAAAAAAAACACCACAGAGGTGATCTAATACCACCAAAAGAAATCTCTATTTGTTGGTGGGAGGGAGAAGAGGGTAAACCTTCCAGTGCTCATGTGGTTTAAGGAGAAGAAAGACATAAAACCCCCAACTGGACATTAAGATGCTTTACCACTGCTTTTTTTTTTTTTTTTTTTACCCTTTGTGGGATATCGGTACTGATCTCTTGCAACCACTTCCTGTCTACATGCACAGGCTGCATGGCATTCCCACAGCAGGTTTTCTGATAGTGACAATAGTGGGCCAAGCCTGTGCAATGAGTGTTAAAATGCCCATGTGACTTGACAATGCACAAGCATTATAGTGAGGGACAGAGCATTGTTATCCCATAACAGAAAATGCCTGCAAAAGGACCTTCATGGCAGGATCACCACGTATTTTTATAACTTGAATTTATATTTCCATGTTAAAGCTTGCGAGATTTGTGATTCAGCATATAGTACATTCCAAAAGAAAACAACAAATTCACACACTGATGTATATCCAACACATTGTTTTTTTCTTAAGAGCCTAGTGCAGGGATATGCAATTAGCGGACCTCCAGCTGTTGCAAAACTACAAGTCCCATCATGCCTCTGCGTGTCATGCTTGTGGCTGTCAGTCTTGCTATGCCTCATGGGACTTGTAGTTCTGCAACAGCTGGAGGTCCGCTAATTGCATATCTCTGGCCTAGTGGAAAGAAGCCCCAACAAAGTGTGGAATGAGTCTGATCTGTCACAAATATCAGAACCAGCACATTTCTTTAGAATGCTTTATTTTTTGCATTATCACTTAAACTGAACAAGGATTAAACCATTGAGGTACAATTCTGTCATCTTTGCAAAAAATATTTTTTTTAGTCTAAAATGTCATGTGTCCTTACAACATCCCAGATCATCCATACTGAATACACATTCCCAAGGGACATCTTCAGCTGCCTGGGATGAACAGGAGTTCCAAGCAGTCAGCCTGTTGAAATCAATCTTTCCTCCCCAATCTGCATCGGACCCACCGATGGGCACTCCGAGTTGTGTGGAGGTCTGCAGTCAGCTGCTTGTCACCAAATTCAACAGGCTGCCTGTACGCTCCTGGATGGAACACCTCTGCATACTGGGCAGCTGAAGATGGTCTTCACACAGTACAGATCAGATCTGCGTAAATTAAGTCTTATGCCCTGTACACACGAACGGAATTTCCGATCGGATAAAATCTGATGGAATTCCGTTCAAGCCATCTTGCATACACACTGTCAGATCAAATTCCGACCGTCCAAAATGTGGTGACGTAAGACACCAAGAAAAATAAAGTTCAATGCTTCAGAGCATGCGTCAACGTCATTCTGAGCATGCGTGGTGACAGACAATCGAAAATTTCAGATCAAATTTTTCCATAACAAAAAATAAATAAATAAAAGTTCCATTTCTAAACTAGATGGAAAAAAGAAGTCCGATGGAGCCCACACACTGTTGGACTATCCGATGAAAAAAATGCCCGACACCCCCTCGGAAATTTCGATCGTGTGTACAAGGCACTAGAAGGTGTTGTGTATGAAACGTAAAAGGAAAAAACAAGAAAAAACAAAACCACACTTGTAAATTGTTTGGGTAAAAACATGTAACACTGGAAAAACTTTAATAACATTTAAAATAAAACTTGAAGAGGCCGAATTACCAGGAAACAGTCGGGGTAATTTTTCAATCTCATAACAGAAATCTGATTATGTCATCATACATGCACTTGTATGTCTGAGGAGGAGTTCATGACAATATTCATTTGTAGAGATTAAATCCCAATTGTACTTTCCAGTTAAACCATTTCTACTGTGCGAGAAAACGCAGAACTCCGTCTTACAGCCCGTTTTGGTTGCAATGCAGCTACTGCCATAGCAGAAATGCCCGCTCCCAGTCAGTGCCACACATCTCCATTTAGCAGCATGGGGGATATTAAACAAGTGCAGAGAGACCACTGCGGGATCCTTTTGTTACAAGCTGGCAGGGGACAGGCCTTTCTACTCTGGCTGCTTATGAACTAAAAACAGACTGTAACCCTTTAAAAACCTATTGATTTCAATTGGGCTAGGCCAGGTGTCAATTTGAAAAAATAAAAGATTTGAGCTTCTAGTACAGCTAGGTAGATTGCAATACTCTGCAATGGTTTCTATTGTTTGACAATATAGGATTAGCTCTTGTATACTCCGAGTGCCGGCCATTCTTTACTTGAGTTTACAACGAAACCTAAAAAATATCCCTTAATCCCACTTGGTTTTTCCACATTTCATACATGGAAACATACCACATTTAAATATGTAGGATTTCATCAGTCCAAAATAAAAATGCAATATATAAAAGATGCATCTTCATTTGATAACCAGTGTCACTTCCATCTCCGTAATTATGTGACTATAATTTAGGCTCCTGAAGTCTTGAGTCCTTGACTGACATAAGGTAAGCTGGTTGTGCGATTTCATTCTTCCTGGGGGAGCTGGTGCTCCCCCGCCACATTCACTTGGCCCCAGCCATGATTTTCAGATACTGCAAGGCATTGTGGGCTGCATTTGCACGTGCCGCTTCTCTAGTTGCAGCAGAGCCATGGCATACAGTGGCGGGCTGGGTGGAGAGTTCTACTAGACACTGGTATAGGCCACTCAAACTGCATTCATCTGGGGAAACAATATAAAGCCAATGAGTACACGCACGTTCAACATAGTAAGAGATGAGGAACGGAGCATCAAAAATAAATGTATGGCAGGAAATACAGATTGAGGTTGTAGCGACAAGCAAATAGCAAGAAAATCTTTACTTTAAATACCAAAAGCTTTCAGGATAAGGGCAATCGGTCATGTAAGAATTATGTAGGAATCCACTGCCGGAATTCATAAAGGGGGCAAAAAGGGACAACTGCGTGATCTCAGAACGACGCTGTGTCATGCATTTTGAAAAGGTGTGACTGTCATTCAGAATATAAACCAATTGTGTACGAGACCGCCCCCCAAGGTCTAAATTGTTACAGGATTTATATAGTGCCAACAGTTTGCACAGCGCTTTACAATGTAAGCATTCTTATTGCAAGAATGCCGACTGCATTGCTGACCCAGAACAAGTACAAAAATAAAGAAAGTGTAAAAAACTTTTGACACTCATTTACAGCATGTTTGTTCCAGGTCTGCGACTTAACCACTAGATGGACCAGCCACTGCAGCAGGTTGGCTCGCCTCTTTAAGACCACTAGGGGGGCGCACGCCTGCGGCGTAATGGAGCCGATGTGTGTGCCAGGCACACCCCCTGATTGCTCCGAGAGACAGAACAGAGATCTGTCAATGTAAACAGATATCTGTTCTGTCAGGGGCGAGGAGACACATCTGTTGTTCATACCAAGTATCAACAGCGATATGTCTCCTCCAACCAGTCCCTTCTCGCCAGTTAGAATCAGTCCCTAGAACACACATTTAACCCCTTGATCACCCCCTAGTGTATATAATGAAAAAATAAACACACACACACACACACACCTTAACCAAGGAAGAAATTTGTTTCGATGTTTCTTAAAAAAATGCCGCTCCTTTGTTTATAGCACAAAAATAAAAAAAATACGCATAGGCGATCAAATACCACCAAAAGAAAGCTCCATTTGTGGGAGGGGGAGAGAAGGGTACAACATCGCACGGCCGCGCAATTGTCAGTTAAGGCGACAGTGCCGTATCGCAACAAATTGGTCATTAAGGAGGCAAATCCTTCCAGGGCTTAAGTGGTTAAATATTGCATTTACACAAGAAGTCTTCACTTTAAGTTCGAGTGGGAATTAAATGATACTTCCGCTTTGGTGACAAAAGCTGGAACAGTCTTAGCGGTCTTATTTTAAAACTTTAAAAACATTAACAAAAAGTCGGAAGCCATAACTCTTCAGGTGTATTTCTCCTTCACTCACCAATATCAAGATAACTGATCTGAAAACTCTGCTCCTCGGATAAGTCCTGAAGAAGGCTGCAGAACCCCGAGCTCAGGATAGTGAGGGGATGACTCCTCAGATGTAGGATCTTCTCTCCAGCAGAATTACGGAGGGAGTCCCAGGTACATGCCACACCTCGCCCTCTGCCCCCATCTATCTTTCCACCTCCTGTACACTGCAAAGACATAACAAGCACCATGTAAGAGGTATCCTTTTTCTTGATGCAGAACTACAAGAGACGTGTAATGTTAAAAGGGCAAGAAATATTACGTATAACAACCATTACTTATAATGTGAAGATCGTAACATAACACTGTCATATGCAATTCTACTGAATAGTCAAACACCGCCCCCCCCCCCCTTTCTCCAGTATAAAGGGTCTTAAATGGTGTTGCATGCAACACAAACTTCAGTTGTCAAGCTTTATTTCACACTGCCACAATAGAATTTAACCTTCTCACATTACTTCGCCTGCATGTAGAAAAGCTAAACAATTTGCCTCCCACATTTTTTCTGCTTGGTTCCCACTTGTGCAAACCACTTTGGGCATGACAGCCCATTCATTCGACTGTTCTGCTGTGCTGGCGCCTCAGAAAAAAAAGGTATATGCCCTTTTCAAAAACTGCAACCGCAGAGAAACCACATGCTATTGAATATGCCATCTACCTGCGGTTCCCATAAACGTGCTGCAAGCCAAGATGCATGGGGATGCCATTCAAAAAAGCATGGCAGCGTCTTGTATGAGCAGCGTGATTTGGCTGCGGAAACAGGTGAAGCCTATGGGCAAGTGTGAACCCAGTCTTAAGCCACATTTATATGCCCCTGCAAAGAGTTGTACACACATGTTCGGCAAGAAAAAAGCCCCATTCCCCCCCCCCCGATTTCATTAGGAAGTGAATAGGGTCACGTCACAACCACACAATTCTGCATATGCTGGTGTGGAATTTACAGGGTTAAACAGAAAACAGCAGTGACCCTCCCTCCGTTTGGTGTTCAAAGTCTAATCAGTGGTTTTAGGTTGAACATAAAAGCTTAGTTGGATTTGCGTACCAGAAAGCTCTCAACTGCCAAGTGGTCATTTCATAGTTCACCCCTAAATGTATATAAGAAAACACAATCACAGCAGATGGTCCGTCTAACCAGCCAGCTTTGTCCAAGAACCAAGAAAAGGCAGAACATACCAGATAGGTAATACAGGCCATCTTGGAAGACTCATGGAAATAGTTACCGATTAAGTAAAGGGGCACTGTGATATAAAGGGGACTGCACATTTATATCAAAGTGCCCCTTTACAGGTGCAGCCCCCCCTTTACATTAATGTAAAGGGGACTGCACTGTAAAGGGGTACTGAAAACACTGTGGGACTGCATTAAGGGGGGGGGGGGGGTCTGTTGAGGCAAAAGGGGACTGTGGACACAGATAAACTGTGCTGTAAAGGGGGGACCCCAGAGAACAGACTCAATATACCGTCACCAACCTCCCCCACCATCCCTGGAAAAATTGGCTGCCACAAAGCAGGTTGGGGACTGCCGCTTTAGACTTTAGGGGGCTGGACTGTGCCCAGTGAGTAGAAAATGCCCCAGCCAACAATGGGAGTAAATGTTTCAGGCTTGATGGTCAGACCATTACATAGCACCAGCCTCCTATCCTTTAGTGGAGTGCAAGAGTGAGATGTCCACATAAACTGAATGTCCTTTGACAGGGAAGAAATCCCTGCAGTTACAATATGTTGCTATATCTCATTTCCAGATCTCCTTGGACCATGTACGATTACCTTGTTTGTTTATTCTCTTTTTAGTATTATTCCTTTGATGTATTGTCAAATATGCCAAGTAAATATTAAAAAAAAAAAAAAAAAAAAAAAAAAAGGGGTACATAGTGCCCGTGGTCAGTAGGAGGAAAAATGTCATCATTAGTGTTCGTGATAGGAATGCTGCCTCAGCGTTGGTGTTCAGACTTCATACAAGTAGAAGGAATGGTGCCCGAAAAGCCAGATAAAGACAAGCAAAGGGCTACATCCAACCTGTGGGCCGCAGTTTGGAGACCTCTGGCTGAGTAGAACCAACTTTAATACACACTGTCGGACTTTTGAACAGGCAAAACTCAGTCGGAATTTCCGACAGAAAAGTAGAGAACATGCTCTCAAAGTCCATCAGAAATTCCAACAGAAAAGTCTGATGCTCCAATCTGCCTTTTTTCATCGGAAATTCAGACTGTGTGTATGCGGCATTAGAGTCTACAGTGACATTCCAGTGGTGGAGTCATGCTCTCTCAGGTGTTGTCCTGGAGAGATGACTGATTAAAGAAAAATCATCATCTGATGAATACATCAAAAAGCAATAACGTACAGGGATAAATAACCAGAGTTCCATCCTAAGGTAATACAGGAAATTCTGAAGACGCAGCTAAAGACACAACCAAAGCCTTGCTCTGGTCATCTCATTGTACAAAACAAGACACATTGGGGTTATTTACGAAAGGCAAATCCCCTTTGCACTACAAGTGCACTTAAAGTACAGGCGCTGTAGATCTGAAATGAGGGGAAGCTCTGTCGATTGTATCATTCAATCATGTGAAAGCTAAAATGCTGTTTTTTTTCCCCTTGCATGTGCCCCTCGGACCTACGACTGTACTTGCAGTGCAAAGTGGATTTGCCTTTAGTAAAGGACCCCCCCCCCCCCCCCCCCATTACCTTTTCGGTTGGGAAAGATTCTTTGCATCAATTATCTACGTGGACATCCCAATTGTGCACAATTTACACAGTATGCACGCACGCACTATAAAACCTCTTTACTTGTGCCGCTGCACATAGTTACTCCCCCCCCCCCCCATTCACTCACTAGGTCTTATTAAAGTAATAATGTGTAAAGTGCAACAAACCACAGATTTGAGTTTACTGCAATCAAAGTACCACCAGATGACTTGTGCAAACTTATAGCATTACACATACTTTGACCATTGTTCTTTGCCTTTTAGTCCATTTATCTTTAGCCTGCTGGTCACACAGCTCAGCATACCAAACATCTGTTTTACCTGCTGTCAGTGGGATCTGAAGGTCCAGTAACAAATATGCCAATGCCATGGTGCCTAACCTGCAGACCTGGGCCTATATGTGGTCCTCAAACTTATTGTGCCGCCCTCAGGGTCCCTGGGGATGGTAGTCCATTTTCCTTATCCAAGTACTCACCTAGCCAGTGAAGGAAAAATTATTAGACTAGGGACTATTAGTTAAAGGGGAGCTCCAGTGTGGGCAAAACAAAAATTTGCTGCCGACTTAGGTTAGGGAAAAACTAACAGTGTAGCTTAACAGGTTTCCTACTACACAGAGGAGGGACCAAAGCTCCTTGTAGATCACTGCAATCTAACCCAGAAGTGGGAACCTGTCAAAACCAGGTACCCCCCCACCCCAAAAAAATAAAAGTGCCAAATGTGGCAGTGGAGGGTGCCCGAGAGTCATATAGCAGAGAGGTCTAGCAGTCTCGTAATGCGCGCCTAGTCGTATTGCTACAGTAAGCTGTCAATTTACTGATTATGTGCCCTTTGGTGATGTCAAGAGCTGCACCTGAGGGAACTTGTATCAATAAAGTTGATCACCATGCCAATACCTTTATTCACCCCCCCCCCCAAAAGATAACCCCAAGTTACCATAGAGAACTGATCTTCTTCAGGTTCCGGCTCTCCGCTCTCCCGGTGTTCTGTGGGTACTCTGTGGATCTGAAGCAGCATTTTGGCAGCAGCATTCCTCTTAGCCAGCTTCTTGGATGTGCCACTGCCTGTAAAAATAAAGTGATGTAACTACTTAGTCCACAACAAGCTTCATAAAATGGCCGTGCTTAGATGATGGGAGGTTTATATGCATGGAGAGCGAGTTATATTACCACAGAAACAAACCCACCCCATTCAATATTAATGGCCAGAGTACTCAAATTTTTAGAAATCCACACTATATTGCAAAAAGTATTGGGACACCCATCTTTACACTCGCATGAACTTAAATGGCGTCTTAGTCTGTATATTGACTATATACCATATATGAAGATTGAGTTAGCCCACCCTTTGCAGCAATAACAGCTTTAACTATTTAGGGAAAGCTGTCCACAAGGTTTGGGAGTGTCTATGGGAATGTTTGACCATTCTTGAAGCGCATTTGTGAGGTCAGGCACTGATGTTGGCCGAGAAGGCCTGTCTCGCTCCAATTCATGCCAAAGGTGTTCTATTGGGTTGAGGTCAGTCAAGTTCCTCCACCCCAAACTCGCTCATCCACGTCTTTGGGGACCTTGCTTTGTGCACTGGTCCAAATCATTTGGGGGGGGGGGGGGGGTTTAGGGGTGGAATGGTGTGGCTTCACCCCTCTTAGGGTGTCAGCATACCAAGACATTTTGGACAATTTCATGCTCCCAACTTTGTGGGAACAGTTTGGGGATGACCCCTTCCTGTTCCAACATGACTGCACAAAGCAAGGTCCAGAAAGAATAATAATTCAGATGGCAGTGGAGTGCTACCTCACCAGTCACACTGTGCTCCCCTCCCAGGGTGACCCCAAGTTGGGTCTAGTCGCGCCTTCCACTTGGAGGTAAAAATCACTGGATTGATACCCCCCTTAATGTAGGTTCATGGGATCCTGTTCCCTTTCATGTTGACCCTTATTTAGATGTACCATAAAAGGCAAGAAAAAAAGCTGACAGTGTTTAACTGTATAAAAACACCGTCATTTATCGCAAGATAAAAAAAAGTTACTCACATTTAAAGATACACTATACCTGGTGCACACAGGTAGTACGCTCTGCACAGTGGGGGCATGGACTCCAAGAATTATTCAAATATCTCAGCCCTGTGTCCTCAGCCATTGGGTGTCCGATTTCTGATCCTACGCAATGTCACAGTCTCCGTCCCAACGCGTTTGGTCAATGCACACGTGACTTTATCAAGAGTTCAGACTCTATAGGGGGGTCATTGTATTGCCATGTGCAAGTTTTATTTAAGTTCATATTTAGCAGCCACCATTTGGAGTATTTGTGAATATACACACCACAGTGGGATGGGAATCAGGTGACGTAGCACTGCCATATGAATTATTTGTCTTTACATGTGGGAACAATTAGCATTGAGCAGCAACCTCAGTATTTTAAATTAAAGAAAGAAAAAACAAAAAAAAACAAACAAACACACCACACACACACCCCCATGTCTATGCTGCCTTTTTAATTTAAATGTTTCACTAAAGCTGGGTACACACACCGTTCAGCCTGCAGGCTAAAGAGCATGAATGGAGAACTATGCCAATGCAGCTATTGTATTTTGACAGCCACAGCTAGTGCCAGTCAGAATTCCTAAATGACAGCTGTATCTGACTGGACGCTCCCAGCTCCTTTGATTTTTCAATAGAAGGAAGGATGTTGGGCAGGAGGTGGCCGATAAGGCTATCCAATTCTTCTAGTGTGTACCCAGCATGGTAGAGGGAAAGGCAGTAAAGGGTTTACTTTTCACAATTAAGTTGTACTTTTTGAAAAATTCACTGGGACTATCCAATCTGTCTTGATAATGCCAGTGTCTGAATGAGCTTGCCAAATAGCAACTGGAATGCTATTCTGCCCATTATAACAGAGTCTGACTAGGACAGGAGATCAAGCCTAGGTAGAAACACATCGAACCACGATTGGACAAATATAAAATGTAATTTTTAAAAAAGTGTCACATCCCAAGGTGATATGGGGTCGTAAATGAATTCATAAATGTGCTGAGAACTGCCATCTCCACTGAATAGTCTTAAATCATAAGGCCAGTGGCTCTGCAAAACCTATGCCTTCTAATGTACCGTTTCTAGATTTTATGGATGTCCGTCTCACTGCAAAAAATGTCTTAGCCCCATCACCCCGTTATACCAATCTCCAGGAATCTCTCCACACGGCAGGTCATGGTGAACTCCTTACGGTGTGCTGGCCCAGATTCTTGTGTTACTGTATATTCAGGAAGCCTCCAACCTTTCTGCACCACTAACTCCTAGGAGGCAAATGTCATGCAGAAATATATTACAATTAGACAGTTCAACAGGTGAAGCATGCAAATAATGGTATTTCCAGAATTCAATGACAAACCTGACTTATTTTTATCATATATAATTATTAAAAGTAAATGTTTTTATTTCCCCCCTTTGATCTATTATTGACTGGGCGGATGTTGATAACTTCAGGTATATCAATGGCCTATGGGAGGCAAAATATATATATATATATATATATATATATATATATATATATATATATATATATATATATATATATATATATATATATATATATATATATATATATATATATATATATATATATATATATATATATATATATATATGTGTTTTTTTAATGTTACTGGCCGCTATGGGATTAGTTTGCCCTTTTCCTATGATTCGGTGTTGTTGCGCTAGTGTTCTTATTCTTTGTTCACAGCGCTTTTTCCAGCAGTTAAGATGGTGGGAGCAAGGCAGGGTGCGATCCACATCGAGGCTGCATCATGTGACTTCTGTATAAATGCGGCGATTCAGAACCAGGGCTGTGGAGTCGGTAGATAAATGTTTTGACTCCTAAATGTTCCGACAATATAAATTTAGTAGGAATCGAGTTGGAGTCGGTGCATTGTTTGCCGACTCCAGGTACCCAAAATTTCCTCCGAATCCGACTCCAGGTACCCAAAATGTCCTCCGACTCCACAGCCCTGTTCAGAACGCCGCCCTTATCCCGTGACCACGTCCCCTAGTGACGAAACGTAGGGAGGCGACGTTCTGACGTCACCGCGCATATCGTAACCCGGAAGATACGGGCGTTCGTTTTTAGAGCTGGCCGGCTTGTTTACTTGTTGGATGCCTTGTCGGATCTAATTGATGTAAGTGCATACCTATTTTTACCTTATTAAATCGCGAGGATTTTACACTATTGTGAGTCCCTCTTCTATTTACATATATCCTGTTTGGCTGAGATGACTGACAGCTTTGAGTTGGATAAACCGGTGGGAATATCTGCTTGAATTACACCCTTACATGCTGTATTTGGTCTCCTTAAACAGAGACCAACAATATTCGGTAAGAGGCAGTGTTTGTCTTTGGTGGAAGTGCCTTCTCATCACCTTTCCTGGGATGTTTTACATTTTCTGCACTGGGGACATCTTCATTTGAACCTTCTGTATGGTGGACTTTTGGCTCATTACAAGACCCATCTATCAATACTTTTCATTTATTAATTTTTTCTTCATAGAGTCACATTTTTTTCCACTAAGGACATTGTATTCATATATTTTTCACCGAATATAGTCTTATATGTCACAGCTCACTGTATATGGTGTCACTCAAATTTGACATATTGTTTTGCAGACAGCTGGTCGTATATATTAGCGCGATCTGCTTCCTGTTTGTTATTTGTTTGGTGTGGTATAACACTTTTTGATCGCAGCTTTTTATTTAATTTTCCACATTCAGAACGAGAAACCTGACTTAGGCACTGCCCCCCTTACCCAACTAAAGCTACACAGGTTAAAAAAAAAAAAAAAAAAAAACCCAACACCCCAACACTTACCTCCCACTATAACCCTAGTGTTTACATAGAAAATACCAGAATTCTGTGCCGATATAGAAGCCTGTATATATGGCATGGATATATGGAGAAGTCAAGGACTCACTGACACTAAAGCACATGCAATAAAGCACAACAAACACATTTTAGCACATGCAAATATATACATGTGTTGTGGTGCACCGTTACTCATTCTTAAAGTGGTATTAAACCCAAAAATGCAATACATTGCATCTGAAAAGTATTCACAGCACTTCACTTTCCACATTTTGTAATGTTACAGCCTTATTCCAAAATAGGATTAAAATAAAATTTACTCAAAATTCAAAAAAAACAAAAAACAAAAAAAAAAAAAAAAAACACACATGCACACATCCCCAAGCAGTGTCAAAAAATGAGGGGTGGGAACAGTTATCAGTAAAACCAATTTACCTTCACCCCCTCAACGGAGGAGTTGCAACTTTAAACAGCCGCCTGCAAAATCTTGCGGCCGAAAGAAGCATCAGAAGATGCACTCACAGCAACCTTGTAAGATTTGGAAAAAATTTGAAATGTGACCAATTCGCCGCCTTGCGCACCTGTGAGAAATCAGACGATCCAGAGACAAAGGAGATTTGTTCCATTTGGACAGCATCTCCTTCTGCAAAACACGTGTGGAACTGGGCATAAGGTACTGCCTCGAAGGAGGCCACCATTAGGCCCAGGACTTGCATGCAAAAAACAGAGACAACCATTTGCAGGATGCCAACAGCTTCACTGCAGACTGGAGACTGCAATTTCTCCAGGGGAAAGAGTCCAGAATCAACCCTAGGTACTCCAAATGCCGTGTCGGGCCCAGGACCGACTTCTGAATATTTAACACCCACCCAAATTCTTGGAGGGTTTGGCTGGCTATAGACACATCCACCTCCAATTCTGAGCCAGAAGCTGCTCTCAGAAGGTCGTCAAAGTAGCCCACGATGGCAATGCCTCGCTGTCTCAGCAAAGCTAGGATCGGTGCAAGCACCTTGGTGAAACCTCGTGGTGCTGACGCAAGCACAAAAGGAAGGGCCACAAACCGATAGTGGTCCTCCCCTATCGCAAAGCGCAGAAACCTCTGGTGTCCTGCTCAAATTGGGACATGCAAGTAAGCGTCCTTGAAGTCCAAGGATGCCAGAAAGTCCCCCAGATGGAGCGCAGCTACCACCGAACGGATTCCATGCGGAACTTCCTTGCTCTCACAAAGGCATTTAGGGCTTTGAGGTCCAAAAGAGGACAGACCCCAACCCTCTTCAGGACCACAAACAGATTAAAATAAAATCCCAGAAAACCTCTCGTCCTGCGGAACGGATAAAATTACCCCACAACTAAGCAAGTCCTGTACTGCCCCTAGCAGGGCAGACCGACAAGCTGGATGGAGAGGGAGACTTGAGGGAATGAATCTGTTCTGTGGATAGGAAAGAACCATCTTGTACCCTGAAGAGACCACCTCGCAGACCCACTGGTCGGAGCAGGAAGGTTCATCGAGCACTTGCCTGACGAAAAGGTCCTGTGCGACTTCGAAACGTTGCTTTTTTTTTTGTGATCGTTTCTCAGCAATAAATTTTTTTGGACGTTTCTAAACGATCCTTGGTGTGCTGGCGAATATATTTACATGATTGCTTTTCCAGTTCCCAGCTGGTGATCGCTTCGGCACCCTTTTTTCTTACTGGCCGCTCTCCAGGAAGGTGTGCAATTGGAATATTTATTGAGGTTCACCGAGCTGTGAATCTGCGAAACCGTCCCCCCACCCATGAGTTGGGCGGGGGGCAAGGCTTCATGCATTGGCAGGTTTGGGTGCCGGCTTGTTCGGCTTACGCACCCAGGGGCTTTTGTCCCCCAGCTGAGTCCTTGTCGGCCTGGGAGGGTTTACCCGCGGGCCCTGACTGACGAAAATACCGCTTCTGAGTGGGGAATGAAGGACCCGGCTTACGGCACGGCTCCTTCCCTTGGTGGACTAAGGGGGGGAGACTGCTCTTACCCCCAGTGACATCCTTGATGTCATCCAGCGAGGTACCAAAAAGCCTCCCACCCCTGAAGGGTAAATCAGCCAGGGCCTTTTTTGGATGCTTGCACAGCAGACCAGCATTATGGCCAAATCAGGCGGCGCAAAACCACCGCCAAAACAGAGGCTCTGGATATCAAGGGCGCTGCATCCAGTGTAGCATCACAGACCTATACAAGGCCCTGGACCAACTGGCCGCCGGTCTAACAAATTTGGGAGGGAGCTGGTGCTCCTCCACAGTCTGATGCAAAACCTTGCTCATTCAGTGAGTGTCTGAGACACAAAGGTTGCGATGCAGACCCCAGCATGGCAAACATGGAGCGGGTCAGCGCATCGGACCTCCTATCAGTATGGTCTTTGGAAGGCAGGGGTCCCTTCTATAGGGAGAGTGGTCACCTTATTTAACCGGGGAGCCCACTACCCAAGAAGAAGCCCATTTTTTGAGGCTCTCCTCAAATGGGGTACTGAACCGCCGGGCGCTGAGGAACTACAAGGACTTCTGTGGCCTTACCAATGAACTTTAAAAAAAAAAAAAAAAAACATACAAGGAAAAACTGTCAGAGCGGTCTGATTTGTGTGCCCAAAAAAGACCGAGCCCTCAGAGGATCTCAGCTGCACTATACATCATAAGGAAGTCCCTTACAGCATTAATAAGCGCACCGACAAGCCTGCCCTCAGAAAACAGCGTACATGTGTGAGGAGAAAAGCTGTGGAGCTAAAATCATGAGGAGATCTGTGCTGCGCGCTGTACAAGCCAGCACTAGAGGCCAAAACCACCTCCAAAATGGCCGCCGGACCCCTCAGATAGAGCAGGAAACTGCCACAGTAAAATGGCCGACCCCAATAGTAAGCTGCGCCATAGTGCGACCACAAAAAAAAAAAAAAAATGGCAGCAAGACGCCGCAATGTGGATGAGAAGGCCTGATGAGGCCTTTGAGTCAAACACACCCCCACAGAAATACACAGGCCCAGACACCCCACAATGGGAAAATTAGCCCCCCCACAGGTCCACCCTGGTAGCAATAGAGCAGCAGAGGGAAACATGACAGAGCAGGGACGATAGGAGGACCCCTGAACCCCAAGAATGCTCAGCCGTACTGACCCGCCGAAGCGGGAAGGACTGTACTTGCCCGTCCCTGCGAGGACCCACCGACGCATTCCTGACAGGCATACATCACGTAGGAGTAGCTGTCAGCCCTGTCCACTGTGAGTGAGACAACACCACAGCACAGTCATATGTGGACGCTGGAGCCAAAGCTCACCGGCCACGGGGTATGTTGTGGCAGACCCAGCCTCTTTGCAAAGGTGTGCTCGCGCTCGCTGGCCGGACTGAGGAGACTACAAGGATCTATATATCCAGTCTGTCTCTCAGCCGACAGTTGATAGAAGATTCTTCAAGAATAAAATAAAAAAAATAAACTGAGGCTGCATACTGCAGGGTGGAGGGTTATGTCTAGAGGGACTGCCCCCTGGGCAGAGCTGTTCAACTCTGTTAAAGTAACATGTATTTAATTAACATGTATTTAATTATCCAACATGTTTCTGCCTAGTCCTCTCCTGTGAATAGGAACATAACCCACTTGTCAAGATTTAAGGAGCCGTGTCCGTCCATGGATGATAAACAGAAAGTGAAGTGAGCACTATGAATGCTTTCCAGATGCACTGTATATTGCAGCTCACCAATTAGATGTGGTAGCTGCAGCTGCATTTTTTTTTTTTTTTTAGGCTCCCCCTCCCCCCTTTTGATTTCACTCTGGATGAGGGAGCAACAGACACCTTTGGACAACAGCATTGTCAGTCTGGGGGTGGGGGGAGAAGAGTGTTAGATGCACCAAACAAATTGAAGCCAAATTCCAGCGAATACTTCATAAGCAGCAACAGTTCCCCCCCCCCCTTTTGGGATAAAGGTTTTACATAAATAAATGGCAGTTGTTGCAAGCACTTCTGCTAGTGTTAAATGGTTAGTTTCATCTTTATAACTGATACATCTGGAAGGGAGCTTGTTTTTTAAAAAACAGACTTACTGGCTGGATCACCAGATGAAAACGGAAGAAAAAGCCTAAAAAAATAAAAAATGCAGCCATCACATATAATTGGTAATCTGCAATATAATAAAATATTTGCTTTGTATTACAGAGTGGCACCCAATCTCTACTTGGCTCCCCTCTTCAGGTTATAGTACTGCCTACAGAAGCACTGGACAAACCACCCCCTCCCCCCCAAAAAAAAAAGTTTTGCACACATGTTTAGGTGTGTCAAGTGTTTATGTATTCCATAGGCCAGAAAAAAAAAAAAGTATTCTAGCCATTGGAATGAACACTCAATCACCAAATTTGCCTAGTGTTTAGGGCACATTTAGCAGTTTTACAGCCCAAAAGCTCCTCTCCTGAATGCGAATTTTTTTGTTGCCTGTAAACACCTACGAGTGCATGAGCACAATAGCCAAGAGGTGCATTTACAATCAAAAGAAAAGCGGTAAAAACGCCTGTAAAAGCAGCATTTTTAAAACCCACTGTACATGAGGCCTTAGGGCCCTTTCACAAACTTGTCCGGGCTCCACTTAGCTCAGCAGGGAATCGCTCCATTGGTCTCTGCTGAGCAGGCAGATGACAGGTCTGTCTCTTAACACTGTGCAGGGACCAACCTGTCAGAGCGCCGCTCCCCTATGAGGGAAAAAAATCGGATGAAGATGGACCGTAGAGTCCGCCAGATGAATGGAAAATAGGGTTTCTATCTGTCACACTTTAGCGGATCGGAGTGGGTCGGATGTCAGTGGGCATGTCACCGCTGACATCCATGGCTCCATAGAGGTGCACGGAACGTCTGTTCAGGTCTGCAAAAAAAAAAAAAAAACACACTGACAGGCGGACCCATGTGAAAGGAGCATTAGGCAGGTATAAACGGGCACAAATTTAAATCCATGGTATTTAGTATGGTGAGCATTTTGCAGCTTTGAGCTACAAAATGCTCAGGTATGAAAGGGGCCTCATAATTGCCGGTGCCAATAAGAGTTGAGATGCCTGTCATGGGAAGAGCAATGAACGTGAGAACATGAAAAACAGCAGAAATTAACCAAAGTCAAAATTAAAAAAAAAAAAAAATGTAGTTACCTGCAGCGCCCCCACCGGATTACATTCTGACTGCTGAGCAGATAAAGGGGGCTTCAAGTCTATGGCGTGATTTCTAAACAGGAAAAAAGATGTAGAATCACTTTCTGAAAAGCTGTTAAGTGAGCCCACATTACACACATGCAAAGCAATCATTCTTTAGCTGGTTTCAAGTTTATGGTAAAAAAAAATTAAAATTGATAGAACATACAGTGGGGCAAAAAGGTGTTTAGTCAGCCACCAATTGTGCAAAATCTCCCACTTAAGATAAGAGGCACCTGCAACTGTCATCATAGGTATACCTCAACTATGAGAGAGAAAAAAAAATGTGGAAACAAATCCAGACATTCACATTGTCTGATTTGTAAAGAAGTTATTTGCAAATGATGATGGAAAATAAGTATTTGGTCAATATCAAAAGTTCATCTCAATACTTTGTTATATATCCTTTGTTGGCAATGACAGAAGTCAAACGTTTTCTGCAAGTCTTCACAAGGTTGTCACACACTGTTGCTGGTATGTTGGCCCATTCCTCCATGCAGATCCCCTCTAGAGCAGTGATGTTTTGTGGCTGTCGCTGGGCAACACAGACTTTCAACTCCCTCCAAAGGTTTTCTATGGGGTTGAGATCTGGAGACTGGCTAGGTCACTCCAGGACCTTGAAATGCTTCTTGCGAAGCCACTCCTTCGCTGCCCGGGCGGTGTGTTTGGGATCATTGTCATGCTGAGACGCAGCCACGTATCATCTTCAATGCGCTTGCTGATGGGAGGAGGTGTGCTCTCAAAATCTCACAATACATGGCCCCATTCATTCTTTCATGTACACGGATCAGTCGTCCTGTTCCCTTTGCAGAGTAACAGCCCCAAAGCATGATGTTGCCACCCCCATGCTTCACAGTAGGCATGGTGTTTTTTGGTTGCAACTCAGCATTCTCTCTCCTCCAAACATGACGAGTTGTGTTTCTACCAAACAGTTCTATTTTGGTTTCATCTGACCTTCTCCCAATCCTCTTCTATATCATCCAAATGCTCTCTAGCAAACCTCAGATGGGCCCGGACATTTACTGGCTTAAGCAGAGAGACACGTCTGGCACTGCAGGATCTGAGTCCCTGGCAGCGTAGTGTGTTACCGATGGCAGCCTTGGTTTCGTTGGTCCCAGCTCTCTGCAGATCATTCACTAGGTCCCCCATGTGGTTCTGGGATTTTTTCTCACCATTCTTGTGATCATTTTGACCCCACGGAGTGAGATCTTGCGTGGAGCCCCAGATCGAGGGAGATTATCAGTGGTCTTGTATGGCTTCCATTTTCTAATTATTGCTCCCACAGTTGATTTCTTCACACCAAGCTGCTTGCCTATTGCAGATTCAGTCTTCCCAGCCTGGTGCAGGTCTACAATTTTGTTTCTGGTGTCCTTTGACAGCTCTTTGGTCTTCACCAAAGTGGATTTTGAAGTGTGACTGTTTGAGGTTGTGGACGGGTGTCTTTTATACTGATAACAAGTTCAAACAGGTGCCATTAATACAGGTAATGAGTGGAGGACAGAGTAGCCTCTTAAAAGAAGATACAGGTCTGTGAGCCCGAAATCTTGCTTGTTTGTAGAGACCAAATACTTATTTTCCACCATAATTTGCAAATAAATTCTTTCCAAATCAGACAATGTGATTGTCTGGATTTGTTTCCATTTTTTGTCTCTCATAGTTGAGGTATACCTATGATGACAATTACAGGCCTCTCATATTTTTAAGTGGGAGAACTTGCACAATTGGTGGCTGACTAAATACTTTTTTGCCCCACTGTAGGTGTCCAAAGCACACATTACAGGTAAATGCACAGGTGTGGTCAACAAACACTTTATATACACCTAGGTGGATGCAGCATTGATCCAATGCTGCATCTGTCCCCTGCGACTTCCAAGACTGAGAACAGAGCAATCAAAGCTGCCGATCACTCACTTTTTCGCCTTCAGTGAACAAAGAGCTGGTGATTGTCACTAACAGCTCTCTGCTTGGACCCTCCAGTGTTTACTGGAGTGATGGGCTATGGAGGGGGCGACTCAGCAGATTGCCAAGAGGCTAAACCAGCTGCCAGTCCAGGCTGCTGGGTGGATACCGAATTTAGAGCCTGGAACACGGCTGAAAACAGGTCACAAGAGTGCAGAAACAAACTGCACTCTGATCCACAGAAGTAGTATGGCCAAAATATCTCTGGCTATACTTTAAGATTTTAGTTCAGAGGAAATAAAACAGCAGAAGTCAGAATCATTTTGCTGAGAAATTTAAATCTTAGAATTATATGTGTTCCATACAACAGCAGCTCTGTATGTGCTTTTAGTTACTTGTCCTAATTCAGCCCATTCAGAAGCCTGCAGACTGAATGGGCTGTGCATTTATGCGGTTGGAGCCTCCAGGTGCTGTGTGCAGGCAGCCCATGCAAGTTTATGGGGGCTGCAGTAGCTATACAAACCTAGCTACTTGTTCTAATCTAAATGGTGTGCAGGTGAGCGAAGACCGTGTGCATTTGGGGCTGCTCATCTGCACACGTGTCAAATTACGATGAGCCATTGCGTCCCCATACACTTAGGCCCCTTTCACATTGAGGCGTTTTTCATGCCCTGCAGGCTTCAATGTGAAAGACCGAAGGCTTTCACACTGAAGCGGTGCTGTAGCAGGATCGCTCCAAAAGTCCTGCTAGCCGCATCTTTGGAGCGGTATAGGAGCGGAGTGTTTACCGCTCCTTCCCATTAAAATCAATGGGAAACCGCGGTATTAACCCTTTTTCGTCCGCTAGCGGGTGTTAATACCGCACCGCTAGCACCCGAATATCGCGGTAAATACGCCGATATAGCGGCGCTACAAATAGCGCGGCTATACCGTCACCGCACCTCCACTGCCCAATGTGAAAGCAGCCTTAATGGGCAGCCTTGTACACATCACCTGGAGGCTCCAGCCACATAAATCTGCATGGCTCTGACCAGTACTGAAGATACAGTCAGTGATGTCACTGGCACATGCGCATTGAAGGAACAGCTTTGTTTTAAGGCAAGTTTCACATAATGTGCTAGTATGTGATGCATACTAGAACATTATGACAATGCCTTGCAGGTTCAAAAAGAGAATAGCAGTTTACTACCGCTTTAAGCCTCGTACACAAGAATCAGTTGACCTTTTTTGCATGCTAGTCTCATATCGAAAACCAATAGGTTACGAAAGTTGAAAAAAAAATTCTCATATGGCAGAATGCAACTTTGGAAGGGTTGTAATGTATTCTCTCACTTCCAAGCATGCAGGGTCTTGGTCACACAAGTTTTTTTTCGTACAAATAAAATTCTAATTACCAAAAATCGTTCATTCTGTTATTGCTTGTCCCCTTGCATATTTTTGCATTAACCGTCATGAGCGGCTTCTGAAAGCGGAGTATTATAGAACTGTTTATTTTGTTACATGATCTGTCTGCATTGCACCCTGCCTGGTGGATAAAGCTCCATATGCACAGATCTCATTCACAATCTACAGGCCTTACAAACGTAGAACTGATTATTCTAAAACAAGCAAAGTCAACTGTAGCAAGCTGAACACCACATCTTGAGGTTTATAAATAAAATGACACCTAACAAACTGAAAAAGTGCCAACAATTTGCATAATGCGTTATATTTATAGTAGAAGACTAATTACATTTATTTTTTCCCCAGGGCAATCTGGATAAGGAATGTGAGCTATGCAGATACATAAGGTTGGAGGATAGATCTTCTCTGCAATTGCTCTGGTAAACATTTTAAGATTTACCTGGTGGGTGGAGGAGATGGAGACATTTCGGTTTTAATCGCTGGATCTGCAGGCGATTCCACCGATAACAGCTCACTATAGGGGAGAAAATATGTTAGGTTCACATTTAACAGCTTATTACAAAAGGTTAATTTTTTATTTTTTGGAAAAAGTACTGCATTAAATTGGTAGTACACTCTGTACCATCACTTGTACCTACAGAAAATCCTAGAATAAGGCTTACCCCTGTAGGTACTGTGTACATCTCCTAAACTTGCAGTGATAATCATAGTGCAAGCTGGTGATGACATCATGGGCGCATGCACTCTGAAGGTTCAGGTCACAGTGTAGGACCTTTAAACCCTGTGCCGGAAATGGCAGCTCCCGCGTGAGAGAGTGATGTTGTTGTGGCTCTGGCCAATCACACAGTCTGAGCTTGCGAACACAGAAGACAGGTAGGGGACATGTCAGCCCTCCAAGTGGTGATTTTACAGCGCTGGAGGGCTCGGTTTCAAGGTGAGGATTTCATAATATGCGATGCGTACTAGCACATTATGCTATCGCTTTCCAGGGTTTTTTTTTTTTTGAACATCGGCAGTTTACAACTGCTTTACATAATTAGGTATATAGGCAACAGAAGGACTTTATGCCTTTAAAAAATATTCAGTAAGAAAACACAATTACTACTCCCAATGACCCTTCATGTCCATATACAATCCGTCGGCATGTGTATCTGGATCTCATCTTACTGTACAGCAAATCCCATAGCAAGCTATGGGGGGGGGGGGGGGGGTTTAAAATCCTGCTGAACTGGCCGAGATGCAAACTATGTATGGGCAGGCTTAATTTGCACAAGTTGAGCGATTTGGGTATTACTAACAATCACTGTGTTCTCCTGGTAAGGATGGCTTCCCTGTCAGGAGAACACAATGGCTTCCCAGAAGGGATTCCCCTATCAACACTGTGTTGATGGGGGAATTAAGAGCCATAACTCTCGACCCCCTCCCCCCCCTATCAAAACCATGGTTGCAGGAAAGAAATTTGCTCTGTCTATAGCCAATCTTATTATGCATCACACATCTGAAAGTGGTTGTAAACCCTTACAGACCACTTTAACCTACAGGTAAGCCTAGGCTTACCTGTAGATACAAATATCTCCTAAACCTACACAGTTTTGGATATTTGCAGAAAAGACTGCACCGCTGTCTACGGCGCACGTGCGCCATAGACAGCGGTGTGGGGTCATCGCGGCTCCGGCCAATCATAGCACTGGAGCTGTGATATGTGGAAGTCGCTCCTGGAGAGATGGTGCCGACGGAGGAGGGCAACGAGCGCCGATGCGGTGGTTTCGATCTCAGTTAAGTACTTCATAATGAGCTAGTAGGCTATGCCTACTCATTTTAGAAAAAAAAAAAAAAAGGCCCTGCAAATAAACTGCACACACCTTCCCTGAAAACAATGTCACCCTTACAACCACCATTATAAACAGGAAAACTATGTATAATAACTTACCGTGCTCCAATCAGCTGGTCTGCATTTAATTTTGATAAAATCAAAGTAATTTCATCCTCAATATAGAACTCTGCCAATCACCTAATGGTCTTGTAGTTTAAACACCTAGTGTTAGACAATCAGAAGACCAAGCACAGAAGACTAGATCTTCCCTATAACAAGGATGACGCACAAGTGAGCATTGCCGTTTTACTTGCTGAGGCTGCCAAAAATTCTGCTTGTATTTTAAGACTTTAAAGCTGAACCGATACATAATTATGCATCAATTATGTAAAATATTCCAAGATCGCACCACTCGTAGGAGGGAAGAAGAGTGAGGGGACAGCAAGAGCCATTTTTTTCCTGTCAGTTCAGAAAGACTTGTCAATGTTTGACGTTCAGTGGCGAACAGCAAAGATTGATGCCATTTTTAGTTTGGTGAGCTGCTAAAAAAGGTATACTTTTAACACCAAAACATGCAACATATGCATGCTGTAGGTGATAAGAAAAGGAATACATTTCCAGAATTAGATTTACAAAAAAAGTTTCAAGGGCTTTTAACTGAAATATCTAAAAGGCTAACATTTGAGTGTTACGGCATTCCAATGGCTTAAACGCAGAAGTTCTGGCTTTCAGAGGAGCTAAACAGATACCTTGCGTGCTTCTACTTTTCTGTTTGTGCTGACAAGGACAATGAAACTTCAAACTGTTGTCAGCCTTGCCTGATGGACTACAACACTTTCCCTAGTCTGGTCTCCTCTGTTCCACCCCACATGCATACATAGATTTCCTTCCCAGCAAAACAATTCTCTGCCTTGACACCCAAATGTCTGCCATCACACCAAATGCAGGGGGAAAGGACTCTTGGGAGATGCAGTTCTGGGGGGCATGTCCTACATCAATAGGAACTCACTTACCTGAACCTGCCAGAATTTTAAGCCTGCTGATATCATGGGGGTGGGGGAGGTTGTGTAAACAAAAAAAATATATACTTACCTGCTCTGTGCAAGGTTATTGCACACAGCGACCCTGAACCTCATCTTCTGAGGTCTCTCCACTGGTGATCATGGCTGCTCCTCTTCTGCAAGCCAAGCCGCCTGCTATGAGGTGCGCATCCATAGACACACGCCTTTTGTCCCACTCTCTGCTCGCTGTATTTTAAAGACTGTAGCAGGAACCAATGGCTCCTGTTGGTCTCAATGTAGCCATTGAGACCCACATTTAACCCACTAAATTATTGCATCAGGCCCCTGGAGTATCCTTAATAGTCACTGACCAAGGATAAAGGTCAGCCTATAGTTTCTGCTTTGAATGCAAGTTGGGACTCTGGGGGTGCCCTCAATCTAGGGTGTAAGGGAGATTTATTACACACACACACACACATACATATACATATACATATACATATACATATATATATATATATATATATATATATATATATATATATATATATATATATATATATATATATATATGTGTGAATATATATATATATATATATTCACACATAATTACAAAGCCCAACAATGGATTTCCCTCCACATCCAATCAACCTTCTGAAACAAGCCGATATACTTTTTATTACAGATGTCAGGTTATTAGTGACACAACACTGAGGTTATGGCATCTGTAAGTTTCACATTAACACACACACACAGAGATTTCTCACCTGTTATCCTCACAAATTCCAAACATATCACCACTCTTTAGTAGAGAGAGAGCCACTTCTGCTGCTTTGTGCTTGGCGGCCTTCTTGCTGGGTCCTTGACCTAGAAGAATGGGGGAGAAATGCAAGAAACCATCAGCTCAAGTGCCCTGCACTCTGGATTCGATTGCTGGGCAGAACTGACAAGCCACATCTCCAGGACTTCCCTGGAAACATTCCCATAGCCAATGAACAGCAGCAACCTAATCGAGCTCCCAAAAATCATTACAGAATGCAACACCATCATGCGTTTGATCAAGCAAAATCCAATTGTACCGTCGTTCAGAATATTTATTGGACATCGTCCAACCACCTTCCTATTTTAAAACGGGAAGTCTATAAAGGTATCCTCTACGCAGGGGCAGGCAAAGCTGTCAAATACGGTCTACCTGTTGACCACAGGCAGGTTACAGGTAGACCGCAAACAGGTCACTGCACTACTGAACCCTGTTTTTTTTTGGATATACATTTACTTTTTTTTTAAACATAAAATGAGACTCAATAGATATGAAGGCCTTGCTCAGTTTACAATACTAAAATAAATAAGGAACATTATTGCTTATTAAATTCTAACGGTCAATACACAGTTGAATAGGAAATAGAGACTTGCCATGTTGTAGAGTGGCTGCATCCATCACTGAAAGCAGTCATAGGTGCAATTCCACCGCCATTTGCAGTATAAGCAGTTTGGTTGATGAAGATGAAATATATATATATATATATATATATATATATATATATATATATATATTTTATTATGGAAAGTAAAGTGCCTATATGGTGCCCCGACAAGCATTGCTACAGATTGTATGGAAGCCTTTATTCACAGTACAGTGAATAAATTCTTTGCTGGATTGTCAAACTGGGAGGTTGATCCTGTCAATAATACAGTGTACTGTTTGACAGCGCACATTATTAGGTCTGTTGCGGATCTCATAATCAGGGACCTCCATCCCAGTCCCAGTATATCTCTTCTGGCTGATCCACCGGCTTCTCGATCTTTGGAATAATTTCTCCCTAACGTGATGAACACCTGTTCCTTATAAATGTTCGTCTCAAACTTGCACTAATTGTATATCCCGATACCCATTTGTTTGACTGGCAACCTCATTGATTGAACCAAGCGTGCTGTTATATATAGGATTGAAAAGTATCCAAATATTCATCATCCTTTATAATACATGAACTAACTGTCCTTCGACACACCCCTGAAGAAGGTTACCCCGAAACGTGTTGGGTGTAAAGAAGGTTCTTCATGTATTTACTTATATGGTGACAATCATTGGAACTGTACATTTTAATTCACCATTAAATTTTTTTGATAAATGTATCATTGTGAATAAAACAATTTTTTTACTCTCAATATCCTGTATATTTTAGATTACTATTATAGTGCCTTAAAAGTCCACCCAGGGGAACCCCCTTTTTTCCTTTTCTCATATATACTGGATGTGGCACAAGCATACATTTGCCATTCACCCCTCTTTCGTACAGTGGAACCTCGGATTGCGAGTAATGCGGTTAACACGCGTTTCACAATACAAGCACTGCATTTTAAAAAAGCCTGACCGTTTGCGAGTGATGTCTTGCAAAACGAGCAGGATTCAATCCAAAGCGGTGTGCAATACCATGTTTCTCCTGAGGTGGGGGTGGAGCCAAGCAGAGCCGAATGGCGCCGTTTGTTAAATCTTGGAAATACTCAGTTCCCAGAACAGAATACTGTAGCTGCTGACTTTAATTATAGGGACACTTATCTGTCCAGGAATTGAGCAATGTTCTAACCCGAGACAATTATTGGCGTTGGGTGCAGGTGCCAGCATCTCAAGTAAAGGAGACAGGAGGTGAAGCCAGTTTACTGCTGCGCATGCACAAGCCGCGCTGTGCCATGTGAATGGTCCCGTAGTCTTCTGGGACCTGTGGTGTGTCCCTGATGACTGCTGTGGTACCCAGCCATCTCTATGTCCCTTGGAGGCTGAAAGAAAGGTCATGACATTTTTCGGCTGATAAAAACACTGCCTTTTTTGTACACGATAAACAAATTACACTCATAGCAAACCAATAACATGCTGGATGGTGTTGACCGTATAAAATAAAAAGCCTGAACAGTAGAGAAGTGACTCAACGGATGCCGTTAATATGGGTGACATAGCATGTGTTAAGAACATATAATGCCCAGCATTCACATATCAAAGAAGGGTTCGCTGCTATGACTTCAGTGCAACTTAAAGTGCAAGTTCACCTTTACAAAAAACCTGATTTATCTCCTCTTTGCCTGCAGTAACAGATCGGGCAAAGCAGGTTCTGATTGGACGGCACCAACCAATTAAAATGCTCCTATAAGTACTTCCTTATGGAGGTATGTTTAGGAGTTTAAACAATTCCCGCCTGGCCGTCATTCTGCTATAGGAAGTGGTTGTGTTATCCTGACCGGACATCATAGAACGTATGGCAGGATAAGACACAGGGGCGTGCAGATCGGGGGCGGATGGAGCGTGTCCCTCAGACATAGCCCATCACGATAAACAGCCAAGGAAATTGGCTGTTTACCACGTGTTCGGCTGTGTCCAATCACAGCCGGACATATTTGTAAAACAGAAGAGGAGGCACGCACCACAGTGATTGAGGATGGTGCATATCCCTCAGCCAGTCACAAGTCTAAACAATCAGCCGTCACTAGGAGATTCCTGCTTCGCCTCACACACCAATCGTGTGAGGAGAGAGCAGGGATCAGTGTCTGTACTGTATATTGTGAACAACACGTCAGTACCACCAGCAGTACTGTCACACAGGCCTGCCATCAGTACCATCACATAGGTCTACCAATAAGTACCGGCATCATGTCTCAAAGAGTTTACACACTTGAACCGTTCAAAAGACTTGTTATGCCTTGGGGCGTTTGCTTTCTAAAATACTTTCTAAAATAAAACCCGACCGCTGACGCATTTCACACTGAAACTATAGCCATGACTAAGCACTAGTTTCAGCCCGAAGCACGTCAGCAGTCGGGTTTTATTTTATTTTGCTGTGACTTGTAGTGCTGTCCTTTTAATAAATGCTACAATTTGTTCAGAGTGCGGCTGTCCAGAGAATTTTTGTTCCTGCAAAAAAAAAAAATTGCAACAACCACCATTGTATTCCCTAGGGCAGTGATGGCGAACCTTTTTTTGAGCCCAAGTGCCCAAACCGCAACGCAAAACCAACTTATTTCTTTCAAAGTGCCAACACAGATTTAAACCTACCAGCGGCTCTGTACAGAGGATGGGACTGATCATCCCTCTGAATGAGCCCCAAGGGACCAAAAATGTACGATTCTGCCAGATTCGCTCAGAATGCAGGGTTCAGGAATGCATTGTGCTCAGAATGCACTGTGCAATATACACTGGCCTACCCTATACATGCATTGACCTACCTGACCATTGCACCCTGCACAACTCACATCCCCATCCCCCCCCACACAGTACAATGTAGATCCATCCTCCTCCTTCCTTTCCATGGCCTCATCGTCCAGCTCTCCCCGGGCAGGATTGTAGGAATCCCCATCATCCAGCCGCTCCTCAATATCCCCGCCGCCAGGAGGTTAGCTACAAGCCATTGCACCGCGCGCCATGGATGATCTGCTTAGAGCATAGCTCCTCCCCTCCCCTTTTTCACAGGCTGCACTAGGACAGACTGAACCAAAGTCATCCTGGAGCAGGAATATCGTGCCTGCAGAAAGGAATGCCCGAATGCCTTATCAGAGGTGTAGAGGTTCGGGGGAGGCAATAAGCTGCAGAACAGAGTCGGGACAGTGGAGGAAGAATTTTACACCCCCCTAAACAGCACACATGATGACTGGCTGCCCACCCTCCTGCCGACGTCACTGGCACTGATGTAAGGAAGGGAGCCGGAGTCCTGTTGAGTCAGTGCAATTGACTGCCTGGCTGGGGGAATCCCCTGGCGTGCCGTCAGAGGGCCTGGAGTGCCAGCTATGGCACCTGTGCCATAGGTTCGGCATCACTGCCCTAGGGTCTCTATTAAACAAATATATATGTTTCAGGGTGGCGAGTAATTATTTTTTCTTTGCTAGAAAATGCGTTTTTACATGTAGGAGAGAAATGGCAAAATTTGCTTGGGTGGCCAGTGGCAAGAAAGGGCACCTTCCAGGGATCTTGGCTTTTATCTAGGTATATCTCCACTTCTGAAAGGTTGCCTACCCCTGATCATGAAATCCCCCAGATCATGAGAATGAATACACCAAATGTATAACCTTGAGCAGACGTCAGGGACCCATGTACAGCTGGTGCCCAGTGTGCAAGCGCCTCTACAAAGACATAGGGATTGATTAGAACGCAGGTACTTCAACACTGTTGTGCGTCAGTTTTAAGTCAAAGTAAGACAAGTGATTCAACGCATTGCACCTCTAACACTAAATGATGAGTAGAACTGACCAGTGCAGTTGATGTCTCCAACAGATACACGGAAGGTAAAGTTGGGTTGATGTGCTTGTCCCTCAGCTTTGAGAAGATCATACACGGGGGTCTTTCCTACCCGAGTTCCATACTCTTGAAGTAAGCTGATAGGGGTCTTCCCGGGACTCGACGCCAGCATCTGTTCTACACTGTAAAAAAAAAAAAAAAAAAATTTAAGAACAAAAATCATCTTTAGTATTCACATGGCAAAAAACATAAAAACTACTATGTGGTACAAGATACACACTGATCTCTATAGAATTATTCACTCTGGACCAAAGGCTGAACTAGTGTTATTTCTCTACAGCAAGCCTGCACGCAGAGCGACGGGGCACCGACGGTAAGCCTGCACGCAGAGCGACAGGGGACCGACGGCAAGCCTGTACGCAGAGCGACGGGGCACCGACGGCAAGCCTGCACGCAGAGCGACGGGGCACCGACGGCAAGCCTGCACGCAGAGCGACGGGGCACCGACGGCAAGCCTGCACGCAGAGCGACGGGGCACCGACGGCAAGCCTGCACGCAGAGCGACGGGGCACCGACGGCAAGCCTGTACGCAGAGCGATGGGGCACCGACGGCAAGCCTGTACGCAGAGCGATGGGGCACCATCGGCTAACCTGTACGCAGAGCGACGGGGCACCGACTGCAAGCCTGTACGCAAAGGATGGATGGGAGCGCCAAACCAGCTTTAACAGCCCCTTTGGGAGATATTTTGCAACAGCCAATGTGTTTCAGGGGCTCAGCAGTCCCCCTTCTTCAGGGCTAAAAAGCTTTTCCCAACCCAGGGACGGGGGGGGGGGCGTTGATGCCAGGCACAGAGGGACAAGGGGGGCGCTGATGCCAGGCACAGAGGGACCGGGGGGGGGGGTCACAGATGCCAGGCACAGAGGGACCGGGGGGGGCGCAGATGCCAGGCACAGAGGGCCTGGGGGGGGACGGTGCTGATGCCGGGCACAGAGGGACGGTGCTGATGGTGGGCACAGAGGGACCGGGGGGGCACTGATGCCAGGCACAGAGGGACCGGGGGGTGGGGCGCTGATGCTGGGCACAGACGGACCGGGGGGGCGCTGATGCCGGGCACAGACGGACCGGGGGGGCGCTGATGCCCGGCACAGACGGACTGGGGGGGGGGCGCTGATGCCCGGCACAGACGGACCGGGGGGGGGCTGATGCCCGGCACAGGGGGACGGTGCTGATTGCAGAATAGTAGGTAGGTGTTCATAGTGGGTCTGCACACAGGTCGGTGCACACTTATGGGTGCTATGATAAGCTGCGGTATGAGGCACACACAGGGTACACTAGGTACCACAAGGTGCGATATCAGGCACACTAGGTACCATGATAAGGTGCCATCAGCCCTCTTCCGGTGCCGTGTGGAGTGTGCTCCGCTCTCCTTTAAGGCCACTCCCGGGGAGGGCTGCACCGCCTACCTGGGACACCCGGAACACGTCTGGCTGTCACAGTCCTCCGGCTCACTCATTCCCTCCTGCTCTCCGCTCTCCAGCTACAATGGCCGGAGCGGGAAGCCGGGCTCGGAGAGGTCATACCATCAGACCCCATGGCTCGACGGGAATTGTAGTTAGATCGCCCGTGCGCTGCCCTGGTTGCAAGCGGCTCACCAGACTACATTTCCCAGCATGCACCTTTTCGCCATCCTCCAATCACAGCGGGGCTCTGTTGTACACGGATTGGCCTGTTAGGCGGAGACGCGCTGACGACACGGTCACTCTTTCACATAAGAGACACAAAGTGGTAGAAACAAGCAGGCAGATCACGCCTTTTAATCCACGCGGCGCTCATTTCGTTTGCTGATAGGCTTAAACCTAAATGATAACCTCCACCCCTTAGGCTTCCGGGATCTCTACTGGGTGCTGGTCATATCTGCCACGCCCCCTCGTTTTCTATTGGGTGAGGCGGCACACTGGCTAATGCTGGTTAATTCCCCAGCAGTAGCAGGCTGATCACACTGCGGGACATGGAAGGATCTCTGATGAAATGGACCAATTACCTGTCAGGTACTGGCAGCATCACATCTCCATACAGAGGGGTGTCATCATCATTGGGTGTCCTGGGCTCTGGGTAGGCAGTCTGTAAGCTGGGGCTTGCTGGAACTTGTAGTTCTCTATTTGTAGATACAGGTCAGTAAACCCATTCCTGTTATAAAGTCATGCTGATTTGGCTTTGTACTGACCGGTGAGCTAATACTTTTTATTGGAAGCTTTTTTTCCTCAATATACATGGGATATATGGGGTTAATTTATTTATTCCATTGCCTCCAATCAGTGGCGTAGCGAGGGGGACCTAGGCCCCGGGCGCAACATTTCGGGGGGCGCAATCCCGCGCCAGTATGTGTCACCCCCTGCTTCATACATCTAAATTTTATTTTCTGTGACCCCCCCGGGAAGAATATTCATTTTCAGGACATGATTACTACCAAACCAAGTAAATACTTCTTTTCTCCCCAGATCTGCGCCTTCATAGTTTTGGTCAGGGGACGGAAAGATAACCCAATTTAATGAAGATTTACTGGGATATGATTGGGCAGATCTTGGATGTGTGATGGGTTCCACTTAAATGGAAGGTTGTGTTCTATTTGGTCATTTAGGGTGAAGGGCACAATGATATTCTTTATTCTTGTATTATTTTCACAGAATGCAAAGTGCCTGTGAATGGAGGACAAGATCTCCCTCCTCCATTCACAAAAACCTTTTGAATTCTGGTAAAAGAACAGATTCAAAAAGTTTGGCGAATGGACGAGGTGGGTGGAGGGGCAGGTGCAAATTGCAGACTGGTGAGATAACCAGAATATTTTCAATTTCCAGTGCCGGTCCACACCGGAATCGCATGGGATCATGCTCCGCGTTCTTGTGCGATTCCTGTGGTATGTGATTTTCAGCCTGTCCATTTGAATGGGATGAAATGGCACTGGATGACATGGCACTGCATACACTGGGCTGGATTCAAGAAGCAAATTGCGCCTGTGTAACCATAGTTACACAGCGCAATTGCTTACTTGCCCCGGCGTAACGAATGCTCCTGATTCAGGAACCTCGTTACGCCGACTGCAGCCTAAAATATGCGCGGCATAAGGCTCTTATGCCCGCATACCTTAGGCTGCATTCTTGCGATGGCCGCTAGGTGGCGTTCCCGTTGTGCTCAGCATATAGTATGCAAATTGCATACTAACGCCGATTCACAACCTTACGCAAGCCCTGCGTACGCAGTTTACGTCGTTTCCGTACGGCGGTTTTCGCCTAAGGCTGCCCCTGCTATTAGCAGGGGCAGCCAATGTTACATATACCCGTCGCGAAATTTCAAATTTACGTAGTTTGCGTAAGTGATTCGTGAATGGCGCTGGACACCATTCACGTTCACCTTGAAGCAAATGACATCCTTGCGACGTCATTTGCCGCAATGCACGTCAGGAAAGTTTCCCGACAGAGCATGCGCTCTACGCTCGGCGCGGGAACACGCCTAATTTAAATGATTCCCGCCCCCTACGGGATCATTTAAATTGCGCGCGCTTACGCCGGGCATTTTGCCGGCGCGCCCACGCAATTTACGGAGCTGCTGCTCCGTGAATCAAGGGCAGCGCAGTAAATTTGCGGGGGGCGCTGGGCAAAAACGTTGCCCTGCGCCTCCGTAAAAAAAGCGAAATTGTACCTGAATCCGGGTCACTACTTTTAAAAACGCACTACAACGGGATCTCTTGGTACTGCAATACTGCATTTGGGGTGTCATTAGAATCTATTGATTACACCCCCAGTGCCTGTTTACACCCAAATGCGGTGCAGGAAACCCGCATTCCGTGCTCGTGTCCCGCACCACATTTGGGTGTGAACAGGCACTCAGCACTGTGGTTTCTGCGTTTCGTTATTTCAGAAATGTTTGCACGGCAAAGAAAGCTTTGTGACACGTGAAATTTATACAGGATCAATGTAGAAAATAAAGGCTTGGCCATTGTGTGTATGTACACAACGTGGGGTTTACATTACACTCTGTATTATTCTCCATACAAGAAATCTACGTTCTCATTAAAGCTGGTGCGATTCTCATTATGGTGCGATTTTTTTTTTTTTTTTTTCTTTCCTGCAACTACGGTTTGCAGGATAGAAAATCAATAGATTTCCCCACCAACACAGTCAGTGTTGATTGGGGAACCCCTGAGCAAAGTGATTTTTGCTAGCAGCTATAGTCTCTGGCAAGAATCCCATGTGGAAAATTTGAGCCGCTGGTTGTACCCAAGTTGATCGATAGACCATAGATGCCCATAGATGGTCCCTGCTGAACTGGCCGAGTTTCGCACCATCTATGGCCGGCTTAAGGGAGACATATTATTCGACTGTTGTACTTGGTAAACAGGACTCTTTAAACTGAGGAAAAGTTTTAGGAGATTTAGTATAGTTACATAAAAGGTAAGGCTGAAAAAAAGACAATAGTCCATCCAGTTCAACCTGTGTAGGTGTACATGGGTCAGTGTCTATAATGATTTCCCATATCCCTGTATGTTGTGTTTTTTAACATGTACATCCAAGAAATGGGTATTTTAAAACTATCCATACTTACCGTTGCCACCACCAATTGTGGGAGAGAGTTCCACATCCTTATCGCCCTGACAGTGAAGAACCCCCTACGCAGTTTAAGGTTAAACCGCTTCTCCTCTAGTCTCATTGTGTGGCCCCCGTGTCCTCTTACACTCCATGGGACTGAAAAGATTTTTCCTATGCTGGGATCCCCATTGAGATATTTGTAGATCGCTACCATGCCCCCTCAAGTGTCGCTTCTCCAGCTAGAATACATTTAGTGTTAGCAGCCTGGTCCTCGTAATTGAGGTCCTCCAGTCCCCTTATTAATTTTATTGTCCTTCTTTGGACTCTCTCCAGCGCCAGCACATCCCTTCTGAGGACTGATGACCAAAACTGGACGGAATACTCCAGATGTGGTCTAACCAGAGTATTATAAAGTGGTAGAATTATAGTTTTATCTCTGGAGTATATCCCCTTTTTTATGCATGCCAATATTATGCCTGCTTTGGTAGCTGCATTTTGACATTAAAGGGGTTGTAAAGCCTCGTGTTTTTTCACCTTAATGCATCCTATGCATTAAAGGGTTTGTAAAGGACATTTTTTTTTTTATCTTAATAGCTTCCTTTACCTTAACCACTTGCTTACTGGGCACATATACCCCCCTCCTGCCCAGGTGAAATTTCAGCTTCCGGCAATGCGTCGCTTTAACTGACAATTGCGCAGTCGTGCGACGTGGCTCCCAAACAAAATTGACGTCCTTTTTTCCCCACAAGTAGAGCTTTCTTTTGGTGGTATTTGATCCCCTCTGCGGTTTTTATTTTTTTGCGCTATAAACAAAAAAGAGCGACAATTTTGAAAAAAAAATACAATATTTTTTACTTGTTGCTATAATAAATAGCCCAATTAAAAAAAAAAAAATGTTTTTCTCAGTCTAGGCCGATATGTATTCTTCTACATATTTTTGGTAAAAAAAAAAAACGCAATAAGCGACTGGTTTGCGCAAAAGTTATAGCGCCTACAAAATAGGGGACAGAATTATTATTTTTTATTATTTTTTTTTTACTAGTAATGGCGGCAATCTGCGATTTTTATTGGGACTGCGACATTATGGCGGACACTTTTGACACATTTTTGGCACCATTCACATTTATACTGCAATCAGTGCTATAAATATGCACTAATTACTGTATAAATGTGACTGGCATTGAATGGGTTAACACTAGGGGGTGAGGAAGGGGTTAAATGTGTACCCCGAATAGTGTTCTAACTGTGGGGGACGGGGACTGACTGGAGGAGGTGACCGATCTGTGTCCCTATGTACAAGAGACACAGATCGGTCTCCTCTCTCCCTGACAGGACGTGGATCTCTGTGTGAGCCGGCAATGAGAGATGATCTCATATGTTTACATTTGAGATCATCTCTCATTGGCCACACAGATCGCATACCAAACGTAGGATTCGATTCTGAAGACCCATAAATTACTCGATGCGTTTCAATCGGGTTTCTGTCCTGGTCACAGAACAGAAACAGCACTACTCAAAATATGGGATGACGCTCTCGAAGCAGCAGACGAAGGAGAATCCTGTCTTCTGGTACTGTTGGACCTAAGCGCAGCATTTGATACTGTAGACCACAAATTATTACTGACCCGCCTAGCTGAAGTAGCTAGAGTCGCGGTGTCCCTCAGGGACCCCCCTTGTCGCATGTATTATTCAATATCTATCTCTGCCCTCTTTTTGAAATCATTAGTAACCAGAAGTTACTCTACCACTCCTACGCGGATGACACACAACTATATTTTCGCATCTGCAACAATAAGGATCATTATCTCGGATTAGAGAAATGCCTTACTTTGATAGAAAATTTGATGACGGAGAGTTACCTTAAACTCAACGGCTCAAAAACAGAACTTCTCTTGTTTCACGCCAACCGAAAGAGACTTCCCGCACCAACATGGACACCGCCGCCCATTCTGGGACAAATCATCACGCCTAGCACCAAAGTCAAAAGTCTCAGAGTCATTTTTGACACCCACATGACAATGGATGCACAAATAGGGTCAGTAGTCCGTGGATCCCACCATCTGCTGCGCCTACTACGTAGACTCGTTCCCTTTATCCCGAAAGAAGACATAGCAGTCGTGGTGGGAACAATTATCAACTCCAGACTTGACTATGCAAATGCCCTCTACCTCGGACTCCCAAAATACCAAATCACTCGTCTGCAAGTCGTTCAAAATACAGCCGCTCGACTCGTGACTGGGAAAAAAACATGGGAATCAATCTCACCTTCACTGAGATCCCTTCATTGGTTGCCAGTAAAAGACAGAATCACTTTCAAGGCACTCTGACACAGGAAATACCCCCCAATATCTATGCGAAAAATTAAAAAGTCACAACATCAATCGCATGCTCCGATCCACCGACCAAAATCTACTCCAAATACCCAAAGCCAGATACAAGTCCAAAGGAGAATGAAGATTTGCAGTCCAAGGACCTAGACTATGGAACGCTCTACCAACCAGCATCCGAATGGAGGTGAATCACCTGGCCTTCAGAAAAAAACTCAAAACCCATCTCTTCTGAAGGCAAAAGGACAGTAGTGAACGGATACTAAGCACCCAGAGGCGATTCAGTTCGCATGTGTTGCGCTATATAAGTTTCTCACTCACTCACCTGTATGTTCCAAGCCCTAGAAGTCGCCATGTCTAAATGTGCAGGAACGTTTGTAGATCTTTCATTTGTCTATGAAATGTTGTCATTTGGCACACTGCCTATCCTTTTCCTGTGGTTATTCCGATCTACTTTACATAGGAATATTACCTATTGGTATGAAGCTGTTGCTATGTATTGAAGCCAACACTCCAACTTTCCCGGTCTGTCCTGCGCAGTATGAATAATCTCTTCCACCGCTTCTATTTTATTCACCTTTGTGAACCATTCCCTCACGCTCGGTGGTTGAGTATCTGACAGTGGGTCAGTATGCACAATCTTATGCTTTATATTTAATATTTTTCCTAACCTGTTTAGGAGTCTGGATTCTGGAACCAGATTAATCAACTTAAATGAAGAGCAGTGGTTCTCAACCTCGGTTCTCAAGTACCCCCAACAGGCCATGTTTTCAGATTTTCCTTTATTTGTGCACAAGTGCTTTAAATCAGCTTTAAATCAGATTCAATGGCTTGGTATTTTGGACAGCTATTTTATCTATTGCCTCGTTTCCACTGAGCGGAGCGGTTCAGGTCGGTACAGTTTGGAACGGTTAGAATGGTCCGGGCTATTCTGGTGAGCAAGTCGGGACCGTCAGGGGCCATACAGGGTTTAGAAAAAATGCCTAGCGTGTCCACCAATCAGTGGAATGTATTGTAGCTCCGCCCTAACTGAACCGTTCCATTTTCTATGGCCCCACATCTGAATCAGGACCCAGAATGGTGCGGTACGGTTCGGTTTTATGGCACACTTTCATAATGGAAACACCCAAAATAGTGTACCCTACCGAACCGATCCACTCAGTGGAAACGAGGCATAATAGAAATTCCCAAAACATGGCCTGTTGGGGGTACTTGAGGACCGAGGCTGAAAACCACTGTCCTAGAGGGTGCCCACAATACAGTGATTAATTTTCCCGATTTCCAGTAGTCTGTAGAACCAGCACCTGTCTATTAATGTGCATAGATGGATGGATGGATGGATGCATAGATACTATTACAGCGTATGTAAACTCAAAACTTTTTTTGGTTGCAATTTGAATAGGATAGGGAAGGGTTAAAAAAAAACCCTGCCAGGTTTTTTTTTCCTATCTGTGTACCATTTGGGAAGTTTTAATTAATTGGACATGTGGACATTACAGTGGGGGAGATGGACATGTGGGCATTACAGTGGGGGAGATGTGGGCATTACAGTGGGGGAGATGTGGACATTACAGTGGGGACCATATATAGTGGTGATCTGAAAAATGATCCGATCCGTGACTCTGATCCGAGGAGCAGTGCTGGGACAAGGCCATTTGGTGCCCAGGGCGAAGATGGCAAATTGCGCCCCCCCCCCCCCCCCCCCCCGTTTTTAAGAAAGAATCAATGTTGTTTCAAAACAAGAATATACTTAAAGCAATAGAACAAAGGACTGTCCCCCCTTGAGTGGGACTTTAAAAGCCACAGACTGGCAAACTGGCGGCAATTGATGGGCACACTGGCGGAAAAGAAGGAAAAATAAGAAAAAATGGCTCATCCTTGCCCTGATCTGAGCCTGGGGGAAGATTGCAAGTGGGGGCCAGAAAGAATCTATAAAAACACAAAAAAGAAAGTCAGGCAAAATGGTCGGCCCTCGTGCATGTCCACTTCATGAAATCTGGCCCTCTTTGAAAAAAGTTTGGACACCCCTGCTCTAAAGCATGGACCAGTCAGTTTATGTACATCTGGACGTCCTCTGTCAGTGTAGGTCAGTGCATGCCAGTCCAGTGTGTGTCAGTAAATAAACGTTCATCAGCAATCAACAGAAATAACATTAAAGGGGTTGTAAAGGATTTCCCCCTAAATAGCTTCCTTTACCTTAGTGCAGTCCTCCTTCACTTACCTCATCCTTCCATTTTGCTTTTAAATGTCCTTATTTCTTCTGAGAAATCCTCACTTCCTGTTCTTCTGTCTGTAACTACACACAGTAATGCAAGGCTTTCTCCCTGGTGTGGAGAAAGCCTCTTGAGGGGGGAGGGGCGAGCAGGAGTGTCAGGACACTCTCTACTTTGCAGATAGAGAAATGAGCTGTGTGTTAGTGGGCGTCCTGACACTCCTGCTTGCCCCCTCAAGAGGCTTTCTCCACACCAGGGAGAAAGCCTTGCATTACGTTGGTGAGTTACAGACAGAAGAACAGGAAGTGAGGATTTCTCAGAAGAAATAAGGACATTTAAAAGCAAAATGGAAGGATGAGGTAAGTGAAGGAGGACTGCACTAAGGTAAAGGAAGCTATTTAGGGAAACATTTTTTTTTCCTTTACAACCCCTTTAAGATTCCTTAATATGTACAACTGACACAAGCAAAGGATTGTCATACTACCTAACTGCCAGGTATAGGTGATCATGTCAGTGTCCTTTATGTCTGCACCATCATACCGGCAGTAGTGTGGCAGCTTTATGGGGGCACCAGACCGATTTGTCTTGCAGCCCAGTCCACCTCATAAGACTGGCACTACACTAAAAGTGTAGCACAAGCCGACGGGGACTCTTTTCACGCTGCCCCTCTGCAAAGTGCTGCCTGGGCCTTGTTGGCCTAGACCAAGATACAGCGTTGCCTGGTGTTATAAAAATGGGCAGTGGCTTATAAAATGCAACAATCTCCAAACACCCTAAATCCACTGGATACACAGTAATAATTCACCAGACAAATATGATTTCTTTATGCAATATACAAATGTCAACAGCTTGGTTGTTGGATAAACTGCTGTGTTGACTTTATGGGAGAGCTTCTTCACACACTTGGCCTCAGTGTAGATGGGGGAATGTATGGTGGTTTTTGTGTAGAATAACTTCCTTCTTTTATTATTTTTAAAACTTAAAATAACATTCTATTTTTATAATTTTTTACGTGAAATATTGCAGTCAGAGAAATTAATGATAAGCACCCCCACGCACCTTTTGTGCACTTATGGCTAAGTGACTGTATTGAAATACAGATAACCTTTAAAACACAACAGTGTAAATACGCCCTAAAGTATATGAAAATCCAATCACTAAAAAGCACAACAAAAACAAACCAAACCGAAAAAAAATCTCTTATCCTTTTGTAATAGATTGCAGCCACCCCTTCACACTTGTGTGACCTGAAAGTTGCGCGATTTTGTCGCTGAAATTTTGCAGCAACTTTAAAGGGGTTGTAAAGGTAAATGTTTTTTCACCTTAATGCATCCTATGCATTAAGGTGAAAAAACATCCGATGGTACCGCCCCCCCCCCCGAGCCCCCGTTTTACTTACCTGACCGTTTGAAATTCCCGGGCGCGTCCATGTGATGTTCTTGGGTTCCCAGCCTGGCCGTTGATTGGCTAGGCTGGGCGGATTGATAGCAGCGCAGCCATTGGCTGGCACTGCTGTCAATCACAGCGGATGACGCGGCGCGCTGGGGGGCGGGGCCGAGTGATTCAGTCGGCGGCTATGGCTGTATCACGGGAACGCGCTCGCAAAAGCTTTCCACCATGCGAGCTCGCTCGCATGAAGGTAGAAAACTTTTGCGAGGAGGAGCTGAGATAGCTGCCGAGGGACCCCAGAAGACACGGTTCGGTGACACTGTGCAAAACTAGCTGCACAGTGGAGGTAAGTATAACATGTTTGTTATTTTAAAAAAATAAAAATTTTGCCTTTAGTGTTCCTTTAATGTGATTTGAAGCAATGCCTGTGTACTCTTGAGGCCATTGGCTCCTGCTGCTGTCAATCAAATCCAATGTTACGGCGGCGGCTCCGGAGCTAGGCCGAAGCCGCAGCCTTTCCTAATGTTATGGCCGCGGCTTCGGCCTACCTCCGGAGCCGCGACCATAACGCTAGGAAAGGCCGCGGCTTCGGCCTAGCTCCGGAGCCGCCGCCGTAACATTAGGAAAGGCCGCCAGCTTCGGCCTAGCTCCGGAGCCGCGGCCATCTTGGTACACCCGGCGGCGGCCCTCCTCTGTTTACACCCACAGAGGAGGAGCCCGCACTCGTGGGACACACCGCTCGTCTGTCGGTACTAGCTGGGGGGGGGTCACTGTACTGAGAGGAGGGGGGTCACTATACTGAGAGGAGGGGGGGTCACTGTACTGAGAGGAGGGGGGGTCACTGTACTGAGAGGAGGGGGGGTCACTGTACTGAGAGGAGGGGGGGTCACTGTACTGAGAAGGGGGGTCACTGTACTGAGAGAAGGGGGGGTCACTGTACTGAGAGGAGGGGGGTCACTATACTGAGAGGAGGGGGGGTCACTATACTGAGAGGGGGGGTCACTGTACTGAGAGGAGGGGGGTCACTATACTGAGAGGAGGGGGGGTCACTATACTGAGAGGGGGGGTCACTGTACTGAGAGGAGGGGGGAGTCACTGTACTGAGAGGAGGGGGGGTCACTGTACTGAGAGGAGGGGGGGTCTCTGTACTAAGAGGAGGGGGAGTGTCTGCACCGAGGGGGTACTATAGTTGGTGGGGGGGGGGGGATGTGGATATTACAGTGGGGGAGATTTTTTTTTTTTTTTTGCTGATCCGAAAAATGATCCGATCCGTGACTCCTGATCCGAGGAACGATCCGAACCGTGAGTTTTTTGATCCGTTGCACCCCTAGAAGCTTCCCTCCAACCACTTTGCATATTATATTATATCAGGGCTCAAAATTTCAAGTCCTGAGCCACTAGCTAGGCCTCAAGAGTTACTCGCCACCAGTTGCCCCACCTAAATCATACACTGCCCTGCGCCTAATTGCACCCGTAAACACGCCCTCGTAGATTTTCTCATGGAATGACAATGTTTTATGCAGAATCAAGTTACAAAATTAAATATTACCAACAACAACTTTAACAAAATGGGACAGGGCACTGGGGGCAGACCAGAGGGACAGGGCACTGGGGGCAGACCAGAGGGACAGGGCACTGGGGGCAGACCAGAGGCACAGGGCACTAGAACTGGGTCTCTTCCCCATTCTCTTGCTGTCTCCTCTGCAACTCCCATCCATCCTCTCTCTCTCTCCCATTCATCTCATCATCAGGATCCTGTGTGTGCGGCTCCACGCTTGCATGTCCCCACTTCCCCCTTTTATTCAGGCTGGCAGAGAGGAGAGGAGCTGCAGCACAGCGGGAGGGAGTACAATCCAGCGCTGAGATCCACACAACTGCACAGCCATTGACACCATAGCACAGCGCACACTGACAGCGCACAGCACACATTGAGACCAGTCTGTTCACAGTGCTCAGGCTAAACTGCTGGACACTTACATAGAGCACAAGGAGAAGAAAACTGCACAAACGAGAAGGCTGTCGCTCTCATGTCAGGGCAACTTTCAGTGAGCGCTGCACCGGAGTGGTAATTTTTGCAATCCTCCACCTCACTCATTACTTTCTGCTCTCCAGCTACATTGGTCGGGGGAGGGGGGGCAGGCTCAGAGAGGTCATACTGTTAGGTCCCATGGCTTAATGAGAATTGTAAGGAGAGCACCTGTGTACTGCTCTGCCTGTGCGCGGCTCACCAGACTACTTTTCCCGAGCATGCACCTTTCCTCTTCGGCCGCCAATCTCATCGGGACTCTAAGTGTAGGCACAGATTGGAGGGAGATTGGTCATGCAGCCCTGTCATCACTCGCCCCCAGCTTAAATCCACTCGCCAAATGCTAGTAGGCGAGTGGAAATTTTGAGGGCTGTTATATATATATATATATTATATTCTGTACCTGCCAAATATGCTGCCGAAATCTCCCTCCACTGAGTCTGGCTGCACTCATTTTAACTGTGGGCAACTGAAGCTGCTGCCTGTTCACTTCCTGGATTTACACAGAGGCACACCTCCAGCTCTGCAGCGCTCATTGGCCCTCTTATGACTCACCCCCTTCCCTTCCTGGCAAACTGAGAGTGAGAGCTGTGCATAATGTCATAAGCCTAGGCTTTTTACCAAACAAAAAACAGGAAGTGGGGTGTGTAAGGTATTTACTGGCAGAATAAAACAATTTTACTGTCCAAAATTAAAACAACAAGGGTAAAAGATTTAATAGATGGAAAGATGAAAAATTACTGAAGTTCCCTTATAAGCATCATCTCTCCTAATAGAATAAGACTGTATGTGTTTTTTTATAATACATTTGTGTTTGTTGATTATAGGCTGGCAGCCACGTTATTTTGTATTGGACGGAGGCATCTTATCATACTATGACTCTCAGGATGATGTTGGGAAAGGAAGTAAAGGAAGCGTAAAAATGGCTGTGTGTGAAATCCGAGGTACGACTTTTATTATTTTTGTTATTAATGATTTGTATATCACTATAGTATTCGCTTCTTCTGTTTAGTAGTTTATATAATAGTATAATGACTTAGGAAGGAGCCTAACTACTGAAAGCTTGGATCTTTTTATTACTTTAATTAGAGAAGACGGGGCATGAATTAAGCCCCAATAATTGATAGATAACACAACTCAAGTTTTTACACTTCGAACATAGTAGTAATTTTAGTTCATACAAGGACTATAAATAAAACAATACCATTTTGGCATAGTTTATAAGAAATGATGATGGGTAAGTTTTACCAGAAAATATAATTTTTTCCAGAAAATATTACTTTTACCAGCGTGAAAGATTTGTCGGCATTAAATAAAATAGCGTAGCAATGGGGGAAGTTTGATATAGAAGAATGGTGTCAGAATCAGGAATTTATTCCTCAATATAAAATTTACTTTAGGCCCCTTTCACACGGGGCGGATCAGTAATGATCCGCCCCGTGAACCTCCGCTTGCTCAGCGGGGATCACTCTGTTGATCCCCGCTGAGCCGGCAGATGACAGGGCGGTCCCCGCACACTGTGCAGGGACCGCCCTGTCTTTTCTCCGCTCTCCCCTATGGGGGGATCGGATGAACACGGATCACACTTTTCCGGATCAGAGCAGGATGGATGTCAGCGGGCATGTCACCGCTGACATCCGCAGCTCCAAAGAGGAGCACGGAGCGCCCGTTCAGGTCCGCCTAAAAAACTGGCAGGCGGACCTGAACGGGCCGCCCGTGTGAAAGAGCCCTAAGGAACATTTCCAAACCTTCAAGGATTTGTGAGTGCCTTAGAGCAAGGATCTCCAAACTTGCTAAACAAAGGGCCAGTTTACTGCCTTTGAGAATTTAGGGGGGCTGGACCGCGACCATTGGGAGTGGAAAATATCCCCCATCATTGGAAGTAAACAATGCCCGTTCTTTGGTGTCAATGAGATGAATTGTGCCCCATCAGTGGTGTCATTGGGAGGAACTGTGCCTCATCGTTGGCATCATTGTGCCCCTTTGTTGGTGTCAGTGGATGAAATAGTATTGCAAGGGCCGGATAAATGCAAGTAAAGGGCCGTATCCAGCCACAGTTTGGAGACTACTGCCTTAGAACACCCAGAAAGCAGTAGGAGTCTCAGAGGAAATGATTGCAAACTTTATTGCAGATCCTTAGCTGCCTCTGTTTTAGGCCTGGTTCACACCTATGCGTTTTTTTTGGTTTCCTATGGAAGTCGTCCACATCTGTGCATTTTATGGAAAGGGTCAGGGACTTTTTTCTTTTTTGTGGTTCCATCAACTTCAATGGATTAAAAATGTTTATTGAAAAATGATAATTGCACCTGCAATATGCAAATTGCAACCTGCATAGGTGTGAACCAGGGCTTATGCCGCGTACACACGGCCAGACTTTCCAACGGGAAAAATCCCTTGGAATTTCCAACGGAAAAATAGAGAACCTGCTCTGTCGGAAATTCCTACAGAAAAAGTCAGATGGGGCATACACATGGTCGGAATATCCGACAAATCTCCCATGTGACTTTTTCTGCCGGAAATTCCGACCGTGTGTACGCGGCATTAGGGATATTATTGTAGGCTTCCAAGCACTTTAGAAAAAAATACTAATTAGGGGGATATACCTTCAGTGAATATGTTCCCTGCATTTAATAGAAAAGCTGCAGCCTCTGTATCCCTTTTATGTATATCCCTAAAATGTATGTATCAAGATGAATCTCCCATTGCAGGATTTGCCTTTCATTTATTATCAAAGCTATGTGCAGACTTCTAGAAAAAGCTGTGCGCTAATCTTGTTCAAAGGGGATAGGAAATCCGTGTTTAGTCATTTTAGCAAATCATAGTAACTGCAGATTAAAATGCAAAGGAAATTTAAAAAGAGTGAAATATAAAATGCACTGCGTGTCAGCTATACATGTCATGTCCGTTTTGGCAAAGGCAGAATGTTACTTTTTAAAGTGGTTGTATAGTCATTTTTTTCACTTTGACCTACAGGTAAGCCTATAATAAGGCTTACCTGTAGGTAAAAAAAATACCTACTAAACCTTTACGGTTTAGGAGTTATTCCCCTTACAATGAGACGCTGACTGCAGCGCCACATGCGCACAAGGGATTTTCTGCTGAGGGCGGCAGAGAAGTCTCCCGCGTGCATGAGCGGGAGAGACGACCTCGCGGCTCCAGTCACTCACAGCGCCAGAGCCGCGATACCTGGAAGACACGCCTCGTTCTAAGGTAAGTATTTCATAATGAGCTAGTATGCGGTGCATACTAGCTCATTATGCCTTTTGCCTTACAGGTGACCAAATTTTTTTTTTTTTTAGAGGACCATACAATCCCTTTAAATATTTGGTGAAGCATTCGCCGCCACTCACTGTACATGGTGGGATCCCGCCTCATGGGGAGAATATATTATTCAGTCCCATTGGTACTTGGATACATATTGCTAATTTTGCACTCTGTTGTAGTGATTAAGGACAGATATGTTCAGTGATCATACTTTTTGTATTTCTGTATTGTTATATTGATTATCTGAGATGTCGACTCTGTTCTATTAATGTGTCTGTTCATTTCAAGACCTTTTTCTTTTCAATAAAAATATTAAAATATAAATATTCAGTGAATCAGGACAAGAGCTGCTATAGATCCTCATCTTTTCCTGGTAACAATCCCACACTTGTCATTCAAATGCCAGAGCCTATCTTACCCTTTAAAATTCTTTGATAGTTGGACAACAGGGGTGGGGATTGGCACCTGGAAGGGTAGAGCTTAAAGGAGTTGTAAAGGGAAAAACATTTTTTGCCTAAAATTAATGTCTGCAAGGTAGACAGACAGAATAGTGTAATGATTCTGTTAAAAAAAACGAGTAAATACCTATTAAATTCCTTCATCTATATCACCTCCGGCGTTCTAGTTTCTGTTCTCTCATTCACTTCCTGGTTTGCATCGCTCGTTCATGTAAGAACTACATTTCCCAGTATGCATTGCGGCACGCCCAGTAATTCACACCTCCTTGAAGTCTCTAACACGTAGAGAGAGTCCTGCCACACAGATTTAGTTCCCAGGAGGGGGTGAGCACGTTACTGACCACCGCAGTAAAGCCTCCCTTCACGGTGGTCAGTAACAATCAGACAAGCAGGAAGTGAACAGAACAGAGAAGAAATAGAGCAACTTCTGAGCAAAAATGAACAATTAAGAAGTGAAAAGAGGAATGTCTGCAGGTAAAGGATGCTTATTATGAAAACAAAATTTTTACTTTACAACCCCTTTAAGCCTAGAGCTTCATGTACTCTAGGCTTAGGATCCAACATGGTTCCACAGGGATTGCTATAAAACATCACAAGGTCCCTGCACCTCATCACTATTGTTCCCCTGAAAAAGTTTTAGACCAGGTCAAGGGTAACTATAAGCAGCCCATAAGGATGAGATGTTAATTGTGCATTTTAACCAGACAAGTTTATACCTGTGCAGATACATGTTACTACCCCAAGCAAGAAATCTAATAGGTGCTGGCTTATAGGTTGGAAACAACTTTTTTGACAGAGAGAAGCAGAAGGAAAGTTTCATGAAATCTGCTTACTTTAAAATTATATATATATGGTCCTTTATTTGTAAACGCTTGTCCTGTGTTATCTGAATGATGCAGCTCTTTCCATCCCTTGCAGTGCACCAGGCTGACAGCTGCCGAATGGACCTCTTCATACCGAGAGAGCAGTGCTTCTACTTGCGTGCGGAGAATGCAGCTGAACGGCAGAGATGGCTGGTGGCCCTGGGCTCTTCCAAAGCCTGCCTTGGAGATATCACCACCCATCAAGCAAAAGGCATGTAAGGACAGCTGTTCAGCGTAGAATGACAAATGATGGTTATGTGTCCTCTAATTCAAGACACAAGTCTGATAAGTCTATGAAAATTCCCCCTCTCCGACCCACTGATACCCTCCTGGAGATACTCCACCGCTCCTTCCTTTGCTGCAGGCATCCCCAAAATAACCTGGTGTTGGCTGACATCACTCCCTCTGTCATGTGCCATTGGTGGCCAGACCTGTGCACTGTCACACGGGAGGAGGGCACGTGCTCTCTCATACCTAGACACAGCAAGCGCTTTTATTGCTGAGGCAGGAGTGGTGTGTGAGCACTGCGGAGGTAAGTTTCAGCGGGTCAAGTAGGTCATTTCACAAACCCTGTTCATATGTTCTGATTGGGCATAGTTGCAGGGGTTGGTTTACTAAAATTGGAGAGTGCGAAATCTGCAACTCTGCATAGAAACCAATCGGCTTCCAGGTTATTCGTTTTTTTGTTGTGTTTTTTTTTTTTTTTTTTTGTGAAAGGTTAATTGAACAAGCTGATTGGCTACCCTGTAGATCTGCACCAGAATTTGCACTCCAGTTTTAGTAAATCAAACCCAGTGTGTTTCTTTACTGTCACAGGTCAGTCTCTGTGACACGTAGGTCCAGACAACCTGGGGCCTTCCAGCTGTTGTGGAACTACATTTCCAATGAGGCATTGCAAGGCTGACAGTTACAATTACTCCCAGAGCCATGATGGGACTTGTAGTTCTGCAACAGCTAGAGGGCCCCAGGTTTCCTACCCCTGATCTAGACCCCCTTAGTCACCCCACCAATGTTCACATAATGAAACATAACGTACGCCCAGCCAGACACACATCCAACGCACAATACGCCGGCTTGTGTTCCCTGGTGCAGACCTGTGCATGTCTGTTGCTGGGTTGCACCTCCTTTATGGGGAATAACTTTACGCCGGACGTAAAACTTGCGCGCATCTCGCGTAGCATGCGCCGGGCACGCGCACGTTCATGAATCGCTGTATTTCCCTCATTTCCCTCATTTGCATATTTGAATGGCTAATCAATGGGAGCGGCACCATGCGTCCAGCCTAAATGTGCGCCCACCCTACGCCGGCGTGAGCAAGCTACGTCGGAGGGGTGTAGCCTGGTTTTAGGCGCATGTCTGTTTGTGGGTCTGGCTCACAGATACGACGGCGCACATTTGCACTTACGTCGGCGTAACTTGTTATACGTCGGCGTAAGTGCTTTGTGAATCTGGGCCTAAATCTCTTCATTGGGGGGGGACACAGCAATAACACCTGACATGGGTTCTAACACTTCCTCTATCTTTAGGACAGGAAGATGTCTGGGCATCCACATGGCAATCAGTCAATCCTTTTTCCGTTTACCTGCATAAAGAAACGTTTCAGTGAAAACTGAAAATGAAGCATTGAGATACTCAGTGAGGACAGCCATAGCGTTTCATCCAGACATAGCTGTACTGTACCAGTCCACTCCATTTCCTTTTGTCTATGATTTGGTGCTCCTGGAACACTACTGCTGGTGATCCTGGAACACCTTCCTTACTACCTGTCACATGCAGAAAGCCTCATATAGAAGTCATTAGTATGATGTTTCTATCATCTGCCAATATAGTTTGATCCTACTCTTCAGGTTTAGAGGTGATAGAAGCAGAGAGAACGGAAATAACATAACCCAGGCTTCATCAGGTAGGTCCTTGCTAAGCTTGTGAGGAGGTTTGTGTGTGCTGTGGATGCAATGGAGTACACAGATTTTGGTGAAGAATTCAGTTTCTAATGAAGCCTGCTGTGTTAAAATGCATTAATAGCGCACTCACTGGCTTCAGTTGCCTGGAATTGTTATTGTGATTATCTGGTTGCAAGGCACAGTGCAGATCAATTAGAAATTGTTTTTTGACAATGTAGTGAAGCCAGACAACTTTATTAAAGCGGAGTTCCAACCACAATTAGCATTTTTTAAATGTATGTTTTTTCATCCTGCGTTTTTATAATATAAATCCGCCCACTTACTATTTTACAATCCGCCGCCGCTCCGCATAGTTATTCAAAAAAGATAGTTTATAAAACTATGTCCACACCGTTGTCATTTTGCTTGTGGGAATTGTGAAGCCTACAGGCACTTACTTCCTGGAAGTCTTGGATGGGGAGTGATAATTGGGTAGCGCACTGCATCCTGGGAAATGATGACACACGTTTCCCGGGAGCATTAGAGGGAGATGATGTCAGGATCCTAGGTGATTCCAAAGGCAGATTTTGTGGGACTGCATAGCAACAGGCATTTCCAGATGAGTAAAAACATTATTTTTTTTCTTTTTTAGGTCTAATGAGCACAATAATGAAAAAAAAAATTTGGGATGGAAACTCCACTTTAAGTAAAAGGTTTCTGATTGGTTGCCGTTTGGTCTTAACCATAATTACATTTGTACATTATTACACTTGTATCTTGTATGTAAGATCCATACATACATTTCTTATTTTATTTTTATCTGCCCAAGAAGATATACACTTGGCTGACTTAACAGAGCAGCTTTTATTAAGAGTAATGTCATAGTAAAGTGTATTCTGTATTTGATGTAGTACCTCTCCATGGACTGCTAAGCAACTTTTATCACTCTATGCTACAGTGCTGTATTTTTATGCACCTGCTAATGAAAATGTACCTTCTCTAGAAATGATTTCAGACAGCGAATCCCTGGGAAGGAAACTGTCAGAGCTTCGGCTGTTCTGTGATCTGCTTATGGAACAAGTGATGGAAGTAAAAGGAGCAGTGGATGCAGATGATCCCATAGAACCTCCCAACAAGGAGGTAAAGTAACTGTAACAATCCAAAAACATGACTCGCAAGACATGTCCAAGGACATCATGGCTTGATCCTTCATGCACAAAAGTTATTTGAGTGGCTCAATACATTTGTATTTTGGATCAGCCAAGGCTGCATGTTTCACCACCATACTTTATCAGGTCAGACAAAATCCTTGGGGCTGAAATCTTAAAGTGGTTGTAAACTGAAGAATACAAAAAAAAACATACTAGCACATTATGAAATATTTACCTGAGAATAAAGCCCTTCCAGCGATGCCTGCTCACCCCTGAGGCGGCTGACATCTTTCACCAGTGTTTCATCTGGGTTCGCAAGCTCCGGCGCTGTTAGTGGCCGGAGCAGCGATGGCGTCACTCCAGTGCGGCACAGGCTCTGAAGGTCCGGAACTGTAAGCTAGACCTTCATAGAGCATGCGCCGATTATGTCATCGGCTGCATACACTCTGAATATCTCCTAAACTCTGTTTAGTTTAGAAGATATTCACAGTACCTACATGTAATTGTTCTTTATAGGCTTACCTGTAGGTACAAGTGGTGTAACGGAGTTTACAACCACTTTAAGGTGAGCCTGAATTTAAAAAAAAAGAACATTTGCTTTTCTAGAAAACATCTAGAAATGTTAATTGTGCCAAATCTGAACCTTGAATAATGTAACCTTGGCTTGGAATTCCTCCTGAAAGATGGCAGAACTTATCTGTTGCCCACTTCCTAATCGCTTATATACTGTATCTGCAGTGTGAGACCTAAGGCACTGCTGCTTCTTTTGATTGAGATTGTGTGTTGTCACCACTGTGCTGCTCACTGTTCTCTTTGCTGGAGAGAAAGCTTTTCCTTAGGACATGCAGATAAGCATCTCCCTGCTTCTGTTTCATTTGTTTTGTGGATCTGTGCGTTCTGAACCTCTGCTTCTTGAGCATTGCTGCCCCAGTCATCAGATCACCAGCCATTATGGAGGGCAGCCATGACATAAGGAAGCAAAACCCTGCTTTTCTGCTGAGATGACCACCTCCATGCAAAGTGCAGAATAAGATCATGGAATTCTTGCAATAGCCAGACTGGAGTTGTGGAGTTCTGTGCCAGACAGATACGTTTTCACAGAGACTCATTCAAAACGTTGTATTTAACCTTACGAGGCAGTATGCTAACCATAGACTCTGGCAGGTAGACATTAGTAAATAGTACAACTGATCTTATTTTTCTTTGCCCATGGTACAGTGTTATCCAATGAGTAGTCTTGTTTCTTGGCTGGGAGAAAATGTATTCCATAATATTGTCCCTTTTTCCTTCGAGAATGGAATAAAGAGATCTGGAGTCATCGTAAATCTGTTGGCAGTTTGATCACTCCCTGATCCTCATGAAACTGCAGTCATTTGGAAAAAAACATTTGACAAAACCACACATTTTAAGACTTATTTATTACAAGTAGCTGTGCAATAAAATTGTATAGGATTTTATTTTTAATGAGATTACTTCTGAAAGCTGTTCTTTGGGTTGTAGATGGGTACTCTGCTGGATCTACTGGCATAGAGAATTATAATTCGGTTGCTTACCAAATTGGTTGATATAGCCAATATATCAATTCTTTCTAGAATGCTTTCTATGGGAGACTTTCATGCATCTAAGGCCTCGTACACACTGACGGGACATGTCCGATGAAAACGGTCCGCGGACCGTTTTCATCGGACATGTCCGCTGGCGGATTTTGGTCTGATGGCTGTACACACCATCAGACCAAATTTCCCGCGGACAGCGAACGCGGTGACGTGGCCGCGCCGTCGCTGCGACGATGACGTGCGCGACCCTGGAAGGTCAATGCTTCCACGCATGCGTCGAATCACTTCGACGCATGCGAGGGCTTTCGGCCGAGTGGACATGTCCGGTGAGTCGTACAGACGACCGAACATGTCCGACGGACAGGCTTCCAGCGGACATGTTTCATAGCATGCTAAGAAACATTTGTCCGCTGGAAACATGTCCGGTCGGCCGTACAGAAAATTGTCCGGTCGGCCGTACAGACGACCGAACATGTCCGCGGAAACGCAGACCAGTTTCAGCAGACATGTTCGGTCGTGTGTACGAGGCCTAAGGTTCTTTCCCATGGTTGGACATTGACTTCAAAGTACAGTCAGATTTGACTAAAGTCAGATTTCAGGTCAATAAATGAACATTTGAGGAGTCACTGCATTTTTGAATAACTGCATGTGATTTAAAATGGTATAGACAGTTGCCTCTTATTTCGCAGGTCATGGTTTGTTTCTGCAGCAGGCTTGTGCTTTTCAGAGAACGCTTGTATCATAGAACAGGTTTTTCATGTTGACTGACCTCTGTACATTGTATATATAATCGTTTAATCACTTAACATGGCTAATAGGTTAGGGGAGAAAGATGGAGCTTTTGGCTATTCTTTGGAGCCTAGATTGGTATTTGTCTAGTGCAGGGGTCTCCAAACTGCGGCCCGAGGGCCAGATGGCCCTTTTCTAGCCTTTATGCGGCCCCCGGGGCACTATTCCTCCAACTGATATGAGGCACTATTCCTTCCACTGACACCAACAAGGGGGCACTATTTCTTCTACTGATATCAATGATGGGATACTATTTCTCCTACTGTTAGGGGCCCTACTTCTCCCCCTACTGAACACCAACCCTGAGTAGGGTTGCCAACTCATCCCTTTAAAACAGAACACATATTAATTACACAGGTTCTGTGGCTGATTAAGGAGGTAATTAAACTCACTTGGTGCCTTATTTGCATTAAATTAGCCTCAGAACCTGTGTAATTAATATGTGTTCTGTTTTAAAGGGATAAGTTGGCAACCCTAACCCTGAGGCCACATTTATTCTTACTGGTGCTGGGCCTGGGACATTTTCTGCACCCACCGGCCACAATCCGGCCCTTTCTAAAGTCTGAAGGACAATAGAGTGGCCCTTTGTTTGAAACGTTTGGAGACCCCTGGTCTAGTGTAACAGAAGTAGCAATAAGTCCATTGTGTTGCATTGTGTAGCTTGTTAAAGATTACTGTATGTGTGTAAATTCATTTATATTAAAGCGGAGTTCCGGCCATAATTTCACTTTTTAAATATAAATACCCCTGTAATACACAAGCTTAATGTATTCTAGTAAAGTTAGTCTGTAAACTAAGGTCCGTTTTGTTAGGTTGTTACAGCATTTAGACACTTTATAAAATAGAAATTGACTGGGGCCATCTTAAGTGTGGGCATCATGAAGCCAGACTGTATGACTTCCTAGATTTCAGCCTTGCAGATCTCGCACATGCTCAGTGCTGCACAAGCAGTGTAATAGGTTTCAGATCAGGTTTCAGCACCTGTACTGTCCAAGTCACATGATTCTTCGAGACTGGGGAGTGCACAGACTCCTGGAAAGTTACACCCACTACATTCCCAGGAGTCTGTGCGGTGTAGGTTAGGAAGCTTAAGCACCTAGGTGCAGGAAGTGGGAAGATTAACTATTCTGCCTAGCAACAACACTTTGAAGGCATCTAAAAAAAAAAAAAAAATTCTTAAAGGACTAATGATTTTTTTTTAAAACTACTGATGTAATGTTATATTTATGGGTGGAACTCCACTTTAACCACTTTCTTCCTGGCCTATTGCAGAATGCCGGGCAGGGGTTTCATTGTTCTTAGTGGATGTCATATGATGTCCCTCAAAACAACCCGCTTGTTCACACCCCCCCCCCCGGGGGCATGCATACATCGGTGGTGCAGTGTGTCGATCCGACACACCACGTCTCCAATCTCAGAAAATAGTTTATGGTGTAGTGTAAATAGGAAGTGCCGGTTGTCTTCTTTCCTCTGTTCACTCTGATAGCACATGAGGAGAGGAAAGCCGAAAAGTGGCTTTCCTCACAGGGGGATCTGCACTGATAATCAGTGCAATGATTATGAGTGCAGCCCCATCAGCGATGCTTACCAGTGCCCACCAGTGATGCCTATCAGTGCTCATAAATGCTGCCCATCAGTACCGCCTATCAGTGCCCACCAGTGCTGCATAGTAGTGCCTCCTCATCAGTGCTTCCTACCAGTGCTGCATATTAATGCCCCCTCATCAGTGCTGCCTATCAGTGCCCATTAGTGCAGCCTTATCAGCACACATCGGTAAAGGAGAAAAATTGCTTACTTACAAAATGTATAACCAAAACTAAGAAAACATTTTTTTTTTCTCACCATTTTTGGTATTTTTTTCACTTGTTTAAAAAAAAAGCCCAGTGTGATTAAATACCACCAAAAGAAAGCTCTATCTGTCTCAAAGAAATGATAAAAATGTGATTTGAGTACAGCATTGCATGACCCCACAATTGTCATTCAAAGAACTGAAATGCGCATGCTAAGTGGATAAAACACCTACCTGCTCTAGTGACCAAAATTTCGAACTCCAGTTTCTAGGTGTGAAGCTATTACATGGGAGTTCCACTCTTTCTTCCTGACAGATTTTGACATGTATTTCTAATTGCAGATAATTCACCAGAAAGATTGAGACTCCATAGTAGGGAATGGCAGGGGCGGACTGACAACTCATGGGGCCCCCGGGCAACAGGAGATCATGGGGCCCCCTATGTTCCCGCCCACAGTCAAGCCACACCCACACAAAGTCCCACCCCCATCTTGCACTGCGTCCACGCCTCAATTCTGGGTCGAACCTGAGATAAACAGTACACAGGGGGCACCAGGGCAAAGCATGGGGGAACCATGGCAAAGTATAGAAGTCAGCAGGTCATAGCACAGGAAGGCACAATATGTATGTGTGGAGGGCAGGAGGGCACACTACATGGGAAGCAGCAGGGCGCATTAAGGGGCACACAAGGGCACATTACAGGTTGGGGGGGCACAGTAGGACACATTACATGGGGGGCAGCAGGGAACATTATAGTGCCAATTACATGGGGGGAGGCATAAGGGCACATTATGGGGCACAGCATGGAAACATTACATGGGGCAGGAGGGCACATTATGGGGTACAGCAGAGTATATTACATAGGGGCATGAGGGCACATTATGGGGCACAGAGAGCACATAATGGGATACAGCAGGGCATATTACATGGGGGGCATGAGGGCACATTAAGGGGCACAGCAGAGCACATTAGGAAGGATAAAATCTTATATTATGGGGCACAGCAGGGCACATTATGAGGCATAGCAGGGCATATTACATGGGGGGCAAGAGGATATATTATGGGGCACAGCAGGGGATATTACATGGAGCAAGAGAGCATATATAGGGCACAGTATGGCGCACACAGCAGAGCACATTATGGGGCACTGAATGATGCATCACAGGGCACACAGCAGGGTACATCATATGGCACACAGCAGGGTACAGGGCACATCATGGGGCATTAGGTAGGGCTCAGGACAGATCACAAGGCCCACATGAGGGAATTGGGCACACAGTGAGGCACACAGTAGGACACACCAGACAGCTGGATATGGGGCAGACAGCAGGCCATGGGGCACATAAAAGGGTAAGGGGTAGACATTGGGGCATGGGGACACACAGAAGGGCATGGGGCAGACATCAGGGCATGGGGCAGACAGAAGGGCATGGGGCACAGAGCAGGCCAGGGGGCAGACAGCAGGGCATGGGGGCACGGAGCAGGGCATAGGGCAGACAGCAGGGCATGGGGCACAGAGCAGGGCATGAGGTAGACATTAGGGCATGGGGGCGCAGGGCATGGGGGCACGGAGCAGCACATGGGGCAGACAGACAGCAGGGCATAGGGGCACAGCGCAGTGCATGGGGGCACAAAGCAGGGCATTGGGCAAAAAGCAGGGCATTTGACCCATCTGGTCTACTGATGCTGCTTGATCTTGATATCTAATATATTGATCCCCCATTGCTGACTTTGGCTCTTGTCTTGACTTTGTCCTCTGCTGTTTTGGTACTTCTGCTAACTCCAGTCTGGACTCTGATACTGCTCCTGCCTTCCAATTTGGTCTCTGATCTCTGCTACAAGGTTGTTGATTGGTGACTCTGGCTCCTCTTAACTACTTCTTTGCTTTGTGCATCTGCACATGCCTGTGCTCCACCTGTGTGCCAGTATTCTGCACCATTTACAGTCTGAGCATCTATAACATCCCAGGAGGGTCTAGAATGTTGTTTGACCACCCAGTGTCAGGACCATGTCACTCTTTGTCCTGCTGCACCATGTCATTGCCTTCAAGGGGCATTGGACAGGAGAAATAAAGGAAGCCCTCTCATCAGCTCAGCTGTTACAAGGAATGCGACAACTAAATTCAATACTTAAACATCACTTTGACTCAGGGTGAAGCTTAGACTGGTTACTGGCTGGTTAAATCTGCTACAGGTGGGTCCCTAATAGATCTCAAACTGATAAGGATCTGTAACTGAGAATTTTGAAGATCCATAGTGCTACAAAGGGTAGAGCTGCTAGTCTCAGAGCTACCTTTAGAGCAGATATACTGTATATCTAACAGGTAGGAGTTCTTCTCACCTCACAGAGGAGTACCCTCTCCCAGCATGGTGGTGTCAGTGCAGTACTCATTATGTTTATGCAGGTGTATTTATGGCGACTGTTGCCACTGCGGACATGTTTCTTGAAGGTGTCAGTGTGGTACTAGATGTGCCTTTAGACTACAGATATGTTTCTAGTTGTGTCAGTGTAGTACAGATTAGACTGTCAAAGTAACTGCACTGCAGCCACAATGCTTTCATTATTTACGACACTGACCTGCTTCTTCACACATGGCAGGTCAGTGTGGATGCCGTTCGTTCCTGGCTGTGTCTGTACTGCAATTATGTCTGCTCTGCCTGCCTCCGAGTCCAGCAGCTCCTTCAGACAGTCCTCCGCAGCAGTGACTTATGGCCCCGCCCCCTCAGCTGAATTCCACAGGGGGAGAGGTGGCCGGAGCGCCTGTCATAGTGACTGCACTGTACATCCCTGCACGGCTCTGTCTGAGCCATCCATCCACGCCAAGACATCACCCAGCTAGCTGCCCGGGATTTAATGGTCCAGCCATCTCGGGGTACGGACAGACTTTTTTTTACTGTGTAGAAGCCGACGCTGCTGCGGGCACCTCCAGGGGCTGACTGACCCGGCCCGGGCCCCCCCCACCACGGGGCCCTCGGGCAGTGCCCGACTGACCCGAATGGTCAGTCCGCCCCTGGGGAATGGTTTACACAAGTAAGATTAAACACAGAACTAACCAATAAACTAAAATGTCAGTTTTGAGTGCAATGTCCAGATCAAGCTGAATTCCTAGTACACCGTTTAGTCCAATGATGTTTCCATTACAAAGAACGTTAAATGTAAATGTTTTTTATTCAACTAGCATGTCTTTGTCAGTATGTGCACTTACTGTAATTCCATGCAGGCCAAACGCCTCTCCTGCAGTACACAGTGCTATCAGTCTAACACTAGGAACATGCTTACACAGGGCTGGACTGGGACAAAAATTTGTCCCTCGACTTCATCCAGACTGGCCCACTTTGATAGGTCTCTCCCGTGGTGGCTGGACAACTCCCGCCGCCCCCCCACCCAGCCTCCCAACCCTTCTCTCCCCCTTCACTAGCCACTACCCGTTCTACTTTATTAGAGTAGAACGGCTGGTACTGGTACTCTTATAGGCAGTACCAGTGGGGAAGCTAGACATTATTTCACCCGGGCAAAGAATCAGTTCGGTGCCCCCCCCCCCCCCCCCCCACAAGATTAGGCAGAAGTGAGAAACTCCCAGGCCGTAGCTGTTGAGTCAGCTGTCTGCCCCCTCCTCCATTCTCCTTTTGGTCCCCCCCATGCTCCTCTGTTGCCCCCGCTTCTCCTCTGGTCCTCCCCCTGCTTCTCTGTTACCCCCCAGATGAGCACTGCGGGGAGGGAGAGACAGAGGAGAGGAGGGGGCGGTCCGCTGTCACTGAAGCCGGCCCACTGAGCCATCGGCCCACCAGGAAACTCCTGGCCAGTCTATCCCTGTGCTTACAGGATGTCGCGGTACAGGGATGATCACTGTTTGCTGCTACTCCTCTTTGTCCATGTAGCAGTCATGGGGGAAGGGGGTGAATAATCGGGCTGTGCTGTCTGTTAAATGGTGTTGTGGATAGATGAAAAGAGGGAATTAAAACTAAAATAGGAAACTTAAACTGTTCACATAAATCATGTTCTTTTTTTTTTTAACAGTCTGTAGTTTGCTTTAAATAACCATGTAGAATGTGGTTTGTATGGCCCTGTCCACCCTCCCCGCATTGCAGGAGCTAAATGCTCATTAACTCAAATGAATAAGGAATGAGAGGTTATACTTGGCTTATTCCTTGCTCTAGCAGGCTTTCTCTATTTGTACGACAAGTCCCATGAAGCATCTTTTAGGCTGGCCAAGATTTAAACTACAGTATGTATGGGCAGGCTAAATGTACCCAAGTATTAACTTGGGTACAACCAGCGTGCCAGATTTTGCATACAATTATTGCTAGCAGCTGGTATAGCCGGCTGCTAGCAGAGCGCGTTATTACTTTGCTCACACTAACCAGAACCTGGAATACACGAACGCCCTGTTAAGCATTCAGTGTCTGTCCTGTTATCCAGACACTGCCAACATACTGTCTTTACACTCTACCCAATAGGAGTTTAAAGTGCACCAACTAAAGTGGCTAGTCGAAGACTCAAGGCCTTCTTTTTAAAGGGACTGAAGGTATTGTGGCCATACGGACACTCACACATACCCAGGGCTCAGTAGCTGTGATGCACGACCATGGTAGTTGGTTCTGTGGTGTGAGGGGACAGACTAGAGAGGAGTGACATGAGAGAGGAGTGACATGAGAGAGGAGTGACATGAGAGAGGAGTGACATGAGAGAGGAGTGACATGAGAGAGGCCTGACATGAGAGAGGCCTGACATGAGAGAGGCCTGACATGAGAGAGGCCTGACATGAGAGAGGCCTGACATGAGAGAGGCCTGACATGAGAGAGGCCTGACATGAGAGAGGAGTGACATGAGAGAGGAGTGACATGAGAGAGGAGTGACATGAGAGAGGAGTGACATGAGAGAGGAGTGACATGAGAGAGGAGTGACATGAGAGAGGAGTGACATGAGAGAGGAGTGACATGAGAGAGGAGTGACATGAGAGAGGCCTGACATGAGAGAGGCCTGACATGAGAGAGGCCTGACATGAGAGAGGAGTGACATGAGAGAGGCCTGACATGAGAGTGGCCTGACATGAGAGAGGAGTGACATGAGAGAGGAGTGACATGAGAGAGGAGTGACATGAGAGAGGAGTGACATGAGAGAGGAGTGACATGAGAGAGGCCTGACATGAGAGAGGAGTGACATGAGAGAGACCTGACATGAGAGAGGCCTGACATGAGAGAGGCCTGACATGAGAGAGGCCTGACATGAGAGAGGCCTGACATGAGAGAGGCCTGACATGAGAGAGGCCTGACATGAGAGAGGCCTGACATGAGAGAGGCCTGACATGAGAGAGGCCTGACATGAGAGAGGCCTGACATGAGAGAGGCCTGACATGAGAGAGGCCTGACATGAGAGTGGCCTGACATGAGAGTGGCCTGACATGAGAGTGGCCTGACATGAGAGTGGCCTGACATGAGAGAGGAGTGACATGAGAGAGGCCTGACATGAGAGAGGAGTGACATGAGAGAGGCCTGACATAAGTCAGGCATCGTACACACGACCGAGTTTCTCGGCAAAAACCAGCAAGAAACTTGCTGTTTTATTTTTATTTTTTTGCCGAGGAAACCGGTCGTGTGTACATTTTTCGACGAGGAAACTGTCGCGGATCCTGTCGAGCCAAAAAGAGAGCATGTCTTCTTTTTCCTCGACGGGAATGGAGAAATTTGTCTCGCCGAGATCCTCGACGGCCTAACAAGGAACTCGAAGAGCAAAACGATGTGTTTCGCCCATCGAGTTTATCGGTCGTGTGTACGAGGCCTGAGGGTCATTTCTCTGCTCTCCTCCTGCCTGGACTCATAGAGCCATTTGTGACGGGTTATTACTAAATTGTTTGCCTCTGCTCTTCGGGTTATTCGCTGTTGTGGAATCCCCTGAAAGCAGCCTGACAGTACCATTTAGTAAATTGCTCCTGATCTTTAGCCATTATTGCTATACAGTTAATTTACTTAAGATAGATTTGCCTACTGTTCAGAGATATACTGCCACTGTTTGTTACTATTCAGAGAGACTTCAAAGTAAAGAGAATTTCTGTGATTTATCATAACCTGTCTTTCATTGGTATTGTTGCACTTACACTATTGCCAGGTGAGACTGTTCTTGGGGTTGAATGGCAAAGTACAGAACCAAATATATTCAAGACGCACCTCTGAGGGGTAGTGTTACAAAGGGAACCTGTCGCCCAAAAAAAAAACCCCATCACATAATGGACTTTTTGTCTACTATGTGAGAAAAAAAACGTTTTTAATTGTAAAAAATTAAAGTTACACCCAAGCACATAACCCCCTCCCCCCCAACAATTGAGGCCCCCACCCCCACGTATACGCACGTTCAAACGTAAATGCATGAGGCTGGGCGCCTACGCCTGAAAACGTTGATTGTGATACACATGTTGTATATCACCGCACACGCAGGAATGAGAGCAATAATTCTAGAACCAGATCTCCATTATGCTAAACTGATGACTTGTAGGGGGCTTTTTAAGCATCGGCTATTGAATATATAGGGTACTGACATGTTTAAGGTTTGACATGTTGGGTATCTATTTACTCAGTGCAACCCAGCTTTTATATTATACCAAAAAATTGGGTAATTTATTGCATTTTTGTGCCCCCTAAAATTAAATTTTAGCGTGCGTTTTTTTTGCAGTAATATCGTGTGACATTGGGGAAAAAATTACTACTATTTTATTTTTTAACCACCTAATTTTCACCCCCCGTTACATTTTGAATGACAATTGCATGGTCATGCAACACTGTACTTGTATGACATTTTTATAATTTTTATTCCCCCACAAATAGAGCTTTCTTTTAGTGGTATTTGATCACCTCTGCAGTTTTTATTTTTTGCTCTATAAACAAAAAAAGAGCGTAAATTATGAAAAAAAACACTATTTTTACTTTTTGCTATAATAAATATCCCATTAAAAAAAACAATGTTTTCCTCAGTTTAGGCCGATACGTATTCTTCTACATATTTTTGTTAAAACAAATCGCAATAAGTGTACATTGATTGGTTTGCGCAAAAGTTATAGCGTCTACAAAATAGGGGATAGATTTATGGCATTTTTATTGTTGTGTTTTTTGTTTTTTTTACTAGTTATGGTGGCGATCTGCGATATTTTATCATGACTGCGATATTGCGGCGGACACTTCGGACACTTTTGACACTATTTTCGGACCATTCACATTTATACAGCGATCAGAGCTATAAAAATGCACTGATTACTCTGTAAATGTGTCTGGCAGGGAAGGGGTTAACACTAGGGGCCAAGGAAGGGGTTAAATGTATATCCTAGGGAGTGATTCTAACTGTAGGGGGAGGGGACTGACAAGAGGAGGAGACCGATCGGTGTTCCTCTGTACTGGGAACACACCATCTGTCTCCTCTCCTCTGACAGCAAGTGGATCCACGATCCTGCTGTACACGGGCAATCGAGGGTGCCCAGCTGACATTGCGTCCGCATCGGGTGCTGAGTGACATGGTGCACACGCACCCCCTAGGGTTCCTGCTGCCGTCATATCTTTATGCGCGGTGTGGAAGTGGTTAAACATGGGAAAAAAACAGCTCAGGGCACTGCATTTCTGGCAAGATCCACAAGTATTTGCTGTACTTGCTGAAAATGGTCCTAGTCTAAACAATTATAACCAATGAAGTCACCACATCTAGGACTGGAAAGCTGCTGTTTTAACACACATTATACGGGCATGGTCCACCGTTGTCACATAGTTTCATAGCTGCATAGTAGGTAAGGTTGAATAAAGACAATAATCCATCCAGTTCAACCTGTGTATGTGTGTCAGTGTCGATAATCATTTCCCATATCCCTGTATGTCGTGTTCCTTAAGATGCACATCCAAGAGTCTTTTAAAAAATATCAATACTCCCCACTGACACCACTGATTGTGGAAGAGAGTTCCACATCCTTATTGCCCTGACAGTGAAAAATTCCCTACGCAGCTTATCACAATACAGTGTAACCTCAGATTACGAGCATAATCCGTTCCAGGAGAATGCTCGTAATCCAAAGTACTCACATATAAAAGCGAGTTTCCCCATTGAAGTCAATGGAAACGAAAATAATTTGTTCCGCTTTGACTTCAATGGGATGCAATACCGCATGAGGCCAGAGGCGGGGGGGGGGGGGTGTGGGAGAGCCTCAGAAATGGCCAAAAAGGCCAGCCGTGCTATCTTCGGGCCTCTCCATGCATTTCCGAATGGCTGCGATCGACGACGTTCAGCTCTGCTCCGGAGACCCCCCACATCAGGCCAAAAGCGGTACTGCATACTGCTTTGGCCTGAATCATGCTCGTTTCGCGAGACAACACTCGCAAACCAAGTCACAATTTTTTTTTTAATACAGTGCTCATATTGTGAAACGCTTGTTACCGTGTTTATTCACAATCCAAGGTTCCACTGTACAATCTCATTGTGTGGCCCAGTGTCTTCTTACACTCTCTGAGACTTAATCGTTTTTTTCCTACGCTGTGATCATTGAGGTATTTGTAAATCGCTATCATGACTCCTCTCAAGCGTCTCTTCTCCAGCGAGAATAAATATAGTCCTTCCTCGTAATTGAGGTCCCCCAGTTCCTTTATTAATTATATTGCCCTTCTTTGGACTCTCTCCAGCTACAGCACATCCCTTCTGAGGACTGATGACCAGAACTGGAAGGAATACTCCAGATGTGGTCTAACCAGAGTTTTATAAAGTGGTAGGATTATAGTTTTATCTCTGGAGTAAATTCCCCCTTTTTTTTTTTTACATGCCAATATTCTGCCAGCTTGGTAACTGCAGCTTGGCATTGCATGCTATTGCTCAGTCTTTCTTCTACAAGGACCCCCGGATCTTTCTCCATCCTTGATTCCCCCAGAGGTTCTCCCTCTAGGGAGTAGTTTGTGTTTGTTTCTAGCCCCCAAATGCATTACCCTACATTTCTCCACATTAAACCCCATTTGCCATGTAGTTGCCCAGCCCATTATTATTTTATTCAGGTCTTTCTGTAAAATCTCTATATCCTGATGTGAAGTTATTGCCCTGCTTATTTTTTTTCTTCTGCAAAATCTGAGACTGAGCTATGTATCCCATCCTCTATATCAGGGGTGCCCAACCTTTTAAAGAGTGAGGGCCACCTAAGCGACATTGGTAACCGGTCGCGGGCCACAATGTGCGGAGTGGGTGCATGGCAGCCTACTCTACTCTATAGAGCCCACTCTTTTTATTTGCAGATCGGATTGGAGGTAGGCGTTTGTAAACGGACACAAGTCTATTTAACATCTGCTACTCCTTAGAGGTGAATGGAGGGTCCAATTGGGTCGGACTGACTGTGTGAAAGGGGCCTATGGCTCAGTGCAGGTAACCCTCAGGTGCACTGCACTAGACCTGCGGATCAGTTTGAAAGCAGTCCAATAACCACTGCAGAACAGATATGCCCATATATACACTGTTTTTATTAATAAACTGACCTTTAATAACAGTATTCTATTCTATTCCATCCCAGAGCAGGAGGTCGCGGGCCACATCAGAGGGCTCCGCGGGCCACATCAGAGGGCTCCGCGGGCCACTGGTTGGGCACCCCTGCTCTATATCATTTATAAATAAATTAAAAATAATTGGTCCCAGGACAGAGCCTTGGGGTACCCCACTTACCACTCCAGACCAGTCTAGTAACATTATTTATCACCACCCTTTGGCTGCGCCCCTGCAACTAGTTTTCTATCCAAGAATAAACCTTATGGTCCATGCCTACAGATCTATTGAGTTTGTAGATTAATTTGGTTGTAAACCCTCGGGGACAAGTTACACCTACTGGTAAGCCTACAAGAAGGCTTACCTGTAGGTGCTTGCAATATCTCAGAGACCTACACGGTCTCGGAGATATTTGCAATTTCCCAGAGTGACACCTTCAAAGGCGCATGTGCTGTCTTGAAAGGGCACGCTGTGCCTTTCAAGTCGGGGTCATGCGGTTAAAGGCGGCTCCCACACGCATGCGTGTGAGTGATGTCACGTGACTCCAGACAGTCACAGAGCCGGAGTTTGCGGCCCCTGAAAGAAAAGGGGCGAAGAATGGACATTCGCTGCCACGGAGGAAGACTGTGACATCGCGGGCTTCTCCTGCAGGTGAGTGTCACATAATGGGCTACTATGCGATGCGTAGTAGCCCATTATGCTCTACCTTTGCAGGGAGACATAGAGGAAGTAAACCCCATCAGGGTTTACTTCCTCTTTAAGCGTTTATTGGGAACTGTATTGAATGCTTTTGCTAAATCCAGATAATCACTATCAGGAAACCCTCACTTTAGAAGTGCCATTTAGCCATTGCTGGTGCAAGGAAATCAGCAGTACTGGGATGAAAAAATGAAAAACAATTAAAAAAAGGTATTTTTTTATGATACAGTATTTCAGCAAACTAAATGTCACCCAGTTAGGGTTTGCATAATGCTGAGCTGTCTTCTTACATAAGCATTCACAATGTAGTAGCTGGCAAGCTGGCTGTAATTTTCTGCATGACAAGAATTTCAGGTTTATGATGTAAACCGACACACTGGACAGGTTTCCTTTGGAATTCTTGGTGAAAGCTTCAGGAAATACGTTTACATTCTGGTAAATGGTTAAAGATCCTGTGTAGTTTCATCACATTTCTGCTAAGCAATGCTATTCATTTTGACATGTTTTCTTAAAGGAGAAGTCTAGCCAAAACTCGTTTTGCACTCCTATGACCCGTTTCCAGCACTGAAGTCCGCTCTCTGCTGATGTCACGGAAATCTGTCCAGGGACCGAGTCATCCCAACCACAAAGTCTGGATCCGCCAGGTGCCTGGACTGACACATGGCTCAGCCTCTCAGCGAGCTGCTGAGAGCCTGAGATGGCCGCACCACCCCCTCCACAGCTCGGTGCTCTACTGAGCGAGGAGGGGGAAGAGCAGAGGGATGTGACTTACAGTCTACAACTCTTTTCTCACAGAGCTTTGAAAACCGAGCGACTTGCGATGTTTGATCGCTTGGTTCTCAGTGCAGAGTCGACGGGGACCGATTAGGCCAAAAAAACGTTACTTCTCTTTTTAGTGTATTATTATTATTATTATTATTATTATTATTAAATAGTAATATCAAAGTATAGTAAAGATCTAAGCAGTTCCCGGATGAAAGGTAAGCAAATTCAAATACTGCCCATGCTCCTGGAAATCAGAAACTTCCTATAGTTCACAAAGGAATTCAATGACTGAAGCTAACTGACAATATATCAATTGCGCCCGACTGGCTTTTTTAAATAAAATCCTATTTACGGTATATTAAATTCCAGGTATGGTATATTTTTGCATAGTTACATTGGTCCAGCTTGGGTCAATATAACTATGCATATACCATACCCTGGCTGATGCCCCTTGAAGCTGGAAATCACTGTAGTAAACACCACTACTTCAGTGATCTCCACTTGCCTCTGGGTCCCATGCTGAGTGGCCGTTGTTACAGTCACCACCGTTTACGACCTTCCATCAACCCGCGACAGCTTATCGACACTCCACAATCAGGCAAACGAACACGGCCCATAAGAATTCCCCCCAGACACGAGACACACAGCTCTGTTCTGGTTTCAACTGTAAGACAACTTTAATGGTTAGCTCTCAAGGTTATATACAGTTTAAGCATGAAAGGAACAATCAAACTCTCCACCCACACCTCACACCCTGGGGGGGGCTTCAATACACCTTCAGATGGCTAATTGCTAAACATTCCAGACATGTCGGCGCCGGGCTATAATTATCGCTGCACCTGAGAAGTCACATTCCTTCATTAACAGAATTCAAATAAAACACCATCACACAATAAATCCCCCTCAATACACATCTTTAGACAGACGTTCTGTCTCCGCATGAAAGGTATTCACACCTCTGAGCATCAATAGGCTTTAAGCAGTGTTATCACACAATGAAAGGCCTTTCAAGAGCCAGCCACATTTAACATGTCAACAGTCTACACAGAGAGATGAGTCGTAGAATAAACCAACACTTTGCAATATCTCCAATTGCAATATGAGCTATCAGTAATGTCCCCTCTCCTGTAATTTAGGATATCATTTCTCAGTCACCCTATGGCCCTATCAGACATAAGATGACCCTAGACATAAGAGTTATTAATGACGCTGCCACAGGAGTACCCCTCATCCTTCCAAAGTCTCTGTTTGTCCCGGGTCTTTCCGTTACAGCCGTTAACACAGGAGGTCGGCTGCTCAACATAGGCACCATTCAGGGGATGCTTTGCATTTTCTGATTTGACAAGGTGGAGCTCTCTGAATGGCGTCTGTTCTGAGCGACTGACATCCTGTGTTCACAATGCATCAGACAAGACGCTCAGCATGTGGACCGGAAGCTAGTGGCATTCACTAGCGGTGTCTATTTCAGTGATTTACAGCTTCCAGGGGCATCGGCCCTGGTCTGATTATATTGGTCTGATCTAAAAATATACGATGCCTGGAATTCTTCAAGTAACACTTACAGGCCTTGTCCTTCCTGAGCCTGTTACAGAGCAATGCAGGTAGCAGCCACAATCTGATGAGCTCATTTCTGTTACTCTACCTTCTTCTCCTATCAGCATATTTCTTGTTAGCACATGAGCACTGCAGCACAGGTATTTGGCTCCTGGTGCTGATTTTGCCTCTCTCAGTCCAGCACAGCTGTACAATGGATTGCAGGAGTCTTTACACTGCTTACATTACAAAATGTATTCAATGTTGTAGTATTGAATGCATATCTACATTCATTTATGTCTTTTAAATCGGCTTGGAATTTTAACTTTGAATTAAACCAATGATGGTAGAAACATTGGAGCTCTATTGCTTGTTTGGGTTTTAAAGATTTAAAGTTTTTGAAGTGCTTTTGCCTAAAGAAAAGCTTAGGAAAAGTTGAAGAAAAATGCATCCCCTTAAATTCTATGTATGTATTTACACTGGTCCGTTGAGCTTCCGTTGCAGTGTAAAAAACCCTGCTTGCTGCATTTTTGGTGCATGTTTGGTCAGTGAAATAAAAAAAAAAACACACACACCCAAAAATAAATCTCTCCATTAAAATGCATTAAAAACGCAGCAAAAATGCACAAAAAACATACCCGTGTTGCACTTTTGCTACTGATCAGTGTGAAAGTAGCCTAAGTTAGTGACAAAAACCAACCTGCAGCCGGTAAAGTCAGTGATTTACTAAGCAGATTAAATGTTGATGCCAGAATCAGGATGATGGCCCTAAAGGTTGCCTATTTATTTATTCTAAATAGAGCAATGGCGGCACTCATATTTTTGTTCTTAAATGTTTTCTTTTAGAGGAACCTGACTTGAAGCAAAATGTCTGGTTGAAGCTGCCATTCCAGGTCCAGGGCAAGTCTTTACTTTAAATCTACTTTGAGCATATATCTCTGCCTTGAAGAAAACATTGGGCACCCCAGAACAAGGTGCTCTATAATGCAAAGCTCACACGACCGAGAAACTCGACGGGCAAAACCCATCGTTTTGCTCGTCGAGTTCCTTGTTCGGCTGTCAGAAAACTTGTCGAGTCAAATGTTCCCATTGCCCAACGAGGAAATGGAGAACATGCTATCTTTTTGGCTTGACGAGTTTCCTGACGGGTTTCTCTGCGAAAAGTGTACCCACCTGCGAAAAGTGTACTGCACAATCACGGGCCCCACCACTATGGCCTACCAGGCCGGGGTCGCGTGCTACACGGAGTTCCTGACTCTGAGCTCTCATAGCCCAGAGCAACTGATGCTGCCAGGGGACCCCAGTGACTTACTGGGTTCCCATACCTATTGAGAAGATCCCAAGCTGGGTGCTGTTCGATGGGGGATCGGTCTGAGGAGAACCCGGAGGCAGGTGATCCAACAGGACTTGAACGAACCATCGGGGATCTGGGCACCGGACACTGACAGGTCACATTCAAGCTGTCAGTCGGTGACCCCAAAGACAAGCTGGGAGGATTTGCTCTATCGTTCTAACTTTCAAGCACTAGGCCTGTGGCAGAGGTCTCACCTTAACATCTCAATTTAATTAGAGCTAAGTCTGTGGCAGAGACTTGTTCCTTTCCCAGAAGTTCTAAGTGGCGCTCTGGCTGCCAGGCCTGTGAGAGAGGTCTGTCCAGGGGCACTTTACCCACTCGGGCTGGAGTGGCGACGTAGACGAATACAATTGCTAAAGGGCAGGACTGCCTTTACTATCTATAGCCTGATTCTGTGAAGTTGCTCTTCCTTCACCAACCTATCCTGTCTGACTCAAGTTGACATGTTGGTCATGTTTGACCAGAAAATAAAGCATCGAAAACGTCAACCAACGGTCTGGACATTCTATTATTGCTCTCAACACTACCATCACCCCTAGACACAGTATAGAGGTAACTTAAATACGCCGATCCCAAATCTAACCAGCGGCTCCTCCGGTGGTAGCGCTACACAATTATAGTCTTTCCTTCACACACATTCCTTGAAACGGCTTGAAGCAACTGGGTGATGTAACAACTACCAGCTAGGAACTGATGTCCTCAAAAGTCAAAGCATACAGTATATCGCCAGCACACCAGGCATGGATCTTCAAAATGGCATACTAGAAATACAGCGATCACATCACAGCAGTAGATTGCAATTTAATGCTGTAATGTGATCAGTTTAAATACATATTTATAGTTATACTATATTGTGTTGGCAATAAATGCTTTGAATTTACACATGGCCCCCCTTAGGCAGTTATATTAGTAAGAATAAAAGGAACACAAGTTTATTTAACTTTATTGCCTAAAATGTGCCTCATTAGTTAAGAACTGGTATTTCCATCACACACTTCTAAGACGGTATTTCCTTCATATCAGGGCACAATCTTATCATTTCCATTGATAGCCATCTCCATTACATACGTTTTTCTTTATTTTTTTTCCTTCTAGAAACTCGGTGCTGCATGCTCTGTGTTACACGGGACCTGCTCTCACATCTGTTCAACGCTAGACGATTGTATGAAGTATGTCAACAACCTGCATCCGCTGATACAGAGCCCCCCTCTGCCTGTCCTGCCAGAAGATGTTGTTGGCAGCAAACTTCCACAAAGCCGTAAGGTATATTGCCCAGACTTGTCTACAAGAAACAACTGTCAAAATGAAAGTGACCATGACTGTTTTTGTTCTAATTGATTGAGAATACACAGGGGTTGATTTACTAAAACTAAACACTAAAGGGCAGATCCACAAAGCGAGTACGCCGGCGTACTTTCAAATTTCCTGCGTCGTATCTTTGTTTTGAATCCTCAAAACAAGATACGACGGCATCTGGGTTAGATCCGACAGGCGTACGCCTTCGGATCTAAGATGCAATTCTTCGGCGTCCGCTGGGTGGTTCGTTCCCGTCGTAATCCGCATCGAGTATACAAATTTGCTTTTTCCGACGATCCACGAACGTACGAGCGGCCGTCGCATTCTTTTACGTCGTCTCTAGTCAGCTTTTTCCGGCGTATAGTTAAAGCTGCTGTTTGGTGGCGTATAGTTAAAGCGGGAGTTCAACCAAAAATTAACTTTCTGCAGTTAGATCCAGCATACTGCTGACATCTGCCGTATGCTGGTCTTTTTTATTTTATTTTGGTACTTATCGTTTTAGCAGTATTTCTTCTATCGCTCCGAGCGGGGAATCCTGCGGGGAATGGGCGTTCCCGAAGGCAAGCAAGTTGATTGACGGCCTTCGATAGCGCGTCACGGCTTCCGAAAACAGCCGAGGTGACACTTGGCTGTTTACGGCGCCTGCGCCTGCCGTGTAGAGCTGACTGCGCAGGCGCCGTAAATTGCCGAGTGTCACTCGTGTGGATTTTCGGAAGCCGTGACGCGCTATCGAAGGCTGTCAATCAACTTGCTTGTCTTCGGGAACGCCTATACCAGGAAGTAATCCCCGCTCGGAGCCATAGAAGAAATACTGCTAAAACGATAAGTACCAAAAAAAAAAGACCAGCATACTGCAGATGTCAGCAGTATGCTGGATCTAACTGCAGAAAGTTGATTTTTGGGTGAACTCCCGCTTTAAACCTGCTATGTTAAGTATGGCCGTCGTTCCCGCGGTTAATTTGAATTTATTTTTTTTCGTTTGCGTAAGTCGTCCGTGAATCGTGATGGACGTAATTTACGTCCACGTCAAAACAATGACGTCCTTGCGACGTCATTTAGCGCAATGCACGGCGGGAAATTTAGGGACGGCACATGCGCAGTTCGTTCGGCGCGGGGACGCGCTTCATTTAAATGAAACACGCCCCCTACCCGCCCAATTTGAATTCCGCGCCCTTATGCCGCAAGAGATACACTACGCCGCCGTAACTTACAGCACAAATTATTTCAGGATTCAAACAAAAAAAAGTAAGTTGCGGCGTAGCGTATCTCAGATACGCTGCGCCGGGGCAGATCTTTGTGGATCTGCCCCAGAAGCTGGAGAGTAAAAAATCTGGTGCAACTCTACACAGAAAGCAATGAGCTTCCAATTTTTTTTGTAAAAGCTTAACTGAACAAGCTAAAGTTAGAAGCTGATTGGCTACCATGCACAGCTGCACCCAATTTCGCACTCTCCAGTTTTAGTAAATCAATCAATGACCGATCCTGTCCGCTCCACCATGCAGAGTGGACACGAACACAGTCCTGCTCTCCGCTATGGGGAAATCAGATGGAAACGGACCGCCTGAATGGAGGGACAGATCCGATCCGCCTGACGGATGGAAAATAGGACCACCATCCGTCTGGATTTTGCATGTGTCCACCGCTCCATAGGGGGAGACTGCAAGGTCCGATCAGGTCTTCCTGAAAAACTGACAGGTGGATCTGATCAAACTGCGAAAGGGGCCTAATAGTGGGTAAGTGGCACTTAATTGCTGAAATAGGGAATTGGCCCTGAAGTCAGGATGGGCCAGACAGTAGTAAAAAAGTGAGACCTCCATTAGAGAGGGGCACAAAACATGTTTTTCTTGCCTAATAGTACACTGCACATACCTTTTTAGTACCACTGTAACAATATTATCAACACATATACATTATAGTATTAAAAGCTAGTCTACTCACACTATCCTGTATTATTAGCCTGTAATTATAATGGGAAATCTTTCTGGGCAGTGGAAATAAGCTGTTTGGGGAGGGCCAGTCTGGAATACTGTGCTAATACTAAGTAACTGTACTTCTAGTTTTGGGGGTTCCTCTAGGACTCTCTATTAGGTATACATAGGGGGTGATTTACTAAAGCTGGTGCACACAGAATCTGGTTCAGCTGTGCGTTGTAACCAATCGGCTTCCAGATTTTATTGGCAAATCTTAATTGAAAAAGCTGACGATAGAAGATTGCTGGTTACTATGCACCAGTTTTAGTAAATCCCCCTCATAGTGCTTGAACCTAAGACCATCATGTAGGGGCTCGGGGGGCCTACATTAGATTCAAATGTAGAGAATGAAGTAGCGGGGCTGCCTGCTGAAGAATATATGCCAAGATAAAATTTAGCATCATTTAACTTATTGGATTTACCTGGGTCAGTTTGTATGCAAGTTGTTGTAAAGTTTCCTGCTGCCTTCCTTTACTTTGTCTTGTGTGCTTGCTGTCTTTTTTTTGGTTGTGTTAAGCTTCTTTTCCCTTCTTTCAGATAAAACGTTCTATCAGTCAACCAGCACCCCAGAGGTGAGTAGAATTGGTCTCATTGAGGTTAGACTCCCTGCCACCCAACAGTTATAGCGTACTCACAACAGTACCCTGACTGCCACCTCTGAAATGTGGAATATGGAATTATGCTAGTCATTAAAGGGCGCTTTGTGGTTGTAAACCTGAATAATCAAAATTAAAAAAAGCAGTTTACCTCTACCATGCACTAAAGAATCAGAAGTCATCCGTCCCCAGTCTTGCCAATAAAGGCGCATCCAGCAATCTGAAATCTTCCTTTCTGCAGTGTTAAAACCAGACACATCCAAAAAGTTTGTGTCGCCACACCCCCGCTCCTGTGACTGACAGAGTACGGAGTTCTCTCATGCTGCGTGTGTCCAGCATTTCATTACAGATCGCTTTCCCTAGCTCTTCCTGCTCGCCCAGGATTGGCTGCTCCGCGCTTGAACATTATTGGACTAGATGACATTAGGTGGTGCTTTGTGTGTGACGTGCGCGCACAGTGGGCACTGCCGTGGAAACAGTATTCGATCTCCGTGCGTGCTGCTAAGCTGCGCTAGTGTGATTGCTGGGGTGTGTGCACAGATGGGAGGGGAGTCCTGCGATGTCACAACTCTGCCTGGCATGGGGACCTGCCCACAGATTAGGGATTTTCAGAGGGCTGTGATACCTTAAAACTTGAGGTTTTCAACCACTTTAATCTTTTTGAAAAACATTTTTTAAGTGTGTGTGTGTTTCCTTCACTTTTTGACCCAGAGACCCAGCAGGAAGTAAGAAGAGAGCTGTACACACGAGGAGACATGTCCGATGAAATCGGTCCGTGGACCGTTTTCATCGGACATGTCTCCTGGGATATTTTGGTCTGATGTGTGTACACACCATCAGACCAAAATCCCCGCGGACAGAGAACGCGGTGACGCGGCGACGTGCGCAAACCAGGAAGTTCAATGCTTCCACGAATGCGTCGAATCAATTCGACGCATGCGCAGGATTTCGGTCCGCTGGTTAGACGTACTAACCAGCGGACATGTCCGACGGACAGGTTTCCGACATACAAGTTTCTAAGCATGCTAAGAAACTTTTGTCCGCTGGAAAACGGTCCGATAGGCCGTACACACGACCGAACATGTCCGATGAAACTGGTCCGCGGACCAGTTTCATCGGACATGTTCGGTCGTGTGTACGGGGCCTAGGGCACAGATTTGACTTGCAAAAGCTTGTTTACACCATGTGCGGAGATGCGCCTATTTATTATGTAAGTTTCTTCAAGGACACAAAAATTGTTCTCTGTGCCTTGTTCACATCACAACATTGATGGCACGTGCGTTTCTTTCCCACGCAGAAAACTTCACACCACAATACTGGTATCTGCATGTATGAACAGGGCACATAGAGGTCGATTTACTAAAGTTGCTCCAGAGCTTAGTAAATGAGGAAAAGCTTCACTTTGCTATGTATACCTAATCGTGTGCAAGGAAAAAAAAGAAAACAGCATTTTTGCTTATACACGCAGACATCCCAACCTGCAAAAACGAATTTCAGGGAGGTGGCAAACCCATTTTTGGGAGGTGGCAAACCCATTTGAGGGAGGTGGTGCCACGCGGTGTGCTGCTCCATGCAACCACCCCCCACCTTCAGAGTCTGAAGAGTTCCCCTTTACTGTAGCACCTCCTGGCTCCTGCTTACGTGCTTTGTACCTATGTTTAAATATTTATTCCTCTTTCCAAAGGTGTAACTATAGATCAGGTAACTGCTATGGGGCTCATAAGCATGGTGTCCACTCACTCCAGTCCAGTACATGGCTTAGCTATGGACTCCATAGCCAAGCCATGTACTGGACCGGAGTGAGCGGACAGTCGAACACCATGCTTATGAGGCCCATAGCAGTTACCTGATCTGCTATGGCTATAGTTACACCTTTTGGAAAGAGGAACAAATATGCAAACCTAGGTAAGAAGCATGTAAGCAGGAGGTGCTTAGTTGTTAGACTGTAATTGAATCCACCCCTGTGGACAAATATTTTTTTGTACTGCTTACAAAGTGTGGCAGAGCAGAAGAGGAAGAGAAGTCAGGCAGTTGTTGATCTGAGCCAGGTGCCAGTGCCACACAGTGACAGAACACAGACAAAGATGACGATCATAACACGCACCCTGCACACAGTACTCCAAACCAGAGTCTCCAGCCAGGACTCGACTCCCAGCTGCTGCACTTCTGTTACTCCCACAGTCCCAGGTCAGGACCCAGACCAGTCCCTCTGCTGCATGATCATGTCACCAGGTGGCAGACCACAGCTTCAGAGAAGGTGGGTGGAGCCACTGCAGCACTAACACGGGCCTCGCTCCTGACACGGCCTCACTCTGAGAGCCTGTGTGTATGACGTCGCTGGTTGCTAGACGCCAAGTGGGACGGCCCTAGCAACCAGTTCCGCCGGTAATCAGTTAGGGTGGTTGCCGTTGGCTGTGTGTCCTCTATTTTATTCTAGGACAATGTATTGTCCTGGAACGAAGGCGCCCGAGACCTGGGACACAGATGTAAATTGCCGGACAGTCCTGGGCAATCCAGCACACGTGGTCACCCTAGCGGCTCGGGCTGCTGCAGCTGTCAGCTGGGAGACCGTGCCGCACTCGCGGGTGTCCGTGAGCCTGCCGTTAAATGCTGGAGACTCCCGCAAGTCAAGCCTCGTTCACACGACCGGTTTTCTCGGCAAAAACCAGCAAGAAAACTGCTTCTTGCCGAGATTACCGTTCGCATGTACGAGGCATTCAGGTTTCTCGTCAGGAAATCTGGCCAGAATCTCAACGAGAAAAAAAGAGAACCTGCTCTCTTTTTTTTCTCTTTCGAGATTCTTGTCGGCTTGTTTCCTGACGAGAAACCCGAGAATGTGTATACTTACCTGTCGCTGTGGAAACTCGCGCATGCTCGAAATGACTTTGACGCATGCGCGGTAGCTTCCACGGCATAGGTAGGGTGAAGCAAGATGGCGGCGACGGCATCGAATGTGACGAGCGCATGCTCGTCGTATGCGATGACGTCACCGCTTTTTTTTTTCTTTCAAGAGAACTGCGGTTCTTTTGAAACGAAAGTTTGTACACTCGACCGGAAGAGATTCTTGCCAAGAATCTAATCAGGGAAAACAACGGGTTTTTCCTGATGAGATTCTCGGTTGTGTGTACGAGGCCTCACGGGAGACTTGAGATGTCTGCACATGATTGGATGATGGAAGTCAGTAGAGCTTCTGCTCATTTACTAAGCTCTAGAGCAGTGATCTCCAAACTGTGGCTGGGGGGCCAAATGTAGCACATTGTCTGCTTTTATCTGGCCCTTGGGGCAATATTTTATCCTCTGACTCCAACATTGGGGCATAATTCCTCCCAATGACACCAAGGATGGGGCTCAATTCCTCCCAATGACACCAAGAATGGGGCACAATTCCTCCCAATGACACCAAGGATGGGGCATAATTCCTCCCAATGACACCAACGATGGGGCACAGTTCCTACCAATGACACCAATGTTGGGGCATGATTCTTTCCACCAAATGACACCAATGATGGGGCACAATTCCTGACACCAAACATGGGGCATTGTTTTGTTTCCACTGATGCCAAGGCATTTTGTACTTCCAATGCCCACAGTCCGGCCCCACTAAAGTCTGAAGGACAATAAACTGTCCCCTTGTTTAGAAAGTTTGGATACCCCTGCTCTAGAGCAACTGCTCTTGACGAATGCAACTGCACTTTGAAAAGTGTGCAGTGTATTAGCCTTTAGTAAATTAAGCCCATAGAGAACAATTGTTTTATTTGAGGCTTTGCCGAACGCGTGCAGAAAACCATCTCTGCACCATGGTGTGAACGAGGCCTTCGCTGCCAAAAGAACAGGTGTCCTTATTGGAAGATTTCCCTCACCTCCTGTTTGTGTACCAAAAATGCTTGTATTTCTTATAACTTTCTGTACCGGAGACAATGGTCACCAAGACCCAAAGAGGAGATGAATTTACCTAGTGGGGACACAGACAGCAATAAATCCCTGACATGGGTTCTAATGCTTCCCCCAATCCAATATATAAGAAAAAGCGTTGGCATACACTTTATGCTATGGGAACAAGAGAGATGATTTGACCATAACTTCACTTCTTCTTCATAGGACTGCTGCATCACCAAGGCGGAGTAATGGGGTGACAGTGGTAAAGAATTTGGAGGAAATGGCAATGCGTGTACACTCTCGGGAACAGCATTATATGACATCTGGTAATGGCATTGTTGATTGAACAACATATACGTAACCAGCCAAGCTGCCAAATAGGTAAGTCATATGTCTTTAAAATTACATCCAATAGTGGCGATCAACAACTTATAGCGGGACTGTGATAATGCGGCGGATAATCTGACACTGGGTGGGAACTGGCTAACTGCTATTGACATCACCAGTGACACTAATACAGTGATCAGTGCTAATAATATGCATTGTCACTGTATTAATGACACTGGGTAGGAAGGGGTTAAGATCTGGGGCAATCAAAGGGTTAAATGTGTGCCTAGTAATATGTAAAGGGTTTACTGTGTGGTGCTTTAGTTAAGGGATGTGACAGTTTTTTTCCAGGGAGACCAAAACCAGCACGTTCCCACTGTCAGTGGAGATCTGTTTTGTTTACCAACACAGATCTCTCTCCTGTCATCCGCTCCACCGATCGGCGAGCCCCTGGCCATGTATCATTGGCTGGGACCCACTGATTGGAATGCGCTGCAGCCAGTGACAGCACAGCGGGATCGGCGGCCACACACGCACGCGACCCCTACCTGGAGATAAACAATTATATATATATATATACCCACACACAGGGCCGGATTTCAGACAAGGCCAAGCCTCGGGGCGGCAGTGGGTGCAGGGGCGGCATTGCAGCTGAGAGGAGAGGACAATTTTATTTCGGGAGTCCCCCCAGGTCATGTCACGGATGGTGAGAGGAGAGAAAACAGAGGGAAGAGGAGGTGAGATGGTTCTCAATGTCATATTCGGCAGCAGGACCCCCCCCGACTCTCAATGTAATTTTCGGCAGCAGCCCCCCCCCCCCCCCGACTCTCAATGCCCCCCCCCCCCCCCCCCGACTCTCATTTTCGGCAACAGCACCCCCCCGCCTCTCAATGTCATATTCGGCAGCAGCACCCCCTCCCGCTTCTCAGTGTCCTGCCGAAAAAGTCCCCCGGCGGATAATGTCCCCCCTGTACTGCGCAGGCGGGGGCGGCATTGAAGGACCCTGCCTTGGGGCAGCAAAGGGAGTAAATCCGGGCCTGCCCACACACAGTACTTGATTCTGCACAGTCGGCCTGCACTGTAGCAGTAAAACTACACTGCCTGGTCAGCAAGTGGTTATTTTTTCTAAATACAGTTGATAATAATGCTATATTAACTCATCCAAGCTGTGAATTGGTTGCTGTGGGTTTAATGACATTTTAAATATACTTTTTAAATGCACGCAGTGTATCTAAATATGACTTGGTATCGACTCCTTACAATCCAGACTGGGAGAAGAAGAAGCAACACAGCGAGCAAGTCAGTTATGCTGTTGCGCTTGTGTGCTAACAAGAGACTTGCTGAGTGGAGGAGAGGGAGTGGAGTGACAGAGATAAGCACAATATTGCTGTTTCTACTTTATTGCCCAGATTGGGGTAGCGACCAGATCTGAAAGTGCTAAATGCAGCAAAAAAAAAGGCCTCTTGCCCTGTCAAGTCAGGCTTTATGATGTGAGAGAGCTGTGTAAATCTCAGAACTAGGTAGACAGAAATAAAAAATCATTTGACAGGGAAGACAGCTGGAGTATAGCTTTAAAGGTAATATGTGGCTTTTTTTTTTGTTTTTCTTTTAAACCAAAAGAGTTTTATTAGTATTGAAATGTGCATAAAGTAACGGCATCAATGTTGACCACGACATGCCCCTATGCAGGTATCGCTACTTTGTTTAAGGGCTCATTCACACCAGCGAATGTTATAAAAAGAGGAGCAAAGAATGGAAATTTTGCCAGCGAAACCAAAAATGCAGGATGCACCTGGCTGAAAACCGAAAATGACAGTTTACATTTTTATATATATATATATATATATATATATATATTTAGATATAATTGTATTATATTAGATTTTTTAATTAACTCGATTAATATCATGAATTTATATGAATTTATTGTTGGTCATTATTAGCACCTTTAGGGCAAGAAAAGTTCTATGTATGTCTTCACACTGGTCCGGTGCGCTTCCGTTGTGGTATTAAAAATCCTGTTTGCTACATCTTTGGTCAGTTAAAGAAAAAAACGCACCTTCCCGTTGAAATGCACTGAAAACGCATCAATAGTGCACCCATGTTTTTGATGCAGCTTTTGAGTCACCTGACCTATGAAAAACACACCATAAGCGTAGTAAAATCGTGGTAAAATCGCTTATGTTTTTGGTGCCATTATCAGCACCTTTTCCTCTTATCAGCAAAATGGCAATAACACCATTTTCAACCAAAGTTTCAGTGCATCTCTAGTTATAACACAGCGGTTGGTGTGCGCTAAGAAGGGAGCAGTAATGATGCATCTGCAAAGTTCTTTTATTTTCATTTTATTGAAATGTCACACATGGTATTTCATTAATGTTCATGCATGGCAGTTTGCTGTGATATGGTGTAGTAGGGTATATGGGATTGTACTGTGTTTTTTATTTTGTTTGTTTATTTTTTTGTGGTTGAACTGGATGGACTTTTTTCAACCTGACTAACTATGTAACTATGTAGTGCGGTGATGGCAAACCTTGGCACCCCAGATGTTTTGGAACTACATTTTCCATGATGCTCATGCACTCTGCAGTGTAGTGGAGCATCATGGGTAATGTAGTTCCAAAACATCTGGGGTGCCAAGGTTCGCCATCACTGTAGTGCATCGCAACATGCTGTACTTCCCAAAAATGCAGCATGTCCTACTTTTTTCAGCACACACCGCTAGCGGTATGAACTGAACTCATAGGGCAGTGATGGCGAACGGTGGCACCCCAGATGTTTTGGAACTACACTTCCCATGATACTCAACTACACTTCCCATGATGCTCAACTACACTTCCCATGATGTTCAACTACACTTCCCATGATGCTCAACTACACTTCCCATGATGCTCATCTACACTTCCCATGATGCTCAACTACACTTCCCATGATGCTTAACTACACTTCCCATGATGCTTATCTACACTTCCCATGATGCTTATCTACACTTCCCATGATGCTTATCTACACTTCCCATGATGCTTATCTACACTTCCCATGATGCTTATCTACACTTCCCATGATGCTCAACTACACTTCCCATGATGCTCAACTACACTTCCCATGATGCTCATCTACACTTCATATGATGCTCAACTAACACTTCCCATGATGCTCCACTACACTGCAGAGTGCATGAGCATCATGGGTAATGTAGTTCCAAAACATCTGGGGTGCCAAGGTTCGCCATCACTGTCATATGGGTTGATGTACTAAAACTGGAGTTTGCAAAATCTGGTGCAGCTGTGCATGGTAGCCAATCAGCTTCTAACTTCAGCTTGTTCCATTAGGACTCTTTCACACGGAGCGGATCCGTATTGATCCGCTCCATTAGCCCGTTTGGCTCAGCGGGGATTCCTCCGTTAATCCCCGCTGAGCTGTCGGCGGACAGGGTGGTCCCCGCACACAGTGCAGAGACCGCCCTGTCTCTCCTCCGCTCTCCCCTATGGGGAATCGGATGAATACGGACCGTGTGTCCATATTCATCCGTTCCGTTCCCGCCGGATGGAAGAAAAATAGGGTTTTCTTCCATCCGCAAAAGCGGATCTTTGCGGACGGGGATGGTTGCGGACGTTAGCGGATGCATCATCCGCTAACGTCTGCAATCCCATAGGGATACATTACAAGTCCGTAAACGGACTTGTAATAAACGGACCGTTTGTCCGTATGTGTGAAAGGGCCCTTAAGCTTTGATTGAAAACCTGGAAGCTGATTGGTTTCTATGCAGAGCTGCACCAGATTTTGCACTCTCCAGTTTTAGTAAATAAACCCCATAGGGTCGAAGGAAAATTGCCATGTCTATGCATTCGGAACTACGTTGGGCAAGACTGCCCAGTGCAGCCCAGCACATATGGCATGAATGCCCCCCAAACAAATCCAGTACATGTGGAAGAACATGGGACATGTGTCATTTCTTTTACAATTAAAATCTAGCTACATGAAAAGTGATTGTCATTTTTATTCTTTTTTTACAGAAAGCTACCTGTTGTGAATTCCGAATTCCCTGAAGTAATTCTATTTTGGTCAGAGAACATTTTTGTATCCTATTGAACAATATTTTATATATTAAAATGAAGGATCGAGGGAAATTTCTATTTCTGAGTCAACAACTTTTCTTTGTTATTTATGTGTCCAGAAATTGTGCAGTGATACGCAACATTTTGTAATCTAAACTGTCAATACAAAATAAAAGAATCCTTTTATATTTTTAGAATTTGATGAGTTTTGGAAAACGCTTCTTCTTCTGTTCTGTCAATTATTTGGATTATTTCATTGGGTCATATGCCCATTTGATTTAAGATTAAATATTTTTTCCCTTACATACACTTTAATATGCCATCTAAGCTGGGTATACGTGCTTAGATTTTTTGTTTTCATTCAGAAAACAAATGGATTCCTCCATTCACACAAATGAGGTGGCTGGAGGAAACTTCCCAATAGCAACAGTGTATTCTGACAGCGGGCACTTCACTGTCAGAATACACTGATCAGCACCTACATCCGATTGGCTACACACAGATTGAGATTCAGCTGGTCCCTGCTGAAGCGACTAAATTTTGATCTGTGTACCTACCTTAAAGGAGTTGTAAAGGTAATTATTATTTTTTTCCCTAAGTAGCTTCCTTTATCCTAGTGCAGTCCACCTTCACTTACCTCATCCTTCGATTTTGCTTTAAAATGTCCTTATTTCTTATGAGAAATCCTCACTTCCTGTTCTCCTGTCTGTAACTACACACAGTAATGCAAGGCTTTCTCCTTGGTGTGGAGTGTCGTGCTTGCCCCCTCCCTTGAGGGGGCGTGCAGGAGAGTCAAGACGCCCAATATCACACAGCTCCTTTCTCTATCTGCAAAGTAGAGAGCGTCCTGACTCTCTTGCTCGCCCCCTCCCCCCTCAAGAGGCTTTCTCCACACCAGGGAGAAAGCCTCGCAATTACTGTGTGGAGTTACAGACAGAAGAACAGGAAGTGAGGATTTCTCAGAAGAAATAAGGACATTTAGCCTAGGTTCACACTGCTGCGAATTCAAAATCGCGGTAAAATGCGCGATTTTACCGCGATTTCGCGGCCGCGATTTTGCCACGATTTCGGCCGCAATTTAATGTAAATCGCAGCCCGAAATCTCAAAAAGTAGTACAGGAACTACTTTTTGAAATTGCAGATGCGGCGTCGCACTGATTAGGACGGTGCCATTGCCGCCGATTTGAGATGCGATTTGACATGTCAAATCGCATCTCAAATCGTTCCAAATCGTACCCAGTGTGAACCAGGGCTCAAAAGCAAAATGGAAGGATGAGGTAAGTGAAGGAGGACTGCACTAAGGTAAAGGAAGCTATTTAAGGATTTTTTTTTTTACCTTTACAACCCCTTTAAGCTGTTGATAAATGCCCCACCACCAGCAGCCTTATGCCCTGTACACACGCCCGGTTTTCCTGGCATGCCAAAACCCGATGTTTTTCCCGACGTGATTCCTCTCAAGTCTGCTTTGCATACACACGTTCAGTCAAAAAAACGCTCGACCAAAGCGTAGTGGCGTCCAACACGTACGACGGCACTATAAAGGGGACGTTCCATTCAAATTGAATCACCCTTTGGGCTGCTTTTGCTGATCCTCACGTTAGAAAAAGTTTGGTGAGAGACGATTCACGCTTTTCAGTCTTCATGCTTTTCAGTCCGTTACAGCGTGACGAATGTGCTATCTCCATTACGAATGCTAGTTTTACCAGAACGATCGCTCCCATCTCATACTTGATTCTGAGCATGTGCGTTTTTTTTCCCCTCGGAAAAGCATACACACAAACGGTTTTCGCGACAAGAAAAAGATTGACGAAAAGAACAGAACAGGTTCTAATTTTTTTGCGGTCAGTTTTCTCGTCGGGAAAACTGCTATGGAGCATACACACGACCGGTTTTCCTGACCAATCTAAAAAATGTCAGTTTTCTCGTCTGGAAAACCTGTCGTGTGTACGAGGCATAAGGCTTCATGTACACAAAACCTACGTTGACTGACGGCCGTGGGAAAGCGCAAAATGCAGCTCCTAAACTATGCTAAAAACCTATGTGTACATTGACACATAGGGGTTCATTTACTAAGGCAAAAAGACTGTGCACTTTGCAAAGAGCAGTTTCACTGTGCAATTGCAGTTGCTCCTGAGCTTCGTAAATGAGCAGACGCTCTGCTGACTTCCATCATCCAATCATGTTCATGAAAAAATGCTGATTTTTTTTATTTTCCTTGCATGTGATTGGGTATTCTTTGCAAAGTGAAGCTTTACCTCATTTACTAAGCTCTGGAGCAATTGTAGAGTGCAACTGCACTTTACAAAGTGCACAGTCTATTTTCCTATAATAAATCAACTCCACAAGATTATATGGAGTGGAGTTGTGTTTAGGATGCTTTGGCAAAAAAACACCAAAAGGACTTTCAAGGTGCTTTAGATCTCAGGAATGAACAGACACGTGATAAAATACAAATCGCATTTTGTTGTGTACAAAAGATTAAAAACTAATCTTCATTGTAACATCCATAGTCCATCATTAAAATATACCAGACACTCCCAGCCTAGGAACCACTATATCCACTTGTAAAAAATGCCAAATGCTATGACAATCCGAACACAATATTGTCACATAAACACGTTTCGCTACTTTTGCCTTTTCAAGCGATATCTGTGAGTGTACTGGTATGGTAATGTAGGAAGCTCTGCTTGCATCCAAGAGAAGGAAGAGGAAAGGGGCCACAGGTGGTGATGACCCCCAGTCTGTGATCAAGCCCAAAGGGAGGGCAAAAAAAACAGAGGGGCGATCAGTAATCAAGACAAGTATACCTGATTGGGCTGAGTAAGGGACGAATGCCAGAGCCTCTTGGGTAAGTCCTTGGGTAACCGCTGCAACAAGATCTCCCCCACCAGCAGAGCACCATAATTTGTTCCTTAATTTTTCTTTGGTTTATAATTTAGGGATGTGGTGCTTAGTAAACACATTCACGATATGCTTACATTGATACTGTATATGAACCTTCTCTTTAACCAGTTAGCAACCGCCCTATAGACGAAATACGTCTACAAGGCGGTTGCTTAACTCTGGGAGGGCGTCAATGTACGTCCTCCCAGAATCGCGCTCCCGCGCGCCCTGTGGGGCGCGCACACGGGAGTCTCCGTGACCGCCGGGTCCTCCGGACCCGACTGATCACGGTAAATCGCCGCTGATAGCGGCGATTTACCACGTGATCGCTCCGTCCAATGACGGAGCGATCACTAGTAAACAAACCGGCGTCATGTGATGACGCCGGTTCCTCCCTCTCCTCTCTGTACCGAACGGTACAGTGTGAGAGAGCGGGAGAGAGCTGCTGCTGCTGCGGGCTGGATCTGTGACACATGCAGTCACAGATCCAGCCATCGATCCCTCCCTGTGCAATACTCTGCAGTACCAGCCATACTCTGCAATGCCCCCACACTCTGCAATGCCCCCACACTCTGCAATGCCCCCACACTCTGCAATACCCCAAAATACTCTGCAATGCCCCCACACTCTGCAATGCCCCCACACTGTGCAAAACCCCAAAATACTCTGCAATACCCCAAAATACTCTGCAATGCCCGCAATACTCCGCAATGCCCCCAATACTCCGCAATGCCCCGCAATACTCCGCAATACTCCGCAATGCCCCACAATACCCCGCAATACTCCGCAATGCCCCACAATACCCCGCAATACCCCGCAATACTCCGCAATACCCCGCAATACTCCGCAATACCCCACAATACCCCACAATACTCCGCAATACCCCACAATACTCCGCAATACCCTGCAACGTCGTCTATGGGGATTTTTAAGTAGCGAAGTTTGGCGCCATTCCACGAGCGTGTGCAATTTTGAAGGGTGACATGTTGGGTATCTATTTACTCGGCGTAACTTCATCTTTCACATTTATGCAAAAAAATGAAGAAAAAATACTAAATTTGCCAAATGTTATAACAGAAACAAAGAAAAAATATTTTTTTTTACAGAATTTTCAGTCTTTTTTCTTTTATAGCGCAAAAAATAAAAAACCCAACGGTGATTAAATACCACCAAAAGAAAGCTCTATTTGTGTGAAAAAAAGGACGAAAATTTCATTTGGGTACAGTGTTGTATGACTGAGTAATTGTCATTCAAATTGTGAGAGCACCGAAAGCTGAAAATTGGTCTGGTTATTAAGTGGGTTTACGTGCCTAGTGGTCAAGTGGTTAAGAGTGCTCCAAATCTCATCTTGTTACCTGTATAGAAGACACCTGGGAGCCAGAAATCTTGCTTATAGGGGATCAAATACTTAATTCACTCAACAAAAAGGAAATCAATTTATAACTTTTTGAAATGGATTTTCATGGATATTTTTGTCGTTGTTCTGTCCCTCACTATTAACCTCCTTGGTGGTATACCCGAGTGCGGCTCAGGGTGAAATTTCGGTACCATTAGCGGTAACCCGGAGCAACACTCGGGATAGCTTCGCAGGATCCTGGAAGAAGTTACTTACTTTGTCCCCGCGATGTACTCCTGCTGTGTCCGGCAGCCGGATCCTCTGCCCGATGCTCTGTGTTCCGGGTTCTGTTCCCTGTGAGCGTTGCAACGCATAGGGGCGGAACCCGGCAACAATTTAAAAATGTATAAAATAACACGCACTCAATACATTGTAATCTTATTGGATTACATTACTGTATCAAATTATTTGATTTGATTCAGTTTGTCCCAAGTGCTTTGTCCAGTGCCCTGCCTGCAATTTTACTGTTCTGTCTGCCTGGAAACTGGAGAACATTCATGGCATCCAAAAAGCGTGCCTCTACATCAAAAACGGTTTATGACCTGCTTAAAAATAGTAATACAGAATTACTTGTAGAATTTAGTGATAGTGATTCTTGGGGAAATTCATCATCAGACACAAAGTGATTTCAGTAACAATCCTGCAACTGAGCTCAGTGATGTGCGGACTTGGTGCTCTATTGACTGCGGTACAGATCACGCAGGGCCCCCAAGATTCCCATTTACTGGAGCACCTGGTATGAAAGTGGACGTTGAAGATGACAACCCCTTGGCATACCTACAAATATTTCTGACCAATGAGGTTATTGAAAAAATAGTTACGGAGACAAAATGGTACCAAGAGCAACAAGCTACTACGCATCAGATATTTTCAAGAAGTAGAAAGTGGGAACCAGTGACATTTGGAAATTTCTGGGCCTACTAATACTTCATGGAGTGGTGGGGAAACCCCTGCAGAAGTGGTATTGGACAGCGAATAAATTACTTGCCACTCCCTTCTTTCGCATGGTCATGTTAGAGTATAAATTGTTCTTGATGGTGAAACATTTGCACTTAAAAAACAATGAAGAATTTGATGAAACTACTCATCCAGCACCAGAACTCAAGAAAATTTGGGAAGTATATCATATGATTCTGAAGAATTTTGTACAGAGCTATATGCCAGATAGAGATATTGGCATGATGAAAGTCTAATGGCCAACAAGGGAAGGCTCAGCTGGATACAATACATGGCATCAAAGAGAGCATGATTTGGTGTAAAATCCTTCATGCTATTCAAATCATCAACTGGCTACATTCGATTAGCATATACACTTGGAAAGGAACAAAATTTAACCCAAAATACTGCAACTATGGAATCTCCCGTTCTTTCACTGATTGAGCCATTGCTAAATCAGGGTGATTGCGTAACTACTGACAACTTTTACACATCTTCTGAACTTTTTGAGTTTTTTCTGCAGAATAAAATGGATGCCTATGGAACCGTCAACCCGGAACGCCTGACTGGTCGTCACTTCATGGACCACATGCCACCAACTGAGAAAAAGTCAGCACCTATAAGGATGTGTGTGGTTTGTTGCTCAAAGCGAGATGACAGTGGAATGAAAATCCGAAAGGAAACCAGGTTCAATTGTCCTGATTGTGACATCAGACTTTGTGCAGTCCCATGTTTCAAAAAATTTCCTACCCGGGATGTTTACTCAACTAATATTAGTAATATTGCACCCTTGTTCGAACAAATGTCAGTGTATTTGATTTGATTACAGTATATTATTGAATAGAATGTATTATTATATTATTTGTTACTATTTATAGTTATTTATTATATTTTTAAATTTATAATTTATGATTTTGTGTTTCAAACTTTATCATACACGGGATGTCTTGTTTGGTCAGATTTAAGTGAGTTATTCCTAAGAATTACAGGCCTACAATATAAAACGCCAAATTTCCATGCAAAACAATGTACCGCTTTCAGCATCAAAAATCAGACATACCGGTAATCATGGGAGGTTGAAAAAAATCTACCATTAAAATTATAGACTGATAATTTCTTTGTCAGTGGGCAAACGTACAAAATCCAAATGGGATTAACTACCTTTTTCCCTCACTGTATATCTGTCATAATGTAATAGTATGGGATGCATAATAGCACATTAAGAACTTGCTGGGGTCGTTTTATCTATCACTTGCAGAATTAAGCGATAGCGATTTGTGGGGAAATTCGTCATCAAACACTGAAAGTAATGACAGCGACAATTCTGCAACTGAGCAAATTTCAGTGTATTTGATTACATAGTTACATAGTTAGTCAGGTTGAAAAAAGACACAAGTCCATCCAGTTCAACCACAAAAAATAAAAAAACAAAATAAAAAACACAGTAAAATCCTGTACACCCAACTCCATTCCCACAGTTGATCCAGAGGAAGGCAAAAAACCCCAGCAGAGCATGATCCAATTTGCTACAGCAGGGGAAAAAATTCCTTCCTGATCCCCCGAGAGGCAATCGGATTTACCCTGGATCAACTTTACCTACAAATCTTAATACTCAAGTTATATTCTGTACATTTAGGAAAGAATCCAGGCCTTTCTTAAAGCAATCTACTGAGCTGGCCACAACCACCTCTGGAGGGAGTCTGTTCCACATTTTCACAGCTCTTACTGTGAAGAAATCTTTCCGTATTTGGAGGTGAAATCTCTTTTCCTCTAGACGTAAAGAGTGCACCCTTGTCCTCAGTGTTGACCGTAAAGTGAATAACTCAACACCAAGTTCACTGTATGGACCTCTTATATATTTGTACATGTTGATCATATCCCCCCTTATTCTCCTCTTCTCAAGAGTGAATAAATTCAGTTCCTCTAATCTTTCCTCATAGCTGAGCTCCTCCATGCCTCTTATCAGTTTGGTTGCCCTTCTCTGCACTTTCTCCAGTTCTCCAATGTCCTTTTTGAGAACTGGTGCCCAAAACTGAACTGCATATTCCAGATGAGGTCTTACTAATGATTTGTACAGGGGCAAAATTATATCTCTGTCTCTGGAGTCCATACCTCTCTTAATACAAGAAAGGACTTTGCTCGCTTTGGAAACCGCAGCTTGGCATTGCATGCCATTATTGAGCTTATGATCAACTAAAACCCCCAGATCCTTCTCCACTACAGATCCCCCCAGTTGTACTCCCCCTAGTATGTATGATGCATGCATATTCTTAGCCCCCAAGTGCATAACTTTACATTTATCTACATTAAACCTCATCTGCCACTTAGTCGCCCAATTAGACAGAGCATTGAGGTCGGCTTGTAAATTGGAGACATCCTGCAAGGACGTTATTCCACTGCATAGCTTGGTGTCATCTGCAAAGACAGAAATGTTACATTATTGAATAATTTTTATTATAATTAAATTATTATTTGTTATAATTATTTATTATAGGGCTGTTACTGATTAAAATTTTCGTGTTCGATTAATCGTTTTTTTTTTTTAATCGATTAATTATAACGCACATACAGATCCAACTACTTTTAACTGATCTCCCTGCATTTCAACTCTGCATTAGTCAGTGGTAAATGTGGTATACACTATATATAATCACCCGACACTAATTAGCTTCCACAATCCATGACTTAACTTCACAGTTCACACAAATACGTTTTAAATTCAAATTGTAGCACTAACGCAAGTCATTTTTTCTTATTAAACTTTAAGAAAAACGTAGAAAGTTAGTTTAACTTTAATTATAAAACTTATCTAGTATATTGACTGTCAGTCACTTTATAGTAGGCAAGTAGGCATCACTTTAGCCAGTCACGCAGACATACCAGAGTGTTTACATTTTCTGGAAGCAGACACGATCGCATTTTATTGACAATATACCCTGAAGAACTGAACAGTCTTTCGCACGGAACAGATGTTGCCGATACACAAAGAATTGTCTGCACAAAACTGCTAAGGACAGGAAAACGATGGTTATTTTTGCCCCCTTGCCCTGATGGATCCTGATGCATCCTCCTGCTCCACAGATGCAAAAGTACCTCAATCCAATGGGTGCAGTTTGCTCGCATCCAGCAGGGTAAGTCTCACTATCCAGGCTGTCCGGTGACGTCAAGAATTTTTATCGATCAAAAGAATTTTTATCGATCAAAAAAATTCAAGATTAATCGAGGAATTAATCTTTAATTTCCCCAGCCCTAATTTATTATATTATAATTTATGATTTTGTGTTTCTTCAAACTTTATCATACCCGGGATGTCTACTAGACTCTAGTTTGGACAGATTTAAGTGAGTTATTCCTAGGAATTGCAGGCCTACAATATAAAACACCAAATTTCCATGCAAAACAATTGTATTGCTTTCAGCACCAAAAATCTGAAAGAATCATACCGCCAGGGAGGTTAAAGAAACTTTAAAAAAAATAATAATGTTTTCTTATATTTAATATATGCAAAAAAATACTGGGTGATCCTGCCAAAAATCTTGTGAGTCTGATCACTTTCTGTGCTCTCTGACTGTGCTGCACTGTTATCAGTTAGCAATGATCAGTTCCCTGTGGACTACAGAACACCTCCCCTGTGGTATGGATAAGGTTGAAAACCTTTTTAAATGTGTTACATTTAAAGTTGCCTGACTACTGAGCCAAGTGCTTGTATAATCTGTATGCTGATGCATTGCCCCCCTATATGAAAGTTATTATTAATTTATTTGTTTCTAGCAATATCACTGAGCATTTATCAATAAAATGCGCCTAGGTAAAGTTTTACAGTTGAAAAGGGCTAAACCGTGCTGCACAGACATGTGGCCAGAAGAACCATGGTCATCCCAGGTCATCTTGAGCCCCATGGGAGGAGGGGAGGTAGAGGAATTACCTTGATCTTGGCACAGAAGTCCTATGAGAAAGGGAAATGTCAAGGATAGATTTAATCCACTTTAGTTTGCAAATGTCATTAAAAATCATGTCATTGACAATTTAATAAACCAGATACCAATTTCAATTACTTGATAGCATCTGCAACCTTTGTAAGAGTACAAAAAAGAGCCCATAGATTTGTAAGGCATATCTGCTGCTTGCTATCAGGATAAATACAATGTGACCACGTGTCTTCAGGACCTATAAATCCCGGCTACACCAAATCAGCAAAGCTGTGGCCAGACTGGGACATCAATCCTACGGAGCTGTCTGACACTAAAAATCGTTACGTTGCGGGCAGTGCGCACCTCCCCAGCCTCTTCCTGGCATTTTTTATGGGCAAATCAAAGAGATTAAACTTCAGTCTAATGAAACGTCCATTGGTCATAGAGAATGGCATTGTTTATAGGAGTAGTGCGCTGTAAAATATACACAACAGCTTTTTTTTTTTTATCAAACACTCAAAGAAAATAGGGCAATATTTTAAGATGTTATTTTTATGGGAGTTTATGGGAACTTTGTCTGCTAAGGAGAACTCTGGTCAAGTCCAAAATGAGTAAACTTTTAGTGGGAGATTTATTAAAACTGGAGCACTCAGTATCTGGTGCAGTTGTGCATGGTAACAAATCGGCTTCTAACTTCAGCTTATTCAATTAAGCTTTGACAATAAAACCTGGAAGCTGATGCTGCAGAGCTGCTCCAATTTTAGTAAATCCCCCCCTTAGAATTACATGATACAATTTTTCATCTAAATATGGGATAAGCCAATGTCATTAGTCATGTGCATTTTTAATTCTTGATGATATGCTTTGTGTATTTCTTCCAGATCCTTGTAGTAATCCAGGTTAAGGCTGGGTTTACACCATTGCGAATTGGATGTGGTTCTCCCCATCCAATTCGCAATAGCAGGAGATTTTGACCGCCTCTCTATGGAGCTGGTTCACATATCTCGGCTGCGGGGCTCCGGTGAGAATTTGCACAGGAGGCCTGTACGTCTTTTGGTCTGTTTCAAGTCAGAATTCAGCCAAAAATTTGCGTTAAAATCAGACATGAAACAGTAAATGGGGACGCAGCTGACCCCTGCAGGGAGCCGCATGAGGCCTCGTACACACGGCCGAGGAACTCGACGTGCCAAACACATCGAGTTCCTCGGCCAGTTCAGCACTGAAGCCGCCGAGGAGCTCGGCGGGACGAGAGCTCCCATAGAACAACGAGGAAATAGAGAACATGTTCTCTATTTCCTCGCCGAGCTCCTCGTCGGCTTCCTCGGCCGAAAGTGTACACACGGCCGGGTTTCTCGGCAGAATTCAGCCAGAAACTCGGTCGGAAGCTGAATTCTGCCGAGGAAACTGGTCGTGTGTACGGGGCCTTAGTAGTGGGTGTGAACCCAGCCTAAAAGTTTCCCACTGTGTAATAAAGACTGGGCTCCGCTGTTTTCTTTCCTTGGATAGGGACATGATTAGATGATGAAAGTCAGCAGAATTTCTGCTTATTTACTAAGCTCTGGATCAACTGCTTTGCAAAGTGCACAGTCTATTTGCCTTTATTAAATCAACCCCACCATGCTTAAAGTAAGCAAGTAGTTTCATTTATTGAGCAGATTGTACATGTTTACCATACGCCTGATCTTCAGTCACACATTTACATTTTTCATGCTGTGTGATGCTATAATTAGCAGCCAAACTAATTAATAATTGACTATACTGTAGTATGTTTCTTTTTAGGTGGGCATTATCTTTCCTTCTAATTGCAGAATGGAAATGCATTCATGTTCCACAAATTTATACACGCATGCATTCATATACTGTACTAATAAATGTATCAATACCTGTATTTCGTTTTTCACAAGGTTGCAGTGTGTTGATTTATTTTTATATGGTTGCAATAAATAGGTTTTGGTTGCAATGTGTTTATTTTTATATATCATTTTATATTTATATTATGTTTACACATGTATATGAAATAGTAATACACATAAAAATGGAGGGGGGGGGGACAGAACTCCAGACAAATACCTTAATAGTTTAATGATATAATTTCTCGATTTTAATTACTATAAATATAGATGTTATAATTCTCATGTAAATGTTTTTTCCCCCCCTAAAAATTCCCATAATCCTTCAGACCCCAGAAATCAGGCAAGGATAGGAGTATCAGCTTTGGTATCCGAATAGGATGACAGGAAGAAGGGGCATTCTAGCCCCCTTTTTCTTCATGGGAGAGCGACGGGGGGGCAGTTTCAGGTCTCCCCTGGGGGGTTTTCTTTCTAGGTCTCCTGTGAGGGTATTTTAGTTCTTGGCCTTTTGGTGACCTTTCCTGGGGTCTGAGTAGAAAGCCCGGGAAAGGTCAGTTCAAACTGGCTCACTTGGCCTTTAGGTGACCTCTCCTGGGGCATTTTGGCGGCCTTCTTGGCCTTTGGGTGACCTTTCCTGGGTTCTGGATAGAAAGCCCGGGAAAGGTCAGTTAAAACCGGTCAGAACCAGCGAGTTTTCAGCCCGTTTTGGGCTATTTAAAGCAGGTTCCGTCAGCCCAGGCTCATTCGCCTCAGAAGACTTAGGAGCTGTGGTGTTCTTCCCCCCCCCCCCACACCCCCCCCCTTTTTTTATTTTATTACATATCTTTGTCGCGGTTGTTTCTTATGTGGTGGTGTCACCTTTGCCTTTATAAAAAAAAAAATTTCAACAGCAAAGGGGGACTAGCTTGGTATTTCATATTTATTTACTTTATATATGAAGAAAATATGATTATTTAATAGTTTGGTACAATTGTTCTAGCTGGGTAGTGTGTTGGCAGCCTGAGCCGTAGTGGCTAGGTTAGCTTTAATGCTTATTTTCATGCTTATTTATTCTTGTATTTTTGTTGATATTATTTATCACAATATTTTGAAACCAATATTAAATAACCGTGGCCTTTAACATCCAACAATAGTCTGCTGTCTTTTATTTATTTATTTATTTATTAAAGTATCCAGTCTGCTGTCCCATAACCAGTATCAGGTAAAGACTGTGGTAAAGGGGTGGGGGGACTTGCGTTGTCAGCAGTGAACAAGGCCTTACAGTAAAAATCCTGAAAACCAGGTTGCATGCTTGATGTTTAATTTGCTTTTATAAATGTGAAATGGATCTAGTAGTAGACATAGGCATGAACAAATAATAGGGTATGAGGAGTTCCCAATCTTCCCTAGAGCACCATATTGTAAAGATGGAATTGTCTGCATGGTGGATTCTTAAGACCCGGAAGAATTCTCCTGATTCATAGTCAGGAACAACATATTTTTGGGCTACCAGAAGCCAAATCATCACCAAGAGTAGGTGACCATGTGGGCTGTGTATGTCTCAGGCCTCGTACACACGACCGAGTTTCTCGGCAAAAACCATCAAGAAACTTGCTGGGAGATATTTTTTTGCCGAGGAAACCGGTCGTGTGTACATTTTCGACGAGGAAACTGACGAGAAACTCGACGAGCCAAAAAGAGAGCAAGTTCTCTATTTCCTCGACGGGAATGGAGAAACTTGCCTTGTCGAGTTCCTCGACAGCCTAACAAGGAACTTGACGAGGAAAACGATGTGTGTCGTGTGTATGAGGCTTTATTGTTTTTCTTGGGACCATGGCAAATGTTCCCTTCTTATTTCCTTTTCCCCTTTTGCTCTACTTTGTTACAATGTCAAAATGTAAACTAAATAAAGATTATAAAAAAATAAATAAAAAAAAAGTAAATCTTGCAGATCATCGGTGAAGTAAATTTCAATCATTTCCCTCATTCCTATGGTACTTTTGTATTTCTAAATTCAATTACTAAGTATTGGATGTGGGGGATCTGTAACGGCAGAGGCATTAGTCATACCACTAATCAGTACATTTCCAAATAACAGTTTACATTTTTACACTATGCTGCTTGTTTCTGTTTACCATGTACCCCCTGCAGGTGGTGACAAACATTAATTAAGATCTCTGTAAACAGATAGCGCAGATTATCGCTTAAACATAGTGACACAAATATAAGTACCGCGTACAACATCTAATTACTGTTGTGTTAGTCGGGGGATCTATTGCTATTTTGTTTCAGCCATCACCATTTTGCGTCCTAATAATACTATTTCTGGTGATTTTTTGCAATGTGAGCTGAGTTGTGATTGATAGGTAGAGGATCCAAAAGCCCAGTGTTATTACATCTCCTCCATCTTCCCTGTGTAGGTTGGGCTCATCTGCCTCCAGATCACTTAGGCCATTAACAGTGTGTGCTGGTCATATCAAGTTACAAATGGCTAAGACCTTAGGGGCTTTATAACATTACCATCACTGCTCTTAGTTGGCTGGTAACTTCAGATCAGCATCAAGCAGCATAGCCTTCAAAGTTAACTATGACAGCACTGTATCCCATTACATTTCAAATATCGATGCACAAAGCCCTTGAATGTGGAAAATTCCTTTTTGTGTATCAGTCTCAGGACACCTGTGTCTTACTATCATGACCCAGTAGGGACATCACCTATTTAGTCTACTGTATAGGGAAAGATACACACATAGGCTTGTAACATTTTTTTACAGTTAGATGAAATTATAAAAAAAAAAATGAAAATGTCAATTCAATTGAAAAATTGCAAATTAAATGAAATTAATGTGATCATATATTTTAAACAAAAAGAGACTGACTTGAAAAAGATTTCCCTAGATATATTTGAACTGCAGTGGGTATCTTGTAGAATGTTTTAGGGTATTACTATGAAGCCTCGTACACACGACTGAGGAACTCGATGGGCGAAACACATCGTTTTCCTCGTCAAGTGCCTTGTTAGGCTGTCGAGAAACTCGACAAGGCAAGTTTCTCCATTCCCGTTGAGGAAAAAGAAGACATGCTCTCTTTTTGGCTCGACGGGAACCTCGACAGTTTCCTCGTCGAAAAATGTACACACGACCGGTTTCCTCTGCAAAAAAAAAATCCCAGCAAGTTTCTTGCTGGTTTTTGCCGAGAAACTCGGTCGTGTGTACGAGGCCTGACAGTTCAAGTCTTTATGTATTTAGGGGTCATCATAAAATATATTTTGTATGCAATCATGTGTACATTTTTAAATATTTTTAATATTAATTTTAGTAGAAGTACAAGATACAGTACAAACACAATTGGGCAGCCTATACAACAAAACACTGCTGACAAAAATAAAAATCATGCATAAATGTAACAATCAAAAGATATAACAAATTCAGGATAAAAAATAAATTACAATGTGTGTTTTTATTTGATTTATGGTAGCTATGTGACAGATTGTAAAATTATTAAAGTTTCCAATACATTTTTGAGAACTCTTTACATATACAGATACGTGAAATAACTTCATAAAAAACAATGCAGCTGTATTAAAAGAAAAAAGCAATCAGTCAAATATTTATTGTACACAATCTAATTTGACCAGTGTACAATTCTGCATAAAATCAATGGGAATCTTCATGCGATTGTGTAACCTGACCGTCTTAGAAATGCACCTCTTATTATTTATGTTATTATTGTATTTTACATTTTAAAGAGTTAGGCCCCTTTGACACGGGGCGGATCAGTAATGACCTACCCCGTGAACCTCCGCTTGCTCAGCGGGGATCGCTCCGTTGATCCCCGCTGAGCCGGCGGATGACAGAGCGGTCCCTGCACACTGTGCAGGGACCGCCCTGTCTTTTCACCGCTCTCCCCTATGGGGGGATCGGATGAACGCGGACCGTCTGTCCGTGTTCACCTGATCCGATCCTCCAGACGGATGGAAAAGTAGGTTTTTCCTCCATCACACTTTGGCGGTTAGGAGCGGATCGGATGTCAGCGGGCATGTCACCGCTGACATCCGCGGCTCCATAGAGGAGCACAGAGCACCTGTTCAGGTCCCCTAAAAAACTGTCAGGCGGACCTGAACGGGCGCTCCGTGTGAAAGAGCCCTAACTCAACTTTTGTTGAGAAAAAAAAACATACCCCTCTGGGTGATCGGTGTACATTGCAATTTTTTTTTAACAAACTTTGTTGCAGATTCCTATCTTTTGTTGTCCTCAAGGAATCCCTGTGTGTTTGTCTGTGTCCATGTGCCTAGTGAATCTAATGGTAGTGGTTTCATAATTATCAATCAGCTGCTGCACCTGCAGGGCTCTAATGAGAAAAATTGCAGGGCCTGCATCCCTTTAGACGTGATTTCCTATTGGGAGTATCTCACCAAAAATGAAATTTTTGTTGCGGGGAATGCCTGAAATCTGACTTGTATATTAGTGTGGACTTCTGGGAAAATCAGTGAGCCAATCACACAAGTAATTGTATATGCTATATATTTTTGTTGCTATTTTCCCCCCACGAAAGTGGAGATACCCTTTAAGTGCAGTGCCAATATTTAAACATTTAGAAAACTAACAAGCAACTATTGGCATCTGGCTACTATAATTTTGATGATCAGCAGGACATCAAATGTCTTTGAAAGTCTTTACTTATATTTCAGTTTTCTTGTAAGTTACTTACATAATCACTTACATGATGTTATCATACTCAATACTAAAAATGTATTATTTTTCTATTAAACCAAGCCTTCATCTCAGTTGCTGAAAAAACAGACTGATTTCTCCCGTCCTAAGGACAGGAGAACCAGCCTGTAAATTCCGAGAGTAGTGACTGCAAGCTAAGACGAGTTTCAGTCTATGACACTCTTTCACAGTCCAGCCACTCTCCTCACATACGAGCAGGGAGGAATACAGCTCCTCCTCCTCCTTCCAGTCCCGCCCACACTATCCCGGCATGCTGTATCTGAAGAGAGGGGATGTGTGGGCGGGAAATATGAAAATCTGCAGCATTCCTGGCTGTTTGTGAATGCCTGAGATTCTAGCCTGGACCGTGGGTAAGTGTGTGCACTGCAGACTGCAGTACACTGTAATTTCTGAACTGCATTATCTCCATCCCTTCTCTCCCCCATCTGTCTCCCTCCCCCTCTCCTGTTCTTTCAAGACATTCACAATTTACTTTCACTTTCAGTTAGGCAGGTAATATATGGTGCAAATTTCTTTCCTGCATCCACAGATGGCAGGAAAGAAACTTGCATGATTCCCCCCATAAACACAGACAGTGCTGACAGGGGAATATCCCTCCTGCCCAGCAATTGTATTCTACAGACAAACAGTGATTATCACTAGTGACTATACAGCAACCACTAGTGATAATCATAAGAGAATCTGCTCATTAATGGTTCAAATCTCAGCCAGTTCCTGCTGAACCAGCTGAGATTTAAACCGTCTATGGCTGGTCTTAGCTCTTAGGCAGCCCATACATTGATCACTTTTTTTCATTCAACTATTAGGTTGAATGAAAAAAAAAGAAAAATAAATGATCCCATTCCCCCATCTACACATTATAGGTGGATGGGGGAATCCTCCCAGTGTGGACCAGTGGTGGAACAACCAGAGTCGCTGTCCTGTCCCGGCTATTCACAGCGCTGGTCTCTGTCCCCATGGCAGCGGCGGCAGCACATAGGAACCCAGTGCTGGTTACTTTATGGGGCTGATGTACAGGAGGGCCAGCACAATTTGTTGTTAGAGATGGGCTGGCCATGTTCAAAATTCCACATGCCAGGAAGCAGACACTGCACTGCGTTAATCACTAGGGATGAGCCGAACACCCCCCTGTTCGGTTCGCACCAGAGCTTGCGAACACACCAAATGTTCGTGTGAACTTTAGAACCCGATTAAAGTCTATGGGACTCGAACGTTTGAAATCTAAAGTGCTAATTTTAAAGGCTAATATGCAAGTTATTGTCCTAAAAAGTGTTTGGGGACCTGGGTCCTGCCCCAGGGGACATGTATCAATGCAAAAAAAAGTTTTAAAAACGGCTGTTTTTTCAGGAGCAGTGATTTTAATAATGCTAAAAGTGAAACAATAAAAGTGAAATATTCCTTTAAATTTCGTACCTAGGGGGGGGTGTAAAGTTAGCATGTGAAATATCGCATGTTTCCCGTACTTAGAACTGTCTCTGCACAAAGTGTCATTTCTGAAAGAAAAAAATACTTTTAAAACTGACTTGCGGCTATAATGAATTGTCGGCTCTGGCAATTCAGAGCGAATTCATTCATAAAAAAAAATAGAGTGGGGGTCCCCCCAAATTCAATTACCAGGCCCTTCAGGTCTGGAATGGATATTAAGGGGAACCCCGCCGTCAATTAAAAAAAAATGACGTGGGGTTCCCCCCAAATATCCATTCCAGACCCTTCAGGTCTGGTGTGGATTTTAAGGGGAACTCCAACCCAAATAAAAAAAAATGGCGTGGAGTTCCCCCAAAAATCCACACCAGACCCCTTATCCAAGCACGTTAACCTGGCTGGCCGCAGAAAAAAGGGGGGACAGAGTGCGGCCCCCCCTCTCCTGAACCATACCAGGCCACATGCCCTCAACATGGGGAGGATGTCCCCATGTTGATGGGGACAAGGGCCTCATCCCCACAACTCTTGCCCGGTGGTTGTGGGGGTCTGCGGGCGGGGGGCTTATCAGAATCTGGAAGACCCATTTAACAAAGGGGACCCCCAGATCCTGCCCCCCCCTATGTGAATTGGTAATGGGGTACATTGTACCCCTACCATTTCACGAAGGAAGTGTAAATAGTTGGAAAAAAGAGACACACACACCGTAGAAAAAAGTCCTTTATTAAAAAGAAAAAAATCCAGTGGTGGTAATCCACTCATCCTGGCTCCCTGCTCCAACGTTGTCTGTATCCAGCGACGGGTGATCTCCTCTCTGGTCCAGCGATGAGAAGATCTTCCGGCATCCAGAGCTCCAGAGCACAGCATCAGAGGCCGCCTCTCTCCGCCGGACACAGCCCAGCAAAATGACGCGGCTGGATCTTTGACATTTCTTATATAGGGGAGGCGGGGCCACCTGTCACGTGACCCTGCACCCTCTGATGCACCCTCTGCTACGTCACTGGGAAAACCCAGTCTTCCCCCTTGCGTCAGAGGGTTGAGGGGTCACGTGACGGGTGGCCCCGCCTCCCCTATATAAGAAATGTCAAAGCTCCAGCCGCGTCATTCCGCTGTGCTGTGTCCGGCGGAGAGAGGCGGCCTCCGATGCTGTGCTCTGGAGCTCTGGATGCCGGGAGATCTTCTCATCGCTGGACCAGAGAGGAGATCACCCGTCGCTGGATACAGACAACGTTGGAGCAGGGAGCCGGGACGAGTGGATTACCACCGCTGGATTTTTTTTTTTTTATTAATAAAGGACTTTTTTCTACTGTGTGTGTGTGTGTTTTCCAACTATTTACACTTCCTTCGTGAAATGGTAGGGGTACAATGTACCCCATTAACAATTCACATAGGGGGGGGGCAGGATCTGGGGGTCCCCTTTGTTAAAGGGGTCTTCCAGATTCTGATAAGCCCCCCGCTCGCAGACCCCTACAACCACCGGGCAAGGGTTGTGGGGATGAGGCCCTTGTCCCCATCAACATGGGGACATCCTCCCAATGTTGAGGGCATGTGGCCTGGTACGCACTCTGTCCCCCCCTCTTTTCTGCAGCCGGCCAGGTTAGCGTGCTCGGATAAGGGGTCTGGTGTGGATTTTTGGGGGAACTCCACGCCATTTTTTTTTTACATTTGGGGTGGAGTTCCCCTTAAAATCCACACCAGACCTGAAGGGCCTGGTAATTGAATTTGGGGGGACCCCCACGCTATTTTTTTTTTTATGAATGAATTCGCTCTGAATTGCCAGAGCCGACAATTCAGTCCGGTTTTAAATGTTTGTTTTTCTTTCAGAAATGACACTTTGTGCAGAGACAGTTCTACGTACGGGAAACATGCGATGTTTCACATGTTAACTTTACACCCCCCCCCCCTCCCAGGTACGAAATTTAAAGGAATATTTCACTTTTAGCATTATTAAATTCACTGCTCCCGAAAAAACAGCCATTTTTAAAACTTTTTTTTGCATTGATACATGTCCCCTGGGACAGGACCCAGGTCCCCAAACACTTTTTAGGACAAAAACTTGCATATTAGCCTTTAAAATTAGCACTTTAGATTTCTCCCATAGACTTTAACAGGGTGTTCCGCGGCTTTTCGAATTTCCAGCGAACACCCCAAACTGTTCGTTGTTCGCCGAATCGAACTCGAAGCTCATGCCTATTAATCACAGGCAGTGAGACATTTCCCGGTCCGCAGCTGCACAGATCAGGAAATGTCTCACTGCCTGTGATTAGCACTGTGGAGTGTCGGCTTCCTGGCAGGCTGTGGCATGTGGGATTTCAAACACACCCGAGCCCATCTCTATTGGTTGTAGACAGTTGAGCTCCCTGCAGGTTGCTTAGCAGCAGTGGAGCCTTCTCTGACAAGCTGATCGGGATGCAATCCAGGTGATGCTCCTAGTCAAATCCTAGTGTTAAATATCAGTGATTTTATTGATCAAAGCCCACACTTTACAGGCATAGAGCCCACATGGCTGCTGAAAATACGGTTGATTATATATATATGTGGTTGTACTCTTGATGTTAAGATCTGCCTGGGAGCATCACCTGGATCACATCCCAATCAGCATGTCAACAGAGAAGGTTATACAGCATTACTGCTGCTAGGTGACCCGCTGGGGGCTCGGCTCTCTATAACCAATAGTGCTAGCCTTCCCCTGCATGCACCCATAATGTCACCAGCACTAGGTCCTAATAGACTGCCGCCGCTAGACCAGGAGACAGATGCTAGACCAGCGCTGTCAATAGCAGGGACAGGACAGCTGGGGAACCCTACCATGGCAGAACATCAGGGCCCGGTGGCAAGACAACCTTTGCAACCCTGATAGTTCTCCCACTGCTTTGGACCCTTATATTTTCTTGGTGTGCTGGTGACATATATCTCTTGTTTTCTGCCACCCTTGGGGGCCCCAGTATAGTAGGAAGGGAGCTCACTGCAGAACATGTGAAAGGTCCCGTTGTGGGATCGTAATAAAGGGCCCCAGGATATATATATATATATCTATATATATATATATAAAATTGCATTTTATAGTTGGCCCCCCTACTTTTGTCCCTGTTCCCCCATGTGCCCCCCCCCCCTAAATATGAAAGCTGGAGACGCCACTGTTGAGGGGCACTGCAGTCCACTATAGGAGGCTGATTGGCACTATGAGGACTGGGAGACACTATGGTAGATTAGGGAATCTGCAGCTGGCTTAAGGCCGGAGGGAGGGAGGGAGGCTGTGGCCCCACAGCGGCTGAGAACCACTGCTGTATAAAAAGAAAGAAGTGAGAGGCGATCTTTCAGAGTAGAGGATTAGAAATATTAGAATAAATTCTCCTGTTGTAAAATGTTCTCAAGACATGTCCCATCACTTTCACTCCCAGTCAATGGTGGTCATTACAACAAATGGAAAGGAGGAATATCCCTATCAGGGACACAGGGGTCAATTCACTACCAATTATTGCATGTGTTCTTATTTAACTACTGCATGCAATAATAAAAGAGTCAATTCATCAAAGTAAAACATAACATTTGAAATAATTATCTCAATTAAAATGCATAAAGGTAAATGCATAAAAAAAAAAAAAAGAGAGAGATCATTAATGTAAATTCACTAATTCACTAAAAAAAAATAAGTAACCTAAGAAGTTGCGCTAATAGTGAGTAAAAGGTGTGTCTACTGATACATAGATACCTAAATAAAAAATTTCGGTAATTGGTGTCATGACACACAAATAAACCTGTGAAAAATAAAACTTTGTCAAATGTCCAAAAAAATTATTACTGTGCAATAAATCATCTGGATGTTGCCAAATGCAATAAATCTACTATGAATAAAATATAGCACAGATAATGTGATAAACATGAAATAACAGAAAATAACACAAAGTCTCTTAAATAAAGTATAATTATTCGTATGAGGTAAGATGTTGCAACACCCTGTGAAAGTTTTTAAAGTGGAGTTCCACCTAAAAATAGAACTTCCGTTTAATCCACTCTTTCCCACCTTACATGCCACATTTGGCATGTAATTTTTTTGGGGGGGGGGTCAGGAGGAGTGGGACTTCCTGTCCCACTTCTTCCTTCCGCCGAGGGGCTGGTAAGGCGAATAGCTTAATCGCCTTATTTCAGCCCCTCCCTGTAGGCGAGCGCCTGTCCAATTGGACGGTGCCGCTCGCGCATGCGCCACGCCGCTCGCGCATGTGCAGTGGGTGCCCGGCCGGGAAGCCGAAAGCTGTCACTGCTGGGTGCCCACACTAGGAATGAAGAGGGGGGGCGAGGAGCGGAGCCCCGGCTGGCGCATCGCTGGAACCGTGGAGCAGGTAATTGTCTGTTTATTAAAAGCCAGCAGCTACACTTTTTGTAGCTGCTGACTTTTATTAAACTTTAAAAAAGGCTGGAACACCCCTTTAATAAATAGGGGACACCGTGAATCCGCCACCACACGAAATAAAGGCTTACCAGCTAGCCAAGCTAATCAGGCTTGTCACCCAAACTTGGTTATGACGATCCTCCACTGCAACAAATGGCCAACAGGCCTGGCATTCCTGGAGCTCCAATCTATGTTATATTTAGTGTATGTCACATTTAGTATATATTATATTTAGTGTATGTTATTTTTAGTGTATGTTACAAATGGTATACAATATGTTATATTTAGTGCATGGTACATTTAGTATATGTTACATTTAGTGTACAGTATGTTATTTTTAGTGCATGTTACATTTATGCATGTTAAATTTAGTATATGTTACTTTTAGTATATGTTACATTTAGTGTATGTTACATATAGTGTATGTTATATTTAGTGTATGTTACATATAGTGTATGTTATATTTAGTGTATGTTACATATAGTATATTTTATATTTAGTGTATGTTACATATAGTATATTTTATATTTAGTGTATGTTACATATAGTATATGTTATATTTAGTGTATGTTACATATAGTGTATGTTATATTTAGTGTATGTTACATATAGTGTATGTTACATATAGTATATGTTATATTTAGTGTATGTTACATATAGTATATGTTATATTTAGTGTATGTTACATATAGTATATGTTATATTTAGTGTATGTTACATATAGTGTATGTTACATATAGTGTATGTTATATTTAGTGTATGTTACATATAGTGTATGTTACATATAGTGTATGTTATATTTAGTGTACAGTATGTTATAGTTAGTATATTGCTGATTGGGATCTCTGTGGAGGGATGATGGTCGGTGCTGTCCTTGGTGCTGATCAGGGTTAATGCTCTGCTATGTGTGTGTTTGGTGCTGAGCTCCGGGCGTGTCTGACCTCCGTAGGGATGCAATGAGAGATAGGAGGATCCTGCTCTATGGTCCTCCTCCTCCCTCTGTATCTCTCTTCATCCTCCTCCATCCACCCACCTTCCCCCTCCCCAAAAAAGCATTGGAGAAGAGCAAGCACTGGGCTCCATCAGTCCTTCCAAGGGGAGAATAAACGGGTGCCCCCATCCCCCTGCAGTCCTCCAATGATCCAGATGGGGACTATGCAGAGGCTGTGACAGGAGGAGGCCCTTGGGAGAGCAGGCTCCTGACTATTGTGTAAGGCGGACACACAAGCAGAGCCATCGCTGTGATTAAAGGTAAGAAGAGATGATCTGCAGGGTGATCCATCCTCCTGTGATCCTGTGCAATCCATGTATACAGCTTGTCTATGGCTCCTTGTACCTGTGTACTGCCATGGTGGGATCCATCCATCTGCTGCTGGGTGATGATGATGATGTGCAATCACAGTCTGCATTGTGTGCCTGGCCAGGTTATGTGCAGCTATAGGCCTTCCCTTCCTCCAATTAGGACTGTGTAGGTCTTTCTGATTGAATCTAGAAATCCAGACACATTATTTAAAAAATAAGGAATGCAATGGATTGTCAATGCTAACCTGCTACTGACCTTCATGGGGAGAGATGAGAGTAGAGCTGATTGCATGCACTCTGCAGATAAGAAAATGACATATAAATATGCCCAATCATCCCTGATATTCTGCTGATGGCTGATCACACATCAGGTACATAGATAGAGGAGACAGCAAGATGGACTCATGCAGCAAAATGGAAGGATAACACCAGGATGGATTGGATGACTGATGGGTGAAGGTGAATGCACAGCTGCAGAGAGGAAGATCTGTTAGATTTGTAGTATGATGACTAGGTTAGAACTGTAACAATCTCATCATATTAAAATGCTGCTGGATAAATACATAAGAAATATCAGCCAATCAGCAATAGCTTGTACAGCTTGATAATCAATAATGAAAACAGTGAAGAGTTAGGAGAAGTACAACTTCTGGCTCTGCGCCCCTCATTAACTGGTTAAATGGCACAGAATTGTCCTCCATGGGGTCTTTTTTTTTATTGGAGGCTGCAATTCCAGAAGTGGCCATGAAGGGGCACTAGAGACTCATTCTTAAACAAGGGGATGTGGTATTGGGCTGTGTCTACACACAGCTGTTTGGACCACATGGGGGTGTGTGTGTGTGTGTGTGTGTGTGCACGTGTGTCTTCAATGGGCAGAATGTCACTCATGTGTTCATGTATGTGTATATGTATATGTCCATGTATATGTATATATTCATCTATAAATGGGACATGGATGGGGTTGTGATTATGGCTATGATAAGCTACATTTTTTACAGTTTCTCTTATTTGTAAATGAATAGGTTTGGTACTTAAAACAGAATTAAACCCAAAACCAAAATGTAATATACTGCAGTGCCATTAAGAGTTAACAGCACCCCCTTGTGTTTCTTTTTAAGCACCGCGTTTTGTTTGCAGCGGTATATGGGTGCGGGAAAACATGAGATTTGGACGCAATCCTGCACCAGCTCAGATGTGAACCTGGCCCAAGGATTGGTAAACTGCAATAGAATAAATGTTTTGGGTTTAATTCTGCTTAAAGTGCATCTAAACCCTCACTGGGTGACATTTACTTTGCCTAAGCACTGTGTATCATAACCAACTGTGTATCATGGCCAATTGTGCATCATAACCAACTGTGTATCATAAACAACTGTGTATCATAACCAACTGTGTATCATAACCAATTGTGTATCATAACCAACTGTGTATCATTACCAACTGTGTATCATAACCAATTGTGTATCATAACCAATTGTGTATCATAACCAACTGTGTATCATAACCAATTGTGTATCATAACCAACTGTGTATCATAACCAATTGTGTATCATAACCAATTGTGTATCATAACCAACTGTGTATCATAACCAACTGTCTATCATAACCAACTGTGTATCATAACCAATTTTGTATCATAGCCAACTGTGTATCATAACCAATTGTGTATCATAACCAACGGTGTATCATAACCAACTGTGTATCATAACCAACTGTCTATCATAACCAACTGTGTATCATAACCAATTTTGTATCATAGCCAACTGTGTATCATAACCAATTGTGTATCATAACCAACTGTGTATCATAACCAATTGTGTATCATAACCAACTGTGTATCATAACCAACTGTGTATCATAACCAATTGTGTATCATAGCCAACTGTGTATCATAACCAATTGTGTATCATAACCAACTGTGTATCATAACCAATTGTGTATCATAACCAACTGTGTATCATAACCAACTGTGTATCATAACCAATTGTGTATCATAACCAACTGTGTATCATAACCAACTGTGTATCATAACCAATTGTGTATCATAGCCAACTGTGTATCATAACCAATTGTGTATCATAACTAACTGTATATCATAACCAATTGTGTATCATAACCAACTGTGTATCATAACCAACTGCCATTTTTGTCTAACTAAAATGCACCTTTGACCTTGTTTAGTCCACTCCTGGGTGCTGCCGATTTCCTGGGGTGACTTACTGCCTATATACTCACCAAAGATAATGCATGCTGAAACTTGTAGTCTCCACCAGAAGCCCATGTCTACCAGTGAGACAGATACACGGCATTGTCACTGTATGGGCTCATTCACATAGGTGGCAGGCTCTACCTCTGAAAAGCGATCTGAGGTGGATTGTTTTTTTTCAGAGGCTGTTGACAGACAGTTTAAAGGCATTCAGGAGGTGATAATACCACCTCCGGAATGCGAATGATTCATTTCAACCCCAAGGGGGATTTTGCTTTGAACTACCGCGCTGAATCCGCCATAGTCACATTTGGCACGCAGTCACGTTGCAGTCCCAATGACAGAAGTGGGTGGATATGACAGGTGTTGCTGCCTATTACGCTCTACATGCTGAATTAAAATTACATTATGAAGCATCACAGCAGTGTCAACGTAAACAGAACTGAGCAAGAACCATGTACACTTGTAGGTGGGAAGTTGGGGGTGGTAAAAACACAGATCAGACATCTGTTTTTATTGTCCCCTGGTCACCTGTGTGGACTTACCTTACACTATGCAATCTGTTTTTACAAACTCCTTTAGCTCGACCAAAAATTGTGTAATGTAAAAACCTGTGTGATTGGATAACAATTGATTGGCTTGTATAGGTTTGTCCTAATATTACCACAAGTATTAGGACGCCTGTCTGTCCTAATATTACATACACAATATTACCACAAGTATTAGGACGCCTGTCTGTCCTAATATTACATACACAATATTACCACAAGTATTGAGACGCCTGTCTGTCCTAATATTACATACACAATATTACCACAAGTATTGGGACGCCTGTCTTTACACGCACATGAACTTTAATGGCATCCCAGTCTTAGGCCCCATACACACGAGAGGATTTATCCGCAGATACGGTCCAGCGGACCGTATCCGCGGATAAATCCTCTCGAGGATTTCAGAAGATTTCTATGCGATGGCGTGTACACACCATCGCATTGAAATCCGCGCTGAAATCCTCTGGCGATGACGTGTCGCGCCGTCGCCGCTATTATGACGCGGCGACGGGCGCGACGCTGTCATATAAGGAATTCCACGCATGCGTCAAATCATTACGACGCGTGCGGGGAATCCCTTTGGACGGATGGATCCGGTGAGTCTGTACAGACGAGCGGATCCATCCTTTGGGATGGACTTCAGCAGATGGATTTGTTGAGCATGTCAGCAAATATTCATCTGCTGAAAATCCATCCCAGGGGAGATTTATCCGCGGATAAATATCCGCCGGAGTGTACACACCATAGAATCTATCCGCTGAAACCCATTTGATGGGATTTATCTGCGGATAGATTCTATGGTGTGTATGGGGCCTTAGTCTGTAGGGTTCAATATTGAGTTGGCCCACCTTTTGTTGCTACAACAGCTTCAACTCTTCTGGGAAGGCTGTCCACAAGGTTTAGGAGTGTGTCTATGGGAATGTTTGACCATTCTTCCAGAAGCACATTTGTGAGGTTAGGCACTGATGTGGATCAGAAGGTCTGGTTCGCAGTCTCCGCTCTAATTCATCCCAAAGTTGCTCTATCAGGTTGAGGTCCGGACTCTGTGCAGGCCAGTCAAGTTCCTCCACCCCAAACTTGCTCATCCATGTCTTTTTTTGACCTTTTATGCACTGGTGCGCAGTCATGTTGGAACAGGAAGGGACCATCCCCAAAACTGTTTTCACAAAGTTGGGAGCATGAAATTGTCCAAAATGTCTTGGTATGCTGATGCCTTATGAATTCCCTTCACTGGAACTAAAGGGCCAAGCACAACCCTGAAAAACAACCCCACACAATAATCTCCCTCCACCAATTCATTTGGACCAGTGCACAAAGAAAGGTCCAATAAGAAATGGATGAGCGAATTTGAGGTGGAGGAACTTGACTGGTCTGCACAGATTCCTGACCTCAACCCCATAGAACACTTTTGGGATGAATTAGAGCGGAACCCTACCGAATAAGACTGGGATGTCATTAAAGTTCATGTGTGTGTAAAGGCAGACATCCCAATACCTTTGGTAAATGTAAATTGGACGGTTCAGGGATTGTACAATCAGTTTGTATTGTGTATGGCCACCCTAAGGCCTGGTTCACACCTATGCGTTTCTCAGTGAGTTTTCAATTTTGCAGAATTGCACTATAGTCCATTTAACATGATTTCCACAAACTTCAATGGAAACACAGCAGAATCACTTGAAAAACGCAAATAAACACAGTACTTTTTTTTCTGTGTTTCTGTTGCATTTTTGATGGTTTCTCCTGTATAACAAGAGATATTTCCCAAAAAGGCAAAAATGCATAAAACAACTGCAACTGCAAACTGCATAAGTGTGAACCTAGCGTGAGACAGGAAGTGCTTGAACAATGGACTTTTGTGGCAGGATCACTTTATATATTACAATATTCATTTAATATGTTAAAGATTTATAAAACATTTAGGTGACTGGGTTTGCATATACTTTGTCATTAATCCATATCAATCAGCTATATTTATCTTGCGGTTCTAACTACAGCTACCTGAATTTCGATTGGTTGCTATCGCTAACTGCATTGTGTAAATCACTGATGTCTTATAAAGGGTCTCATTGAATATATGAGGTCTTAGGAAATATCTATATCAATATGCTGTGATTGCATCATTTTCAGAATGGAGTGGAATTGCTCATATGCTCTCGGCTTTATACATGTGTTTGTTCAAACAATCAGTTGTGTTTTTTTTTACATTTTACATTACAGGACATTGCTTCTTTTCTTCATGGATTCTTTATTTTAATTTTGAAAGTAAATGACTTGTGGGAATGATGTGTGTGATGTTGTATTTGTACATAGCTTGCTCTGTGTCCTGTGTACGAGTCTGCCTTCTGAGACTAGATCATGGTGTTGTAGAGGAGGTTTCTGAGACTAGATCACTGTGTTGTAGAGTAGATTTGTGAGACTAGATCATGGTGTTGTAGAGGAGGTTTCTGAGACTAGATCACTGTGTTGTAGAGTAGATTTGTGAGACTAGATCATGGTGTTGTAGAGTAGGTTTCTGAGACTATATAACAGTGTTGTAGAGTAGGTTTCTGAGACTATATAACAGTGTTGTAGAGTAGGTTTCTGAGACTATATAACAGTGTTGTAGAGCAGATTTCTGAGACTAGATCACGTATAGGGTTGATGCTACCATTGGCAAACTAGGCAGCCGCCTAGGGCGCACTGCTGTCTAGGGGTGCCCGGCCACTGGTGTTTCTACTCTCTTCTCTCTGCAACAAGCAACAAAGTCTCAGCATCAGCAGGCAGCCGCCACTCAATTCGTACAAAGTGTCAGAGGCGTAGTGGTGGCGGAGGGCTGTGTCTGTGTCCTAACTCCCGAATGAATGGAAGCAAGCACACATTCATTGATGGGCACTTGTAGGCTTCATTAATGGGCGCAGGTTAGGGTACATTGATGGGCGCTGGTGAGGCTGCATTGATGGGTGCTGGTAGGCTGCATTGATGGGTGCTGGTGAGGCTGGCTGTGAGTAAGCACCAGTAGTTAGAGTGTGAAACATATCAGCTGTTGATTGCATCTTTTGCTGAATGGTTTTTAACCAATAAAGAAATCGTTGTTGGAGTGCGGCCATCCGGATTTAATTATTTTTTATATGCTACTTTGTATACTGAGCCAGTACCATCATTTTGAGGAGAAGGAGATTTTTTGGGACCTAGAGCGGGTTCTATTCCCTGTTGGTGAGGCTGCATTGATGTGTGCTGGTGAGGCTGCATTGATGGGTTCTGGTAGGCTGCATTTATGGGTGCTGGTGAGGCTGCATTGATGGGCGATGGTAGGGCTGCATTGATGGGCGATGGTAAGGCTGCATTGATGGGTGATGGTAAGGCTGCATTGATGGGCGCTGGTAAACTGCATTGATGGGTGCTGGTGAGGCTGCATTGATGGGCACTGGTAAAGGCTGCATTGATAGGCACTGGTAAAGGCTGCATTGATAGGCACTGGTAAAGGCTGCATTGATGGGCATTGGTGAGGCTGCATTGATGGGCATTGGTAGGCTGCATTGATGGGCGCTGGTGAGGCTGCATTGATGGGTGCTGGTGGGGCTGCATTTGATGGGCGCTAGTGAGGCTGCATTTGATGGTCGCTTCATTAAAAAGGTGGGGTATACATGGGCAGGACAAAGGGGGTGGAGTGAGGGGTGGAGCCAAGGGCGGTGCGGCAAAATGGGGTTTCGCCTAGGGTGTCAAAAATCCTTGCACCAGCCCTGATCAGGGGATTGTAGAGCAGGTTTCTGAGACTAAATCACGGGGTTGTAGTGCAAGTTTCTGAGACTGGATCACAGTGTTGTAAAACAGGTTTATGAGACTAGATAACGGTGTTGTAGAGGAGGTTTCTGAGACTGGATCACGGTGTTGTAGAGCAGGTTTCTGAGACTAGATCACAGTGTTGTAGAGTAGGTTTCTGAGACTGGATCATGGTGTTGTAGAGCAGGTTTATGAGACTAGATCACAGTGTTGTAGAGTAGGTTTATGAGACTGGATCATGGTGTTGTAGAGCAGGTTTATGAGACTAGATCACAGTGTTGTAGAGTAGGTTTATGAGACTAGATCACAGTGTTGTAGAGTAGGTTTATGAGACTAGAAAACGGTGTTGTAGAGTAGGTTTCTGGGACTAAATCATGGTGCTGTAGAGCAGGTTTCTGAGACTAAATTACAGTGTTGAAGAGCTGGTTTCTGGGACTAGATCATATTGTTGTAGAGCAGGTTTCTGAGACTAGATCATGGTGTTGTAGAGCAGGTTTCTGAAACCAGATCACTGTGTTGTAGAGCAGGTTTCTGGGACTAGATCATGGTGTTGTAGAGCAGGTTTCTGAGACTAGATCACAGTGTTGTAGAGTTGGTTTATGAGACTAGAAAATGGTGTTGTAGAGTAGGTTTCTGAGACTAGATCATGGTGTTGTAGTGCAGGTCTCTGAGACTAGAGCACAGTGTTGTAGAGCATGTTTCTGAGACTACATTACAGTGTTGTAGAGCTGGTTTCTGAGACTAGTTCATAGTGTTGTAGAGCAGGTTTCTGAGACTAGATCACGGTGTTGTAGAGTAGGTTTCTGAGACTGGATCATGGTATTGTAGTGCAGGTTTCTGAGACTAGATCATGGTGTTGTAGAGTAGGTTTCTGAAACCAGATCACTGTGTTGTAGAGCAGGTTTCTGGGACTAGATCATGGTGTTGTAGAGCAGGTTTCTGAGACTAGATCATGGTGTTGTAGAGCAGGTTTCTGAAACCAGATCACTGTGTTGTAGGGCAGGTTTCTGGGACTAGATCATGGTGTTGTAGAGCAGGTTTCTGAAACTAGATCATGGTGTTGTAGAGCAGGTTTCTGAAACCAGATCTCTATGTTGTACAGCAGGTTTCTAAGACTAGATCAGTGTGTTGTAGAGCAGGTTTCTGAGACTAATTTATGGTGTTGTAGAGAAGGTTTCTGGGACTAGATCATGGTGTTGTAGAGCAGGTTTCTGAGACTAGATCATGGTGTTGTGGAGCAGGTTTCTGAGACTAGATCATGGTGTTGTAGAGAAGGTTTCTGGGACTAGATCATGGTGTTGTAGAGAAGGTTTCTGTGACTAGATCATGGTGTTGTAGAGCAGGTTTCTGAAACCAGATCACTATGTTGTACAGCAGGTTTATGAGACTAAATCACAGTGTTGTAGAGTAGGTTTATGAGACTAGAAAACGGTGTTGTAGAGTAGGTTTCTGAGACTGGATCATGGTGTTGTAGTGCAGGTTTCTGAGACTAGAGCACAGTGATGTAGAGCAGGTTTCTGAGACTACATTACAGTGTTGTAGAGCTGGTTTCTGAGACTAGTTCATAGTGTTGTAGAGCAGGTTTCTGAGACTAGATCACGGTGTTGTAGAGTAGGTTTCTGAGACTGGATCATGGTGTTGTAGTGCAGGTTTATGAGACTAGAACACAGTGTTGTAGAGTAGGTTTATGAGACTAGATCACAGTGTTGTAGAGTAGGTTTATGAGACTAGAAAACGGTGTTGTAGAGTAGGTTTCTGAGACTAAATCATGGTGTTGTAGAACAGGTTTCTGAGACTGGATCACGGTGTTGTAGAGCAGGTTTTTGAAACCAGATCACTAAGTTGTACAGCAGGTTTCTAAGACCAGATCAGTGTGTTGTAGAGCAGGTTTCTGAGACTAATTTATGGTGTTGTAGAGCAGGTTTCTGAGACTAGATCATGGTGTTATAGAGAAGGTTTCTGGGACTAGATCATGGTTTTGTAGAGAAGGTTTCTGCGACTAGATCATGGTGTTGTAGAGCAGGTTTCTGAAACCAGATCACTATGTTGTACAGCAGGTTTATGAGACTAGATCACAGTGTTGTAGAGTAGGTTTATGAGACTAGAAAACGGCATTGTAGAGCAGGTTTCTGAAACTGGATCATGGTGTTGTAGTGCAGGTTTCTGAGACTAGAGCACAGTGTTGTAGTGCAGGTTTCTGAGACTACATTACAGTGTTGTAGAGCTGGTTTCTGAGACTAGTTCATGGTGTTGTAGAGCAGGTTTCTAAGTCTAGATCACGGTGTTGTAGAGCAGGTTTCTGGGACTAGATCATGGTGTTGTAGAGCAGGTTTCTGGGACTAGATCATGGTTTTGTAGTGCATGTTTCTCAAACCAGATCACTATGCTGTACAGCAGGTTTCTAAAACCAGATCCGTGTGTTGTAGAGCAGGTTTCTGAGACTAGTTTATGGTGTTGTAGAGTAGGTTTCTGGGACTAGATCATGGTGCTGTAGAACAGGTTTCTGAGACTAGATCATGGTGTTGTAGAGAAGGTTTCTGGGACTAGACCATGTTGTTGTAGAGCAGGTTTCTGAGACTAGATCATGTTGTTGTAGGGCAGGTTTCTAGGACTAGATCATGGTGTTGTAGAGCAGGTTTCTGAAACCAGATCTCTATGTTGTACACCAGGTTTCTAAGACCAGATCAGTGTGTTGTAGAGCAGGTTTCTGAGACTAATTTATGGTGTTGTAGAGAAGGTTTCTGGGACTAGATCATGGTGTTGTAGAGCAGGTTTCTGAGACTAGATCATGGTGTTGTAGAGCAGGTTTCTGGGACTAGATCATGGTGTTGTAGAGCTGGTTTCTGGGACTAGATCATGGTTTTGTAGAGAAGGTTTCTGGGACTAGATCATGGTGTTGTAGAGCAGGTTTCTGGGACTAGATCATGGTGTTGTAGAGCAAGTTGAGGGGAGGGCTTAGTGTCTTTTTAAAAAAAAAAAAAAAATCCAACACCTGTAGAGAACAGGCTGTCAGCTGTACAGAAGCTGTGTGTAGCCTGTCTGCTAGCATTGCACTGTCTGTACATGATTCGGAATGGAAACTGCACATTGATTTTCAATATGGCTGCGCCATAGGGCGTCTTTTTATGGAAGCTGGCAGAATGAGCTTTCTTGTTCTATTGTTGCATGTCAAATGCAAATTGCATGGCACAGCTTGTTTATTTGTTTTCTAAGGTACACGGGTACTTCCATTCCATCTCAGCAGGAGATTCATAGCAAGATCTCCTACTGAGTCAGATCAAAAGGAAAACGGATGCCATACATGTGACATCCATGTCTGTTCCGGCTTTGCTCTGTTTTTTTATTCATTGGTCATGGGGGAAAAAGTAACTTATATAATTCCCCTGGACACACAGATGTAAGCAAATGTGCATCCGTTCCTTTCTTTTCAGGTCTGTAAAATTAGGCTGGATGCAAGATTACTTGCTTTTAGTCCAACAACCCAGAATTAACCTGTTTAAAAATGGACACATATCCCTTTACATCCGGCCTTCCATAGGGATACATTGCAGTCCATTTGTGATTGGTCTAAAATACAGGTCAACAACAGACTGATGGAATGCCCTTGTGAAAGGGGCCTAAAGCGGTATGAAACCCAAAACCAAGAATGTAATATATTGCAGCTTACCAATCCTCAGGCCTCGTACACCCGACCGAGTTTCTCGGCAAAAACCAGCAAGAAACTTGCTGGGATTTTTTTTTTGCAGAGAAACCGGTCCGTGTGTACATTTTTCGACGAGGAAACTGTCGAGGATCCCGTCGAGCCAAAAGAGAGCCTGTCCTCTTTTTCCTCGACGGGAATGGAGAAACTTGCCTTGTCGAGTTCCTCAACAGCACTAACAAGGAACTCGACGAGGAAAACGATTTGTTTCGCCCGTCGAGTTCCTCGGTCGTGTGTACGAGGCTTTAGATGTGGAGGCTGCATTTGTTTTCTTATTCTAGGCATTTTTTTCCCTGTGTGTTTACCTGGTGATCTGGCCAGTAACACACCTACTATATTAAGCCTCATGCACATAGGCGTTTGTAGGAGTTTTAGAAGCAGGAAAAAAATACTGTTAGTGTGTCCAGGAGCAGCTGAGTTTTGGCAGAAAAAAACATTTGCCGTTTTTAAAATGTATGTAAACGTTTCCAAGTGCTAGTTAAGGCCCCTTTTAACACCTGTACGACCTGAAAGTCACATGACTTTGATGCGACTTGAAGCAATGCCTGCGTTATCTTGAGGTCTATGGATATTAAGTCAATCAAAAGTCAGACCAGACCAGACCAAAGTAGTGCAGGGACTTTTTTGAAGTCGCTGCAACTTGAAGTCCCACAGATATGAACGCTACTCATTGGAAATTATGGGGTACGACTTGTAATGCGACTTTGCAGTCCCAAGTTGCAGGAAAAGTCGCACAAGTAGGAAAGGGGCCTAAAGTGGAACTACTCTGGATCTGAACACCACAGACCAAAAACATTATTTAATTCATTTTTGTTATTCAAATAAACTTTTGTTGCCAGCGGTTTAGACATTAATGGCTGTGTGTTGAGTTAATTTTGAGGGAACAGCAAATTTACACTGTTATACAGCTGTATACTCATTACTTTACATTGTAGCAAAGTGTCATTTCTTCAGTGTGTTGTCCACATGAGAAGATATAATAAAATATTTACAAAACTGTGAGGGGTGTGCTCACTTATGTGAGATACTATATATATATATACACTGTATATATCTTGTTTGGCAGTGCCTGCTGAGTAATGTTTTTAGTGTTGAGGTAAAACGATGACGCTGTGTCTAGTATTGTATTTATGTTTACAAAGACTTGGAGTATGCAGATCTCTCGAATTTTGGCCTGTGTGGAGCTAATAATTTATGTGTATTTATGTGGCTAAGGGTAGAAATGCTGAGCACTCACAGGCTTGGATCAATGTTTATTGATTATTAGTAAGAAAACATTAAGTGACAGATAATAGGAAAGCCTAGAAGAGCTTAGATTGGGCGGGAGGAGAGAGACTCCCTGAGTGATGAGGTTACACCAGCAAGCTTCTCATGTAAGCTCCTCAGCATGGGCAGGGTGGGGGTCCTTTACTAAATCAATTACTCCACACTCTGTTTTGTTCTCTGCTCTGCAATGTATGAATTTCTGTCCATAGAAGACTAAAAACAGTCTGTGGAGGAAAAGGATGTATGTTTTGATTCCAGAGATCTCTACCCCATGTTAAGTAACAGCTCCAAAAAAAGTCATTCAACAAAGGCTTGGGATTTGCTGGTGAACATTGGGTCTGGCAGTCGGCTAACATTAGAGAATGGTCAGATGAACCATCCGAATCCCCCCACCGCCCTGTAGCTACAACTCATGGTACAGCTAAGTGTTCCCATCTGTTCTTTGCAGCGGATGGAAGATGAGAGCAAGGGTCAGCACTGGTAATCACAGATGTGAAGCTGCAAGAAACCATGAAGGGGGCCCCCGACCGAGGCCCTTCCCACTGATCCCGGAGTCCTTTACTCCATTATTTATGTTATTACGGTTCCCCCAGTGGGCCACCTTCCTGCCATATTGAGGTCCCCACGCGGTGGGCGTGAACGCCAGAGCCTAGTCTCAAATGCACCTTTGCGAGCCTGGTAGTTCCGCCACTGGTATCAGTAGATTTTTATTTATTGGTTTTTTTTTTTTTACCATTTAATTTCTTTCCTTTTTTTATTTAATTGTTTTTACATATTTTTTAAGACTCCCCTTGGGAGGGCTTTGGTGAAATATCAGGGGGTCTAAACAGACTCCTGATGTCTCATTTTGAGACAGAGACAGGGACTGAGGAACAGGTTCATCAGTCTCCCTCTCTTCAATCTAGAGCGGCACAATAATCGTCAAGAATCGTTTATAGCAATCTTTTTCCCATTGCGATCTTGACACAGGGTTTCACATCTTTGGTATGCAAAGAATTTTCTCTCTGCACTTTGGTATGCAAAGAATTTTCTCTCTGCTCTCAGACAAAAGACTGGATTCAGGTAGCTGCGCCCGTTCTTTCGGCGGCGCAGCGTATCGTATTTATGCTGCGCCGCCGTAAGTTTGAGAGGCAAGTGCTGTATTCACAAAGCACTTGCCTCCTAACTTACGGCGGCGTAGCGTAAATGGGGCCGGGCGTAAGGCGCGCGTCATTCAAATGATGTTTGAGGGGGGCGTGTTTTATTTAAATTAGGTTGACCCCGCGTATTTTACGTTTTTACGAACGGCGCATGCGCCGTTCATGAAGAAAAATCCCAGTGCGCATGCTCGAAATTCCGACGCAAATCGTCATTGCTTTCGACGTGAACGTAAATTACGTCCAGTCCTATTCGCGAACTACTTATGCAAATGACGTAATAAATTCAAATTTTGAAGCGGGAACGACGTCCATACTTAACATTGGCTGCGCCACCTATAGCAAGGAGCAACCTTACACCGAAAAAGCCTAACATAAACGATGTAAATAAATTGCACCGGCTGTACGTAACGTTTGTGGAATCGGCGTATCTAGGTAATTTGCATATTTTTACGCTGGAAAAACGAACGAAGCGCCCCTAGCGGCCAACGTAATATTGCACACAAATTCTACGCCGCCGCATTCATGTCGGCGAGGAAGCCTATTTTTTTAGCGTATCTGCCTTTAAGAATCGACGTAACGATACACCGGCGCAGATTTGAAATTACGGCGGCGTATCTGGAGATACGCTGCCGTAAAAGCTTCCTGAATCTACCCCAAAGTCTGGGCAGTCTGCTAAGTTTTGAAAACATTCTATCAGTGGAATGTTAAATCTAAACATTGTATCAATTTGACATTTACATCAAAGGAATAGACTTCTGTATGTAAATAAGGGAAGTTTAACCACTTAAACACTAAACCTTTTTCTGACAGTTCTTTTCAAGTTAAAATCATTTTTTTTGCTAAAAAATGACCCCCAAACATTATATATATATTTAGTAGAGACCCTAGAGAATAAAATGACGGTTGTTGCAATATTTTATGTTGCACTCTATTTGCGCAACGGTCTTTCAAATGCAATTTTTTGGGAAAAAATTACTTTAATGAATTAAAAAAAAAATAACCAGTAAAGTTAGCTCAATTTGCATAAATGTAAAAGATTTTACGCCGCGAGAATCATGATCTTTATTCTAAGCAGAATCGTGCAGCTCTACTGCAATCTCAGCTGCACAGAATGAACGAACAGGAATAGCTCTGTACAGAGCTTCCCGTTCATTCATAAACTGTAGCATAGCAAACACAGTTTACTATGCCTCAGCTGTGAATGAAAAAAAAAAACGATCACTGACTCTATTCATTAAGACAAGTAAAAATGACACATTTACCTGACTCTTCCCCTGTTCTCCAACCTGACAGATCCCCGTAGCAGCAGGCAGGAGGTGGGGGGGGAACTCGGCAGCGCTGCCAGGTTGAGTGGCCAGGGAAGCACACAGGGGCACAGGGCAGCAGGACAGGGATAGGAAGACAGCAGGAGCGGCATGTAGAGGGACCCATTTTCCCTCCATTTCCCTCTTGCAGCCGCTGAATGTCTTTGAGAGGGAGCGCAGGAGAAGCAGGCATTCAGCGGCGACATGTAGGTTCCTCTACATGTCGCCGCCCTCCTATCCAGGTTTACATTGGGGGGCCACACGGGCAATGACAACCCCTGTATGTGCACCCTTTGAATGGGGCCAATGGTGCGCTCAAGGATCATGATGATTTATCAGCTGTCATGCTTGTCCCACAGACATGAACTTGTTGACTAATCCAACTGAAAACAGCAATCGGTAGTTTGAAGTAAACCTGACACGAATGTAGGCAATTTCATCTAAACCTACAATAAAGAATACAATGTGAGCATTATGTCAAAGAAATTAGAAGATCTGGAAAGCTAGTAAACTTGATGGCAAATGTTTTGCTTTTTTAAAAAAGATATCATGCTTCAGCTAACATGTACTACAAGCATGTCACAATGTGCTGCAGCGTGAGAAAAAGCCACCTGCTTCATTTGTTTTCAGCACGCACCAACGCAGAACTGACAAAATATGAAAAAAATATTTTTTTATTAACCTCATCCATGCATTAGGACTGTGTTGATGAACACAGCCCAATGTATATGATGGGGAGATTTACTAAAGCAGGAGCACTCCAAATTGGGTGCAGCTGTGAGTGGTAGCCAATCAGCTTCTAACTTCAGCTTGTTCAATTAAGTGCTTGCCGACCAGCCGCCGCAGTCATACGGTGGCAGGTCGGCTCTGCTGGGCGAGATCACGTAGCTATACGTCATCTCGCCGAGCAGCCAATAGGGGCTCGCTGATCGCCGCCATTACTAGTAAAAAAAAAATATATATTAATAAAAATGCTATAAAACTATCCCCTATTTTGTAAACGCTATAACTTTTGCTAAAAATAGCGGCGCTATACCGCCACCGCACATTCCGCCCCAGTGTGAAAGGGGCCTAAGTTTGCTGACTAAAGTTTCTCGCACACGATCGGATTATCCGTTCGTTGGGAGGTAGACGTGCTGACGTCATCGCTCTGAACGGGAGATCGCATGCCGGCCGGCTCTCCATTGTCCTATACGGATGTTTGTTACTCTTTTAAACTGTAAGGCCTCGTACACACGGCCGAGTAACTCTTCGGCGAAACACATCGTTTTCCTTGTCGAGTTCCTTGTTAGCTTTGTAGAGGAACTCGACAAGCTTGCTTTGCGTACACACAGTCAAGACAAAATTTCCTCGTTCTCAAACGCGGTGACTACAACACATAGGACGGCAGGGGAAGTTCGATTCCACTTGCACAACTCTTGGGGCTGCTTTTGCTAATCTCATGTGTTTGCGTGTTAAGTAAAAGTTTGGTAAGAGACGATTTGCACTTTTCAGTCTGTTACAGCGTGAAAAATGTGTTATCTCCATTACAAATGCTACTTTTACTCCCGTCATATACTTTATTATGAGCAAGCGCGGGTTTCTTAGCATACATACGCTCGAGTTTCTCGTCGGAAACCAGCCCGACAAGTTCCTCGACGAGCCAATTTGACTCCCGTCGGGGAAAAAGAGAACTTGCTCTCTTTTTGACTCGACAAGTTCCTCGACAGTTTCCTTGATGAAAAACATACACACGACCAGTTTCCTCGGCAAAAAAACTCTCCCACCAAGTTTCTTGATGGATTCTGCCGAGGAAACTGGTCGTGTGTACGAGGCCTAAGTTGCCATTAGGGTTATTAAATCTGATTCCCCATGCGATACACACTATGTGAGTCTCTCTTAATCTTGGGTATCCACGCTGAGCTTCGCAGTCTTTGTGCCCATTGAGTTCGTTCCATCTGATCGCTCGCTTTCCCTGCCATTGGAGAACGCTATCTATTGGGAACACGGCCAATACTTTTGGCCCATTACAGCTTACCTCTGGTAAGCATACAACTTTATAGGTGGTGGTGCACAGGCGTGATTGGTGACACATTGTGGTTCTGCTGTTTCCTCGCACAGGATTTCTATTTGCTCACTGGTTGCTGCACTGTGTATCTTACTATAGGATTCATCAGTGATTGGATATTCCTTTTTCCTTTTTTGTTGGTTCACATATGGACTATATATGCACTTTGATTTATATATATTATATGTGTTTTTCTTTATGTTTCACATCATATTGGTTATTGATTTGTCAGCTTTGGCACTCATGGTAATTTAACATTTATCATCATATTATCATTTTTTGTGTTGCGCAGCTCTACTTTTTCTTTTTTAGGAATTGTGTGATGACAGGTTGTTTTCGGAAAATCCAAACGTTTGTATGCTCCATTGGACAATTGCTGTCGGATTTTCCACAAACAAATGTGGGATGGCATGCTTTAAAATTGTCTGCCAACAATTACGTGTTCATCGGATTTTCGGTTCGTGAGGACACTTCAAACTTCAAAGTACAAATACGCATGCTCAGAATTCTCACCATAACACAACATTAGCAGAAGTTGCCCAAAGGTGGAGCTCTAAAGTGCTGAAAAACCATGTTGTTTCGTGTTGTTTGGCTGACAATATTGCCCTTTATATGCAAGACAAGTTCTGGCCCAACGCCATTCAGGCAAATGTCCTACGTTTTGTCCACATAAAATCTGATTGTGGGTAGGAGGTTTTACAAAGAAATTGAGGATCTATCATTCTTTTCAAGGTGTTTTTTAATGATAGAGACAGAATATTAACCAAAAAAAAGTATAAATGAGTATATGAGGTATCTCAGCCGATGGGCAGGGTTTTCTTGAATACCTTGGCCTGCTGGGAGAGCCTATATATTCGGGTGAGGTCAGGTGATCTGTGTTCTGTGCCACCTGGACATCTGTCTGGGTGGACATGCGTCGTACTCCCGGGCTGCTAGGCCAGAAATTGGGGGCCTTATCCGGGGGCATTTGGCTGCTAGGTGTGTGAGAGCCTATCCAGAAGTAAAGAGAGTAGCGCAGGGTTGGGAATTGCGGCTTGCAGTCCAACCAGAAGTGCCGGTTTGCCAGGCCGGAGAACCTGTCATGGTAGAAGGGAAGCTGTTGCCACAAAGGGGACCAATCGCGTTTACCAGGGACCACAGTGAGTAACTGAAGCAAGTACCCAAACCGCATTGTCATGAATGGGCCATAGTGGAAAGTGGGAAACTTCAGGCGGTGATCAAGGATCAAGTCAGGGACCAACCCGCAGAGGAGGACACTTGTAGAGCAGCCTTGTGAGTCAAGCCAGGGACCTGTTGGTTAGCAGGGTGAAGTTGAGGAGTGCTGGAGTGCCAAGCTAGGGACCCAGCAGAGAAGCACGGGTGACGCTTGAGGGATACACCGCAAAACTTGAAGGAGCTCAAGGGATTCATAGTCAGTGAATCAGTGGGTCTACTGAGAGACCAGGAGCTCAGTGTTGAAGAACTACAAGAGGCAGTTGTAGTGAAGCTGAAGGAATTGTTCGTTTGAGTTAGGAACTGTTAAAGACTGTTACCATAGGAGATAGCATTCCAGCATGTGCAGATGTGGTGCCTTGCTGGGGCCTTTCCCTGCCCGGCTGTCTTTCTATTGAAGTCTCGGTGTCTGCCAATTGAATCTACAACTACTTAACCACTTGCTTACTGGCACATATTACCCCCTCCTGCCCAGGCGAAATTTCAGCTTCCCGCACTGCGTCGCTTTAACTGACAATTGCGCGGTCGTGGCGACGTGGCTCCCAAGCAAAATTGACGTCCTTTTTTTCCTACAAATAGAGCCTTTCTTTGGTGGTATTTGATCGCCTGTGCGGTTTTTATTTTTTGTTGCTATAAACAAAAAAAGAGCGGCAACTTTAAAAAAAGAAAACACACTATTTTTTTACTTTTTGCTATAATAAATATCCCAATTTAAAAAAATAAAATAAAAATTCTCAGTTTAGGCCGATATGTATTCTTCTACATATTTTTGGTAAAAAAACGCCTAAAAAATAGGGGACATTTTTTTTTTTACTAGTAATGGCTGCGATCTGCGATTTTTATTGGGACTGCATCATTATGGCGGACACATCAGACACTTTGACACATTTTTGGGACCAGTCACATTTATACAGCGAACAGTGCTATATAAAAATGAATTGATTACTGTATAAATGTGACTGGCAGGGAAGGGGTTAAATGTGAACCCTGGGAGTGATTCTTACTGTGGGGGGAGGGGACTGACTGGGGGAGGTGACCGATCTGTGTCCCTATGTACAAGGGACACAGCATCGGTCTCCTCTCCCTGACAGGACGTGGATCTCTGTGTTTACACACAGAGATCCACGGTCCTGCTCAGTTACACGCGCATCGAGTTCCCAGTAACACGGCGGTACATAGATAGTGCGCGCTGTGCCGCCGGCCCAAAAGTGTCTCTAAAGACGAGGACGTCATCCTTTCAGAACAATGGAGCTATCGTGCCACTGTCAATTGACGGCGGCCGGTAGTTAAGTGGTTAAGGGTGTCCTGGCCCTAACCCTCTTTTCCCCAAAAATACAAAAAGGACCGTCAAAAGAAATAAAACCTCTTTTACATCCAAGAAGTGTCTGCCGCCCGAATGACATTCAACATCTTTGCACCCACTATGCCTTACAACCCACCACATATTGAAGGATGTCAGCTATCTTTGGCCTTGGAGGTCCTCCTTATACTGGATAAGGCTGGAGACCTTGCTACAACTGTACTATAATACTCTAAGGCCGCGTACACACGATAGGATCGCCAGAGGAGAACGGTCTAAAGGACCGTTTTCATCAGTCCAAACCGATCGTGTGTGGGCCCCATAGGTTCTTTAACCTTTGGTCAAAAAAATGAGAACTTGCTTTAAAATTGAACCGATGGACGCCTAACCGATCGTTAGTATGCAAAAGCATTGGTTAAAAACCAGCGCATGCTCAGAATCAAGTCAACGCATGCTTGGAAGCATTGAACTTCGTTTTTTTCAGCACGTCGTTGTGTTTTACGACACCGCGTTCTGACACAATTGTTTTTTTAACCAATGGTGTGTAGGCGCGACGGACCATCAGTCAGGTTCATCGGTTAACCGATGAGAACGGTCCTTCGGACCGTTCTCATTGGATGGACCGATCGTGTGTACGCGGCCTAATAGTACATAGATACTGTTATGGAGACCATGCAACTCTGCTATAAATTGAATGTAAGATCGTCTTTGAAAAATATGTTAACAATGAAACCTCAGAGAAGATCTACAGCGTGCATTATACTATATAGCTGTAAGATTTACCTGCATTGCATACAGTAAAACCATTGTGATATATGTGAGGCTAATGTGAAATGCAGGAAAAGCAAAATAGAAACGTTGATTCTCTTGAAGCATTGCATGCTTGTCGATATGATGCTGTTTTAGAATGATCAATGTTCCAGTATAATTCCCCTAAGATAAATAAGCATGCTTGCGGACTGATGTCTTCTTGCAACAACCAACCTGTTATGCATTAATCTGGCCGTTTCCACTGCATGAAGATATTATCTGTGTGCTGTGTTCTTGCAAGCAAATGGGGTTATGATGGTGACATATTTTCTTGGTGATGAAAATCGAATATTGTACCATTGCGGTACAGGGGACTCACAGGGTTAATGGATGAACACATCGGGGCCATATATGCTACAAAGAGCTTGCAGGTCAGTGCCTCGGGCGGCAGAATAAGATTGGGCAGCATCAACATTGACATGGAGGATTTTAGTTTTCTTTATTCTTGTTTTGACTGCCTACTGCTGGAGAAGGAATAATCTGCTCTTAACCAGAAGCAAAGGGGTAAAGGGAGGGCATAGTCTGCTAAAGACTGAGAAATCATGGGATGATGACAGCTTGTCTTTCTCAGCAAGCTGGTAGTCAGTTCCAACGACGGCTCTACATAGAAAAAGGGCTGCATGGTGCCTCCAACAAAATGTTCACAATAATCAATTCATTCAGGTCACTCACCATCATTTCATAATCTTAAAGCCCAGGCACAGTCAAAATCAGAAACAGGGAAATCAGCACAAGGGGCACAGATCCTCCCCCCATATCACCCCTGCCAGAGTAATATTCCGGTGCAACGTGGTTTAATACAACCCCTATGCCCACTCTTTGTGCTCCACTCCACCAAACATAGAAGCAGTACTACAGCTTCTGTAAATGGAATGTGATCTATAAATGAAGGCTCCAATCCATTGAACCAGTAGTTACAGTTCATTGAATGGTGGATGCTGGGTGGAAAAGGTGAGTAAAGTCAAGCTCTCGTGATGAGAGCCGGTGACAGCCCATTAGGCTTCAGGTGAAATAGCCACTCACCTCAGGGAACGACCAATAGGTCAAACTGCGCTTTTGGAGTAGGGTTGCCACATCATACCTTTAATCCAGGACACACATTAATTACACAGGTTCCTGTGACTGATTAAGATTGTAATTAAACTCCACTTGGTGCCTTATCTGCATTAAATTAGCCTCAGAACCTGTGTACTTACTATGTGTCCTGGATTAAAGGGATGATTGTGGCAACCCTATTTTTGGAGTAGAGAGTAAAGAAGTCACATGACAGTGACGCAACGCGTCGGGTGGAGCTTGTGACATCATTTACGGTGACTCCGTTATTCAGAAGTGCGGTGAGGAGGCGATATTGATCCTATTTTGGAGTAGAGAATAATGGTCTTCAAATCCTGATCACTTCCACCAAAAATAATCTGTCTCCCTAGATCCACACTTCGCTCCATCGATCTCTCTGCAGGGGGGTTAGCTGGATCCTTGCCTCCCGTTTTGCGTATCACTCAGAATATAAACAGACATTCATAGAGCAATATTGCCAAGAAATATAAAATGTTATTAAAATAACCAAATATCTGCTTACATTAAGACCAATTTAAAACATGGCATAAGATGTTCCTGAAGAAGTCACATGACCAGTGACGCAACGTGTCGCGTGGAGCCGGGTGACATAATTTCCGGTGACTCCATCATTCAGAAGTGTGGTGAGGAGGCAATATTGATCCTGGATTGTTACTATGCAAAGTTTTCATTGGTTTTAATGGTTTACCCTCAGCTTTTCTTCCCAGTAAGAATGGTCATCAGGACTAGCAGAGGGCCGATTTCCCCCAATAAAGACAAAGACAGCAATTAAAACTTGACAAAGGGGTTTCCCACTTAATTCCAAATAAAACAAAAAACAAAAAAAAAACATTGAATTATCTCAGCACACATTGGGTTGTCTCAGTGTAGAGGATCCAGGTGCAGGAGGCATAGGTTCAGCCCAGCAAATCACCCAACACACCTCAAGCCCTAGGGAGACTCATATTGCAGTGCCTCCACCAGAAACGATAAAACCGTTATAATCACTCTTACATTTTATGTCCGTACGTAACTACTCTCATACTTTGTTAAAAAGAGCCAGTTTACTTTTAGCTAAAGCAGTGGTGTCCAAACTGTGCCACGAGGGCCGGATGTGGCCCTCTGCTTGCCTTTTTCCAACCCTTGGGGCACTATTCCTCCCACTGATAAGAGGACACTTTCCTGCCACCTGACACAACAATGAGGAACCATTTCTCCCACGGAAACCAAAAATTAGGTACTATCCCTCCCTATGATACCAAGGACTCGGCACTATTCCTCCCCCTATTAGCCCCTATGTGGCAATGCTTACCACTGATGCCAGGAAAATTTCCACTCCCGCTGGCCATAGTCTGGCCCTCCTAGAGTCTGAAGGACAATAAACCGGCCCTTTGTTTAGAATGTTTGGAGACCCCCCTAAGATAGAGGAAAAATTATACACTAATTTACTAATCAAGCACAGTCTGGCAAACATTTTGTCAACCAGTATCTATAGCCACACCCATAAATGTAGCTCATTATGTTGCACTTACCTGAGATCGAAGCCCTCGAAGTCCTCCCTGTTCGCCGCCATGTCCACTCGCACATACTTCCTGTTTTCGCCGTTCCGGCAATGTGATTGGCCGGAGCGGCGATGATGTCACTCCCACACATGCGCGCGTGACCGGCAGGTCCCCGCTCATGCGCAAAATCACGGCATTAACCCCGTTAATGCCATTGACAAAAACTGCACTTTCAGTGCGCATGCGCCTAGACATCGGCGCCTATCATTTCTGCAATATCTCCTAAACATTTTAGGTGTAGCGCTCACCCCGAAGGAGCGCTGAATTATGGGTCATCTGTCTCACCTCTGTGACACACCACAAACAATGAATCCACAGCACACCAGCACACCTTGTGAAGTTTTATAACAGATTTAATGACTGTGGGATAGAGCAAAAGCCCTTAATGTCTCCCCACTCTAATATAATACAACTAATAACAGAATGAGATAATACGTTTAGATTGAATGCGATGAACAGTAATATATCTATATACTTAGCAGTATCGACCCCACCCTAAACTACTGGCCAGTAGTACTGTCTAGGCTAGCCAACGTTGGGGCCCTGGATGTATGACAGATGTAGGAAATACATTTGTTGCAATGGCCAAAGGCCGCTCACCACTTCCAATGTCTCTTTGGGGAAGGAGGATGGTTTGATCTGCGGAAGCGAGTGTCCCTCTTTCCTCAGACCGACGTCTGTGAAATGGATGCAGTCTTTTTAAGCCCTCCGGCAGGACATCTCAGATCGTCTAGGGGCCGTCTGGGGAATCTGGCAATAACCTCCGTCAGCTGTACTCACTCAGTTGGGCAGGCTGGATTACTCCGGTGGCTGGATCGGCCCTGCGTCCAGGCCTCAGTATCGATCTCTCAAAACACAGTCTCTCTCTGTTTCAGTAGACGAACATCAGTCTCTCCAAGAACTAATGCATAGAGCCTGTGTCTCAGTGGCAAACACACAGCTCTGACACAAGCTGTCTTAAATCACTCTGTGATGCAGATCTGTGTCCCTGGTCACTGTTCCAGACTCCCTCTCCTCACTACTTCCTCCTGACTCCCCTCTCTCCTGGAACTTCCTGTCTCAAAGCCTCCTGGAAATGCAGTTATCCAGCCCCTTGCTGTATGAAATGTATCTCTATGTCTGTTCTGTACTGCAGCTCCAAATATGTGCTCTCTGGCTCCACCTGCTGCAATATATATATATATCTAATCCTCCTTAAATGGCCTGAAAATCACAACAGGGCTACATTCTCCCCCTACTTAAAGTCTTTGGGGTCCCCCCAAAGGGTATAACTGTATTTGGTAAGTTCTACAGACAATATATACCAGTATGAAAGGCACATATAAAGTTTATACTAGACCATCTGAATACTTTACTGCGCATAGATAGATGCAGTCTATGACAACGTCTAGCAAGTGGAGGGGGCAGAGGAACACTCCACCAAGGTGTGCTGATGGTCGGGATTGACACAAGTCCTTTGATACCTCTGTGGTTAGGGTGGACACTTTGGGGTGATCTGCGTACAGTAGTTGATAGCTTCCTCTGTGCTGTTCCCTGGTGAGTCATAAGTGAGTCTCTGAGGAGGTCGCACCAGTCGTTTGGACCCTTGATTCTAGAAACCCGGATGGGCCTTATCTGCTGAGTCCTCTTCTACTTGCTGTGTTACCTGAGGGAATTCAGTTTCCCTTTTCAACTGGCTCTAAGGGGTATCTTCTAGCACTGAGGTTTCCGGCAAGAGACTTTCCCACTTGAGAGGGTTACAGAATTATCCCCTCGTTTGCTTGAGGCACAAATTCAGGGGCATCTGGTCTCCAGATTGCTCAAAATCCGGCTCAGGAGTCATAATAGTTGGATGAACATCCATAGGTTCAGATGGCCACATCCAACTCGGACACACATCTTCCTCATCGCTGTCGTTCTCACTTTCTCTTGTAGAAGGTGGCTGTTGGGACCGAGTAACAGGTGCTTGACGGGAAGTGGATGGAATGGGTGAAGGAGACTCATCTCTATCTGGTACCCGCACAGCTTCATTCAGAGGTAGGAGATGATTCCGATGCCAATTCTTCAGTGGCCCGGTCTTTCCCTCTGGTCGAATCTGGTACACTGGCAGGCCAGGCAATTGTTTACAGACGATGTAGATCTGAGGAACTCCATCTATCAGCTAGTTTGTGTCTGGCCGAAGCACCCCAAATTTCTTAATAGAACTCGATCACCTGGCTGTAAATCCTGTACCCGAACCCTCAAGTCATAGTTCCGTTTTGTTTCTTTGTTCTCTACTCCCGGATGTCAAACGGGCCTTCTCAAATGCAGAAGCCAGGTTTCTCCTCAGTCTATCCACATAACCCTGGTGAGAGGCAATAGACGTCTGGTCAAGGGAGAGGCCAAAAGCTAAATCTACTGGTAATCGGGCTTCTCTTCCAAACATGAGGCGGTACGGTGAGTATCCTGTAACATCACTTTCTGTGCTATTGTAAGCATGCACAATGGTAGAGATATGCCGACTCCAGTGCTGTTTCTCCCTGATCGACAGTGTTCCCAACATATTGAGCAGAGTCCGATTGAATCTCTCCGGTTGTGCATCACCCTGGGGGTGATAGGGGGAGGTTCTTGACTTCTGAATCCCCAATAGATCCAAGAGCTGCCTGATGAGTCGACTTTCAAGTCTCTGCCTTGATCAGAATGGATCCTCTGAGGTAGACCATAATGAACAAAGAACTTTTCTACTAGGACTTTGGCTACAGTAGGAGCACGTTGATCTTTGGTTGGAAAAGCTTGAGCATAACGGGTAAAGTGGTCTGTCACCACTAGGATATTTCCCTGTCCACTAGTGTCAGGCTCTAAGCACAGGAAGTCAATACACACCAGGTCCATAGGCCCTTGACTCTGTAGATGGCTCATTGGAGCAGTCCTAGAAGATAAAGTTTTCCTCTGGATACATCTTAGACAGGAATGGCAGTAGCTTTCAACTTCGGTTCTCATGCAGGGCCAATAGAATCTGTCTCGGACCAGTTTAAAAAGTTCTCTCTGCTCCTAAGTGACCATGGTCATCATGCAAAGCTTTCAGCACATTTTCTCTATGCTTCTCTGGGAGGAACAACTGCTGCTTTTCTTCTAAGTCATCCGAGGGGCCCCTTCGGTAGACCACCCCGTCTAGCAGTTTCAAACCGTTCCCACTCTTTGTGGACCAGACGAGCCTCTTTTGGTGAATCAGTTAGTAGGAGCCCTCTTTGACCCGCTTTCATTGCTCTCAGAGTTAACCCGATCAAAGGATCTTCAGCCTGATCTACTCTCAGGTCCTTCTTCGTGAAAGTAGGCAGGCCCTCACTCCTCAGCTGTGTAGGGTTACAATACATTTTAGGGACACCGGCAGCCATGACTCCTATGGCCTCTGCTCCAATCATTCCTTTGGTTCGGCACTCCACCCCTTGGCATAGGGCTTGAACTCCATCTGGAGTCAAATGAGTCCACTCTGTTTCTGGGACCCCTGTGCTATAGGGTCTCCTGGATAAGGCATCCGCGTCTTGGTTATTGACCCCAGGGCGATATTTGAGGCTGAAGCGGAATCCTGACAGGGCAGCCAACCACCGGTGCCCAGTGGCATCCAGTTTGGCCGTAGTGAGAATGTAAGTGAGTGGGTTGTTGTCAGTTCTGACCACGAAATTGGCCCCGTACAGGTAGTCTTTTAGTTTGTCCACCACTGTCCACTTCAAGGCCAGGAACTCCAACTTGTGAGTGGGGTAATTCTTTTCAGAAGGGGTGAGGACCCCGACTCACATATGCCACCGGTCTCAGGAGGCCATCATATTCCTGGTATAGTACTCCTCCTAGCCCTTCTCTGCTAGCATCCACATGTAGTTCATAAGGCTTGGCAGGATCAGCGTAGGCAAGGACAGGAGCCTGTGTTAGACTTCCTTTCAATTGGAGGAAAGCTTTTTCACATTGGTCGGTCCATTCCTCCTGGATTGATTCACGAGGCTTCCTAGTTCCGTGGGCTGATGAACCCGGCTCAAAGGACATTGATTCATCTTCTGCTCCTTCCATTCTTAGAAGCGTGTTCAGAGGCTGAGCTATCTTGGCAAACCCCTCTACGAACCTCCTATAGTATGAGCAGAATCCTAGGAAGGACCGGAGTTCAGTAATATTACGAGGTCTCGGCCATGAAGCCACAGCTTCCAACTTCTTAGGATCAGTTGATATGCCTTCTGCTGAAACAACATGTCCCAGGTACGTGACTGAAGGCAGACAGAACTGACACTTCTCTAAGGAAAGTTTCAATCCTTCTTCATGCAGCCGCTTCAAGACCTTTTCCAACCGCTGCTCATGTTCTTCCAGTGTTCTTCCGAAGACTATTAGGTCATCTAGATACACTAGTACCTCGATCAGGTGTATGTCTCCCACCGTCTTTTCCATTAGTCGTTGGAAAGTTGCTGGGGCTCCTGTGAGGCCTTGGGGCATTCTATTAAACTCAAAGAATCCCAGTGGACAGATGAAAGCAGTCTTCTCTTTATCTTCAGGATGCATGGGTATCTGGTGATATCCACTTCGCAGGTCAAGTACACTAAACCACTTTGCTCCTGACAGACACTGTAAGGCATCTTCTATTCGAGGAGTAGTGTATTGGTCGGGAATGGTTCTTTGGTTGAGTGTGCGGTAGTCTATGCACAAACGGATGGAACCGTTTTTCTTGCGAACTACCACGATGGGTGAGGCATAAGGACTCCTGGATTCTTGGATTATCCTGGTCCTTTTCAATTCAGCCAGCTGTTCCCTTAGGTCATCTAGATCTCCCAATGGGACTCGCCGTGACCTTTCTCGAAAGGGCTTGTCATCTTGGAGGCGAACGCGGTGCTGAGTGCTCCTAGCACACCCCACATCAAACTCATCCTTGGAGAATAAATCTTGCCACTTGAGGAGCTGAGACTGAATTCGCTTCTTCCACTCAGGCGAGACAGGGGCATCTTTAGGATAGAATCGTTCAGCTGGGATCTCTCTGTCTACTCCATCTATCAATTTAGTGGGTGAGAGGGGTGTGGCAGTGGCCACTTGTCCAATCGGCATCCGTGCCTTCAAGGTCACTGGGGAGTCTGACACATTGCATACACTTACAGAGACTCTCCAATATATACAGTATGAAAGGCACATATAAAGTTTATACTAGACCATCTGAATACCTTTACTGCGCATAGATAGATGCAGTCTATGACAACGTCTAGCAAGTGGAGGGGGCAGAGGAACACTCCACCAAGGTGTGCTGATGGTCGGGATTGGACACAAGTCCTTTGATACCTCTGTGGTTAGGGTGGACACTTTGGGTGATCTGCGTACAGTAGTGATAGCTTCCTCTGTGCTGTTCCCTGGTGAGTCATAAGTGAGTCTCTGAGGAGGTCGCACCAGTCGTTTGGACCTTGATTCTAGAAACCCGGATGGGCCTTCATCTGCTGAGTCCTCTTCTACTTGCTGTGTTAACTGAGGGAATTCAGTTTCCTTTTCAACTGGCTCAACAGGGGTATCTTCTAGCACTGAGGTTTCCGGCAAGAGACTTTCCACTTGAGAGGGTACAGAATTATCCTCGTTTGCTTGAGGCACAAATTCAGGGGCATCTGGTCTCAGATTGCTCAAATCCGGCTCAGGAGTCATAATAGTTGGATGAACATCCATAGGTTCAGATGGCCACATCCAACTCGGACACACATCTTCCTCATCGCTGTCGTCCTCACTTTCTCTTGTAGAAGGTGGCTGTTGGGACCGAGTAACAGGTGCTTGACGGGAAGTGGATGGAATGGGTGAAGGAGACTCATCTCTATCTGGTACCCGCACAGCTTCATTCAGAGGTAGGAGATGATTCCGATGCCAATTCTTCAGTGGCCCGGTCTTTCCCTCTGGTCGAATCTGGTACACTGGCAGGCCAGGCAATTGTTTACAGACGATGTAGATCTGAGAACTCCATCTATCAGCTAGTTTGTGTCTGGCCGAAGCACCCAAATTTCTTAATAGAACTCGATCACCTGGCTGTAAATCCTGTACCCGAACCCTCAAGTCATAGTTCCGTTTGTTTCTTTGTTCTCTACTCCCGGATGTCAAACGGGCCTTCTCAAATGCAGAAGCCAGGTTTCTCCTCAGTCTATCCACATAACCCTGGTGAGAGGCAATAGACGTCTGGTCAAGGGAGAGGCCAAAAGCTAAATCTACTGGTAATCGGGCTTCTCTTCCAAACATGAGGCGGTACGGTGAGTATCCTGTAACATCACTTTCTGTGCTATTGTAAGCATGCACAATGGTAGAGATATGCCGACTCCAGTGCTGTTTCTCCCTGATCGACAGTGTTCCCAACATATTGAGCAGAGTCCGATTGAATCTCTCCGGTTGTGCATCACCCTGGGGGTGATAGGGGGAGGTTCTTGACTTCTGAATCCCCAATAGATCCAAGAGCTGCCTGATGAGTCGACTTTCAAAGTCTCTGCCTTGATCAGAATGGATCCTCTGAGGTAGACCATAATGAACAAAGAACTTTTCTACTAGGACTTTGGCTACAGTAGGAGCACGTTGATCTTTGGTTGGAAAAGCTTGAGCATAACGGGTAAAGTGGTCTGTCACCACTAGGATATTTCCCTGTCCACTAGTGTCAGGCTCTAAGCACAGGAAGTCAATACACACCAGGTCCATAGGCCCTTGACTCTGTAGATGGCTCATTGGAGCAGTCCTAGAAGGTAAAGTTTTCCTCTGGATACATCTTAGACAGGAATGGCAGTAGCTTTCAACTTCGGTTCTCATGCAGGGCCAATAGAATCTGTCTCGGACCAGTTTAAAAGTTCTCTCTGCTCCTAAGTGACCATGGTCATCATGCAAAGCTTTCAGCACATTTTCTCTATGCTTCTCTGGGAGGAACAACTGCTGCTTTTCTTCTAAGTCATCCGAGGGGCCCCTTCGGTAGACCACCCCGTCTAGCAGTTTCAACCGTTCCCACTCTTTGTGGACCAGACGAGCCTCTTTTGGTGAATCAGTTAGTAGGAGCCCTCTTTGACCCGCTTTCATTGCTCTCAGAGTTAACCCGATCAAAGGATCTTCAGCCTGATCTACTCTCAGGTCCTTCTTCGTGAAAGTAGGCAGGCCCTCACTCCTCAGCTGTGTAGGGTTACAATACATTTTAGGGACACCGGCAGCCATGACTCCTATGGCCTCTGCTCCAATCATTCCTTTGGTTCGGCACTCCACCCCTTGGCATAGGGCTTGAACTCCATCTGGAGTCAAATGAGTCCACTCTGTTTCTGGGACCCCTGTGCTATAGGGTCTCCTGGATAAGGCATCCGCGTCTTGGTTATTGACCCCAGGGCGATATTTGAGGCTGAAGCGGAATCCTGACAGGGCAGCCAACCACCGGTGCCCAGTGGCATCCAGTTTGGCCGTAGTGAGAATGTAAGTGAGTGGGTTGTTGTCAGTTCTGACCACGAAATTGGCCCCGTACAGGTAGTCTTTTAGTTTGTCCACCACTGTCCACTTCAAGGCCAGGAACTCCAACTTGTGAGTGGGGTAATTCTTTTCAGAAGGGGTGAGACCCCGACTCACATATGCCACCGGTCTCAGGAGGCCATCATATTCCTGGTATAGTACTCCTCCTAGCCCTTCTCTGCTAGCATCCACATGTAGTTCATAAGGCTTGGCAGGATCAGCGTAGGCAAGGACAGGAGCCTGTGTTAGACTTCCTTTCAATTGGAGGAAAGCTTTTTCACATTGGTCGGTCCATTCCTCCTGGATTGATTCACGAGGCTTCCTAGTTCCGTGGGCTGATGAACCCGGCTCAAAGGACATTGATTCATCTTCTGCTCCTTCCATTCTTAGAAGCGTGTTCAGAGGCTGAGCTATCTTGGCAAACCCCTCTACGAACCTCCTATAGTATGAGCAGAATCCTAGGAAGGACCGGAGTTCAGTAATATTACGAGGTCTCGGCCATGAAGCCACAGCTTCCAACTTCTTAGGATCAGTTGATATGCCTTCTGCTGAAACAACATGTCCCAGGTACGTGACTGAAGGCAGACAGAACTGACACTTCTCTAAGGAAAGTTTCAATCCTTCTTCATGCAGCCGCTTCAAGACCTTTTCCAACCGCTGCTCATGTTCTTCCAGTGTTCTTCCGAAGACTATTAGGTCATCTAGATACACTAGTACCTCGATCAGGTGTATGTCTCCCACCGTCTTTTCCATTAGTCGTTGGAAAGTTGCTGGGGCTCCTGTGAGGCCTTGGGGCATTCTATTAAACTCAAAGAATCCCAGTGGACAGATGAAAGCAGTCTTCTCTTTATCTTCAGGATGCATGGGTATCTGGTGATATCCACTTCGCAGGTCAAGTACACTAAACCACTTTGCTCCTGACAGACACTGTAAGGCATCTTCTATTCGAGGAGTAGTGTATTGGTCGGGAATGGTTCTTTGGTTGAGTGTGCGGTAGTCTATGCACAAACGGATGGAACCGTTTTTCTTGCGAACTACCACGATGGGTGAGGCATAAGGACTCCTGGATTCTTGGATTATCCTGGTCCTTTTCAATTCAGCCAGCTGTTCCCTTAGGTCATCTAGATCTCCCAATGGGACTCGCCGTGACCTTTCTCGAAAGGGCTTGTCATCTTGGAGGCGAACGCGGTGCTGAGTGCTCCTAGCACACCCCACATCAAACTCATCCTTGGAGAATAAATCTTGCCACTTGAGGAGCTGAGACTGAATTCGCTTCTTCCACTCAGGCGAGACAGGGGCATCTTTAGGATAGAATCGTTCAGCTGGGATCTCTCTGTCTACTCCATCTATCAATTTAGTGGGTGAGAGGGGTGTGGCAGTGGCCACTTGTCCAATCGGCATCCGTGCCTTCAAGGTCACTGGGGAGTCTGACACATTGCATACACTTACAGAGACTCTCCCACGGGCCCGCTGTAGAGCTCTGGTGGATATTATCTCAGGCACCAATTCCACTCCAGATCTCATCATATTTCTGGGATCAGTTTCCAGGACCACATAGGGGCCTGGTTGTGACCAATTCAACTTGACTGAGGCCCGGAAACTAGTCATTTCTCCTGGCTGTAAGACCTTCTCTGCTCTTTCTAATCTCCAAAGCCGTCCCACTTCTGCAGGGGCCCTCTGTTCTTGAATAATCCGCTGGTAGATTGGCCGCAACATCGGGTGCATCTCCTCTGAAGTAGATCTCTCTTCCGTCACTAATGGAGTTATAAGGCGTCTCACCAAGTCAGTATTTGTTCCCACAATCATAGAACTTCGATTAGCTCCTGGTGGGCGGGGACATACAATGGCTAAGGCGTCACAGACCCCTGGTTGTCCAACAGTTGCCGAACTGAACTCCAGCTTCACTTGTAGACACCCATCATATGGAAGCTTCTGAGTCCCAATACCCCAGATTTCGAGATCCTCTAACTCCATCAGGGGTAGATGCTTCAAATGCTTCTGGTAGAAGTCCCGGTAAATCAGTGTTACTTGAGCACCTGAATCGAGGAGAGCCTTTGTGTAAACCCCTTCTACTTGAACTGGGATAATGGGTGAAGGGCCTATCAACTGGTCAGGGAACTTCTTCGGAGTAGTAGAAGGCATAGACCCAGTCGGCTGCACTCTAGCCCTCTTCCTCGCTTGTGGTGGTTGTTTTCTTCCCCCTTTCGGGTGTTTAGGTTGTGGGTGTGCCTTGCCTCCCTCTGACACAGGACCAGACGCCAGGGGAGGGGATCTTTTTGTCGTAGCAGGTGAGGCTCTGAGTAAAGACTTGGGCCTCTTATTGGTATCCTGGGAATCAGAGCAGTCTTCAGTAGTTGGGCACCCAGTTTGCTCCCTCACTGGGGCCCTCTGTAGTTTCCCGCCGGTCGATAACTTCCTCTTGAATTCGATGGGCTCGGACAGATATTTCGGTAATGACCCACTCCTCCGCAATTATAGCAGATGTTTGACGGTTTCTTGATAGGCACCACCTGAGTAGTAGATTCAGGAACGGGTTCTGAAGTGACTTTTTCAAGGGGCGACTTGACACCTGCAGACAATAGGGTTAGCATTTGCATCAGCTGGGAAACTTGAGCCTTTAATTGCTCCACTTCTGAATTCCCATTCGACACATTGAGCGTTCGAACCTCAGCAGGAAATGAAAATCCTGAGCCCTTCTTTTTCTCCTCTAGGATAGCCTCTTCCTCCCTTACCATCTTAATGAGATCAGAGTATTGCAAAGAGGTACCCCCTTGTAAGGTCTTCAACTGGATCCAGATGGGATCGGAACTCAGAGCGCCTCTCAGGATCTGTTTCATTCTAACTTGATCCATATCCCTGGCTTCTATTCCTTTCTTTAGTACAATCTGGTATAGCATTTTGTTTAGTCGTCGAATATACTCGGAAAGCTGCTCATTTTCCCGTTGAAACATGTGTTCAAATAGGAAGATTAGATCTGTAGCTTTCTCTGTGCGCCCAAACTCATCTTGTAGCATGCGAAGATAGTCATATGCTGTACAAGACTCCTGACTGAATTTCAAATTTCGGATGGCTTCTGCTGCAACGCCTTTCAGACTTTCAGTAATGCGTTGTTTCTTTTGAGCCTCTGGAACATCCCATTCTTCCAGTGCTTGCATAGCCTGTTCCATCCAGGTTTCATACTCTTCTTCTCCAGGAGGTACAGGCTGCACTCCAGAAAAAATTCTCAACTTCCTGTAGCCATAGTTCACAGATGGCGAGGACATTTTTCTAACGCTCTCTACCAGTTTTCCTATGTCCATGAAGAAGGAAGCTGGGGGGTAGTTAGTGGTTGGTACAGAAGTGGTAGTTACTTCCACTGTGTCTGACATGGCCTGGCTTGGTCCCTCCAGACAACTTGCTGAGGTGAGTAGAGGGAATAACCGTGCTTTAACTTCTCCGGCTAGCTGGATGCTATCACCCTGGAAGCAGGTTGGGACTCCTTTCTTCCATTCTAGTAGGGCATAGGTATGGGAGACTTTTTGATCTATTTTCGTGTCTATTACAAACACTTTCTGGTCAGGTGCTAGTGTAGTTACTGCTTGACGGATCTGTTCCTCTGTCCATTTGTCAGCAGGAATGTCCATTACTATACTCAGCCCTAATTGGCCATTTTGTTCTTTGCACCACTCTGCTGCGGTGTTTGGATCCATTGCTGGCTCGTTTGTGCGGTTATCACTTTGCGAGAGGTATCAGAAGAAATCCCGGACGAGCACCCCACGTGTAGCGCTCACCCCCGAAGGAGCCGCTGAATTATCGGGTCTTCTGTCTCACCTCTGTGACACACCACAAACAATGAATCCACAGCACACCAGCACACCTTGTGAAGTTTTATAACAGATTTAATGACTGTGGGATAGAGCAAAAGCCCTTAATGTCTCCCCACTCTAATATAATACAACTAATAACAGAATGAGATAATACGTTTAGATTGAATGCGATGAACAGTAATATATCTATATACTTAGCAGTATCGACCCCACCCTAAACTACTGGCCAGTAGTACTGTCCTAGGCTAGCCAACGTTGGGGCCCTGGATGTATGACAGATGTAGGAAATACATTTGTTGCAATGGCCAAAGGCCGCTCACCACTTCCAATGTCTCTTTGGGGAAGGAGGATGGTTGTCTGCGGAAGCGAGTGTCCCTCTTTCCTCAGACCGACGTCTGTGAAATGGATGCAGTCTTTTAAAGCCTCCGGCAGGACATCTCAGATCGTCTAGGGGCCGTCTGGGGAATCTGGCAATAACCTCCGTCAGCTGTACTCACTCAGTTGGGCAGGCTGGATTACTCCGGTGGCTGGATCGGCCCTGCGACCAGGCCTCAGTTCGATCTCTCAAAACACAGTCTCTCTCTGTTTCAGTAGACGAACATCAGTCTCTCCAAGAACTATTGCATAGAGCCTGTGTCTCAGTGGCAAACACACAGCTCTGACACAAGCTGTCTTAAATCACTCTGTGATGCAGATCTGTGTTCCCTGGTCACTGTTCCAGACTCCCTCTCCTCACTACTTCCTCCTGACTCCCCTCTCTCCTGGAACTTCCTGTCTCAAAGCCTCCTGGGAAATGCAGTTATCCAGCCCCTTGCTGTAGAAATGTATCTCTATGTCTGTTCTGTTCTGCAGCCTCCAAATATGTGCTCTCTGGCTCCACCTGCTGCAATATATATATATATCTACATCCTCTTAAATGGCTGAAAATCACAACAGGGCTACATAGGTTTGGGAGATATTTGTTGCACCTACAGGGGTAAGCCTTAATCTAGGCTTACCTGTAGGTTAAAGAGGGTTTAAGGGATTTACAACCACTTTAATGTTACTAACAAATCACAATTCATCAGCACATACTGAATCAATAACCAAGCTAAAGTTGTCATGTACTGTAGTTTAAGGACATGTTGACATTTCCTGTCCCTAAATTTGCATTTTAAGTGTTTTATTTCATGGCTCCATAGACTGTATAAAATGCCTGGTAACATAATTAACACCAATAGTAATAATAAATGTGAACATTTGCAGTCACACCTGCTTCGTGGGAAATCGTCGTCAACGAAACTATCTTTCTACCGCATTGCACTTCACAAGATCACACGATCCCACAGACAGGCATTAATCTTCTAATCAGCCTGAAATAGGATAGATTGTACCGTGCTTGTCTTGTGTCTATGAGCAGCTTAACTATTGAATTGCCATTCCTAAAATTGCTTACAAAATGCTGTACAGTAGGGCAGAATATCCAGGCTTATTCAGTAAGATAATGGACAATGTGCAGAAAGCAGCACGCTGTTATGTCAATGTGTGTATTATACATTGGGTATTAGATTCTTTACCCACCGACATTTTATTCCTATGTCCAGCTGTGTCTGGGAGAATTCTATAACATGCTTATATGTACACCTGAGCTGATTCCTGGATAATGAAAAGCAGTAAGCAATAAACAAAATATTCACTTCTATACAAAAGTCCTGAAACAGGAATATTTGGGGAAAAAAGAGAACCAAATGTTTGACATGTACATACTGGGATTGATTTACTAAAGACAAATAGACTGTACACTCTGCAAGTGCAGTTACACAAATTTTTCCTACAGCTTAGTGAATACGGTGAAGCTTCAGTTTGTAAAGAATACCCAATCGGGAATAAGAAAAAAAACAAAACAGCAATTTTGGTTGCACATGATTGGATGACGAAAATCAGCAGAGCTTCATCAAATTTGCTAATCTCTGTGGAAAATAAATGCAACTCTATTTGCAAAGTGCACAGTCTATTTGCATTTAGTAAATCCCCCCCCCCCAAAGTGCCTATATACATAAATATAGGAGCAAAATTCCTGTTTCCCCAAACCTAAAGTTGCAATTCGTGGTATTTTTTTTTTTACCAATAATTATTTTGATAATTTCATAGTTTTTAGGGTCATCACTATATCCACTATAGAACTACAAGTCTAAGCATGCAATGACATGCCAGCTCGAAGGGTGGACTCATCTAGCACACAGCATGTTGGAATTTTAGATTCATAAATCTATTGGTTGTCCATCAACATCTAATAGTGTATAGTACAGGAGCATAACTACATAACTACAGGGGGTCACCATTGACCCAAATCCATGCTCAGGTGGTCCGTGCGCCCCCCCCCCCCCCGTACAGCTGGATAGAAGGGCCGTGGCTTGTATAGGAACAGATTCCTCCATGTAGACGCTGAATGCCCGGATCTCCTCCTCTCCCTCCCACAGACATTCAGTAGCTGCAGAAAGGCAAATGGAGGGCATCGGTTCCTCTACATGCAGAGGCGGCTCTAGGCTTTGTGAGGCCTTAGGCGTAACTTAGACATGAGGCCCCACTCACGCCCGTAATGGAAAAAATTAAAGCGATAAAAATTAATTGCATAAATTGCATATATTAAGAGCCTTAAAGTGCTGGTGTCAGTGTCTCAGCACTGGCGTCAGCGTGTTTTCAGTGCTAGTATTGGGGCACTTTTTCTCAGTGCCGCCCCCTAGGGGAGATGAAGGGGGGTCCCCGTCCCAAGGGGAGATGAAGGGGGTCCCTGTCCTCAGGGGGCGGAGCTCTGGATGGGGAGGACTCTAGGCTGAGCGGCGCTGCATGGGGAAGGATCGAGGGACACGGAGGCGCCGGTGACCGGCTGAACACACAAGTAGGGAATGTGACACAGAGCAGCCAGTGCGGTAGAGACGGGAGCTCTGCTACTCACCTCGTTCTCCAGCCACCTGGGCGCTGCTATTCCTACACACCTCTAGCTCTTTAATTCAGCAAATTAGGTGAAAAAGAAAAACGAGTCCCAATCAACAATGCAAATCAGTGAAGGTCTGTTATGATTCAAACTCCAAACAAAGACAATTTTTCTTTTTTGATTCAATTTTCAATGTCAGTATCACTGTATTCATATATTTGTATATGGTTTTCAACCTGTCTAGCGCTAGAAAAGCGTGAATCGTCTTTTACTAACACAAAATCAGCGAAAGCAGCCCAAAGGGTACGTGTTGTACGTCACTGCGCTTTGCTAGAGCATTTTTTTTTCATGATCGTGTGTAGGCAATGCCGTTTAATGATCGGGTTGAAAAAAACTTTGTTTTTTCTAGACCCTTAAAAATTACATTTTTTAGAACCCAAAAAACGGTTGTGTGTATGCGGCATTAGTCTTAGGACTAAAATGGCATTTTAGTTTTAGTCCCATTTTAGTCTTCTGCAATTGTTTTAGTTTTAGTCGCATTTAGTCGACTAAATCTCCAGTACATTTTAGTCGACTAAAACTCATTTTAGTCGTCTAAAATCGAATGGGTGTAATTAAATTGGAATGCATCAGTTAACAATTCTTTACAATGTCCAAACTCATTATATACTGTTAAAAATCTCATATGTTATTATTTATGGTTTTGAGGTATGAACTTGCACTACAGACCAGTGTTATTTTGAAGTCAAATTTCAATTTTGTTTTTAGTTTTATGCTGCGTACACACGACCGTTATTCATGTCATGGAAAAAAACCTTTTTTTCCTCGACGCGATTCCTCTCAAGCCTGCCTTGCATACACACGATCGTGCTAAAAAATGCTCGAGCAAAGCGCGGTAACGTACAACATGTAGGACGGCACTATAAAGGGGAAGTTCCATTCGAATTTCGCCACCCTTTGGGCTGATTATGCAAATTTCCCTTCTCATAACTTGCTTCTGAGCATGCACGGTTTTTTCCCCGTCGTTAAAGCCTACACACGTCCGTTTTTCACGAAGAGAAAAACGACGACGTGAAAAAACTAGAGCAGGTTCTAAATTTTAATGGCCATTTTTCTCGTCGTGAAAAATGCTCTGGAGCCTACACACGACTGTTTTTCACGACCAATTAAAAAAATTGCATTTTTATCGTCATGAAAAACGGTTGTGTGTACGCGGCATAAGTCTTTTGACTAAAATGGCATTTTTAGTTTTAGTCGTATTTTAGTTTACTAAAATAGTATTCATTTAGTCGACTAAAATGTTTTAGTCAACAAAATTAACACTGCTCACAAGATGACTCACAAATGTTACCTATTGTTGGAGAAGTGATATATTTTGGGGTGCAAACTTTTAAAGGCACCCAGTTCTCTATCAGGTATGACAAACAAAACTGATTTCGTAAAGCTTGCCCACCAAAAAATATTTGGCTAGCCAATGTGACGTATTGAATGCTTTTGTCGTCTATGGCTAACACAAAACAGCCCTTTACTGCCGGCAAAAGAAAGCTGAAATATATACTATGGAAAGAGGTAGTGCTACTATTCAAGGCAGAGAAGAGAAGTTTAATAAAAAATGGTCAACATGGTCAGCGTATGTCTGCTCTAGAGAATATGGCTGTGCACTGGCGGAGGCGGAAAAGAGGAATATTTTTTTTTATATATTTTTTTGTCTCTGTTTTTGTTTTGTTTGTTGTTGTGCCGGTGACTTGTCCTTAAAGTTCCCCTAACGGGGAAGGCGCAAACTTGCCGACGGAAATCTCCGAACCTCGCCCAGCATCCAGGCTCATTCTTTAACATCCCTGTGGATTGGAGGATGTTAAAAAAGAGCCACTTTCCTCGAAATCCACGTCGCCCTGGATGCCGGCCGAGGTTTGGACATTTCTGTCGGCAAGTTTGCGCCTGCGCAGTCCTTAACCACTTAACCCCCGGACCATATTGCTGGTCAAAGACCAGAGCACTTTTTGCGATTCGGGACTGCGACGCTTTAACTGACAATTGCGCGGTCGTGCGACGTGGCTCCCAAGCAAAATTGGCGTCCTTTTTTCCCCACAAATAGAGCTTTCTTTTGGTGGTATTTGATCACCTCTGCGGTTTTTATTTTTTGCGCTATAAACAAAAATAGAGTGACAATTTTGAAAAAAATGAATATTTTTTACTTTTTGCTATAATAAATATCCCCCAAAAATATATATAAAAATTTTTTTTTTCCTTAGTTTAGGCCGATACGTATTCTTCTATATATTTTTCGTAAAAAAAAAAAAATCGCAATAAGCGTTTATTGATTGGTTTGCGCAAAAGTTATAGCGTTTACAAAATAGGGGGAATTTTTATGGCATTTTTATTAATATCTTTTTTTTACTAGTAATGGCGGCCATCAGCGTTTTTTTTTCGGTACTGCGACATTATGGCGGACACTTCGGACACATTTTTGGGACCATTGGCATTTTTATAGCGATCAGTGCTATAAAAATGCATTGATTACTATAAAAATGCCACTGGCAGTGAAGGGGTTAACACTAGGGGGCGGGGAAGGGGTTAAGTATGTCCCTGGGTGTGTTATCTTACTGTGGGGGGGTGGCCTCACTAGGGGAAACACTGATCCTCTGTTCATACATTGTATGAACCGAAGATCAGCATTTCCCCCACTGACAGGACCGAGAGCTGTGTGTTTACACACACAGCTCCCGTTCCCCGCTCTGTAACGAGCAATCGCGTGTGCCCGGCGGCGATCGCGCCCGCCGGGCACACGCACGGGAGTCGGGGGCGTGCACGCTCCCCTAGTGGCCGCTCGAAGAGCGGACGTATAGCTATGGGCTCTCGCCCAGGAGAGCCGACCTGCCGCCGTATAATGACGGTGCGCGGTCGGCTAGTGGTTAAAGGAACTTTCTCGTTAGCCGGAACCATATCGGCAGATCAGAGTGCGCCTGCGCAGGAACTTTCACGATACCTGCAACCATCCCGGCAGATCATCTATTATGGATCATCTGATGTTGCCTGTGTCACGTTAATGGTATTGCCATAAGAATGAACAATCCCGTGAGTTCTAAACAAGATATTTCCTTATATCGTTAAAGCCAATTGCTACACTGTGTCTGGAGCATGCGCCGTTCTGTTGAGACGCAGATCCTCTGCTCGGATCACACCATTTTACAGGGAGGGGGTGTCTGTCCCCTTGCTCCTGTGCATATAGCTGTACACTCATACAGGCTCATTTAATAAAGGGATGCAAAGACCAATGATTTGCAATCTAGACTACCCTGTCAGATTTTACCCATAATCAGACAACGGTTGATATTAGTAACCACACTTTTCACGTGTCTCCTCGTTGAATAGGTCTGATGGTTCTTTCAGCTTCATACTCTTCAAACTCTGCAATCCAACTGAGAGTTTTATATTGGTGTCACAAATGCAGATATGCAGAGCTGCTGACACAGCATGCTGATATTCTGATCCACGTGCTCTCACGCACTCTCCCCCCTCCTCCTCCCCCATGTATTCCCGCTTAATGCGTCTTTTCCCTCCACCCATCTCCTCAGACCAACTCCCCTCACAGCCTTCCAATTATGGTCCGAAATCCTCGTGATAGGAGTACAGGGCTGCCTGGCGGCATCCTATGATTGGATGAGATGAACATAGCCACAGACCTTGATTGGCTGTATAAATGTCCCATATGTGTTCTTATTGGAGGGTGTCACCAGCTCACGTTGCACAGTGCTGTTGAGAGGCAAGGAGTGACTCTGTCCGGAGTCTTGTCGCTGCGAGGTCAGTCCAGGGGGAGGCAGACGGCTGGCGAGCATCTTTTATTTATAGTGTTTGGGTGCTCTGCTCTCTCTCTTTGGCTCTCCTCGAAACTCTGCAAAATTCCTCCCCACGCACCGAGCTCCAATCATCTTGCAGCTTTTCACCACACCTACCAATAACAGGACACCTCACTTGTAAACAGCCAATACTAGCACTTTGCAATTGGTGGGCATAGGGGGTTACTGTGTGCTGATTGGTAGAAAAGAAGCCAGGCACAGGTGTTGCTGAGAGATGTTGGGAGGCAGAGCGATGTATTTTCTCAGAGATATGAAAAGCAAGTTTATACAAAAAAAGTAAAAGTTCTTTATTCCCTGATTGGTTCTAATGCACATCTGCACCTGTCAGTGCGTATAGAGGGGTTGCAGCAGAAATAACCCTTTCACTGCTATACAGGAGAAGCTCATACGTCTCCCACTTGTCACAGCGGCAGTCCCCATTGCCCCCTTGACCTTCAGGTTCTTTTGAATGAAGAGACTCAATGGGACACTAGAAGAACACTGGAAAATCTGGCTTGACTGAGACTCAAGCCTCGTACACACGACCGAGAAACTCGATGGGCGAAACACATCGTTTTGCTCGTCGAGTTCCTTGTTAGGCTGTCGAGGAACTCGACAAGCCAATTTTCTCCATTCCCGTCAAGGAAATAGAGAACTTGCTTTCTTTTTGGCTCGTCGAGTTTCTCGACAGTTTCCTCAAGGAAAATGTACACACGACCGGTTTCCTCGGCAAAAAAATATCTCCCAGCAAGTTTCTTGCTGGTTTTTGCCGAGAAACTCGGTCGTGTGTACGAGGCCTTAGACAACAAGCACTCGACGATCGTCTCTCAGCAGCATTTGTAACAACTGACAAACAGTAGGAGATGGATCTTTAACCACTTGCTTACTGGGCACATAAACCCCCTTCGTGCCCAGGCGAAATTTCAGCTTCCGGCATTGCGTCGCTTTAACTGACATTTGCGCGGTCGTGCGATATGGCTCCCAAACAAAATTGACGTCCTTTTTTCCCCACAAATAGAGCTTTATTTTGGTGGTATTTGATCACCTCTGCGGTTTTTAATTTTTTGCGCTATAAACAAAAAAAGAGCGACAATTTAAAAAAAATATATATATTTTTTACTTGTTGCTATAATAAATCTCCCATTTTTTATAAAAAAAAAAAAAAAAAATTCTCAGTTAAGGCCGATACGTATTTTTCGACGTATTTTTGTAAAAAAAAAAAATTGCAATAAGCGACTGGTTTGTGCAAAAGTTATATTGCCTACAAAATGGGGAACAGAATTATGATTTTTTTTCATTATTTTTTTTTTACTAGTAATGGCGGTGATTTTTATTGGGACTGCAATATTGCGACGGACGTATCGGACACTTTCGACACAAATTTGGGACCATTCACATTTATACAGCGATCAGTGCTATAAAAAATGCACTTATTACTGTATAAATGTGACTGGCAGGAAAGGGGTTAACACTAGGGGGTGAGGAAGGGGTTAACTGTGTAGCCTGGGTGTGTTCTAACTGTGTGGGGGGAGGGGGGTGACTGGGGGAGGTGATCGATGCTGTGTCCCTATGTACAAGAGACACAGATCGGTCTCCTCTCCTCTAACAGCACGTGGAGCTCTGTGTTTACACACAGAGCTCCACGTCCCTGCTGTTACCGGCTGTGTCACCGACGATCGCGTGTACCCGGCGGCCACCAGGTACACGCATCGGGTCCCCAGCGATGCGGCGGCACAGTGGTTACCCGCCACGCGCCCCCCAGTGGCGCGCGCGGGTAATGCATGTCAAATGACGTCCAAAGACGTCCACTTGGCACCTGAGAACCGCGCTGTTGACGTCTTTTGTCAATAGCGCGGGGCTCAAGTGGTTAAGAGTAATTGGCACTTAGTGTGAAGATTGTAAGAATATGTCAGCTCTGGTTCACACTGGGTACGATTTGGTACGATTTGAGATGCGATTTGACATGTCATTTGCTGGCAATTGTCGGCAATGGCACTGTCCTAATCGGTGCGACCCGCATCTGCGGCGCTGCACCGATTTCAAAAAGTAGTTCCTGTACTGTACGCGTTTTATCGCGATTTTGACGCGATTTCGGTCGCGATTTAAGAGACATCTGTGCAGGGTTCAATGTAAATCGCGGCCCGAAATCGCAAAAAGTAGTACAGGAACTACTTTTTGCGATTTCGGGCCGCGATTTACATTGAACCCTGCACAGATGTCTCTTAAATCGCGACCGAAATCGCGTCAAAATCGCGATAAAACGCGATTTTACCGCGATTTTGAATTCGCAGCAGTGTGAACCTAGCCTCACAGCTAGTAGTCAGTAGAAATGTCATTAAGGTGAAAGTATGTACACAGCAGTACAACCTGGCAGAAGAATTCGTTCAAAATATGAATGAGTGCCACAAAACAACATTAAGGCTAGGTTTACACTGCTGCGAATTCAAAATTGCGGTAAAATCGCGATTTTACCGCGATTTCGCGGCTGCGATTTTGCCGCGATTTCGGCCGCGATTTAAGAGACATCTGTGCAGGGTTCAATGTAAATCGCGGCCCGAAATCGCAAAAAATAGTACAGGAACTACTTTTTGAAATCAGTGCAGCGCCGCAGATGCGGCGTCGCATCGATTTGACATGTCAAATCGCATCTCAAATCGTTCCAAATCGTACCCAGTGTGAACCAGGGCTTACACCTTCTAACTGACTCTTTGGTAAATGCGGCCATATTATACTTGTCCTAGTGGGGTGTATTACTTGCTCAGAGCTGAATTTATACCTTTTACTTCTCTGTAAAAAACCTAGTCTTGGTATTAAACGTCATAGCCAAAAGGCACACCCTTAGGTTGGTAATGAAGAGACCGAAAGAGACAGTTTGCCCACTCTGTGCCAGTGTTTATTTCTTTTTTTTATTATGGTTATTTATATACCATTGACAAATTGTATACATTCACATCAGTCCCTACTCTCAGGGAGCTTACAATCTAAGGTCCCTATCCTACATACATTACACATACTAGGGCCAGTATAGACAGGAGCCAATTAACCTAGCAGCACGTTTTTCGAGTGTGGGAGGAACCCAGAGTACTTGGACTACCACTGGATGCCCACACCTAGAACCTGGGAAAACGGTTACCCTCTTTTGATAACTGTCTAGTCAGAGGCGGCTCTTTAATTAGGCAAATTAGGCGGTCGCCTCGCAGCCACCTAATTTACCTGTGGTAAATCACCAGGGTGGCGTTCCACTATTTCCGGTGCTGCCCTATGCTTTCTGATCATCGCTGTCACTTCTGAATACAGAAGCCCGGCTTCTGCAGAAGTGACAGCGCAACTTTCCAGGTGGTCGCACTGAGCTCTCCCACCGCTAGTGCCAGGCATCCATCCAGACACTTTACTTGCAAGTTGCTGGCACCCACAGCATCTCCCACGCCATGCCAGTTGTTGCCTGCCAGCCCAGAGTAACAGAGCCAAGGGCACTTTTCTCAGGCACTTCCTGTCAGTCCAGCCGGAAACAGGACACTGAATCTCATGTACCGCGTGGTACTCGGCTGGACTGAAAGGAGGAAAGAAGAGGAGCTCGGCCATGCTACAGCCTGGAAAGGGGAAGTTGGGGGCCCCAGGTCAGCTCGGGGCCCCAAGCAATTGTTTGCTTTGCCTGTCCTGTAGCGACGGGCCTGATGGCGGGTATCATTCTTCACCTCTCTCCTATATGAGCCCTGGATACAGCTTTATCTCTCTCGCTTGGGCTCTCCACAGGGTAATAATCCACAAACTCTCCCCCATTACCTCTCTGGGTGTTCTCTACGCACCGGACCACTGTCCCATATTTATATACCACAGGATTAGTAGATCAGACCCAGAGAAGAACCCACCAAAAGACCAAGGAATCGGGAAACGCATTAACTTCCACCCTCTCAGCCAGGACAGCGCCTATCAAACTATTTTAACCCACTTATTATAATGCTGGGGGGAGGAAGTGAACCCTTTATTTGGCCCTGGATGGGCAAGGGGAGCGGTCACTTTAACATTCTGTGTTCAGGGTGTCAGTCTATCCAATACTGATATTTTATTTGCCAGCAGGGAGATCTATGAACCTGTGTTCCTTGGTCTATTGTTGTAGGGTGTTGCTCTGGCTTTCGGAAGGGAACAGAGCTAGAAATTGCAATGCAGAGGTGGGCAAGAGTCTCTGGGACATGAAAGGAGCTTTTACCTGGACTGAACCCTTATTGTACCAGACAGGAGTCCGGTGACAAAAGTAATTAGCACTACAGATTTTTTGCATTTATGTGTACAGCAGCTGCAAAAGTACTTTCAGCAAAGTTTTTGTCTGCCATAAGATCATCTCCTTGCCAACAGTTGAAAGAAAATGAATAGGGCCAGATCCACAGCCAGCCGCCGTAACTTAAATATTGCCATTTAAGTTACATGGCCGGAAAATTTCTACCTAAGTGCCCGATCCACAAAGCACTTACCTAGAAATTTTCCGCTGTGTAACTTAAATCCGGCCGGCGCAAGGCGTTCCGATTCAAATGGGGCGAGTCCCATTTAAATTAGGCGCGCTCCCGCGCCGGCCGTACTGCGCATGCTCACGACGTAATTTTCACGACGTGCTTTGCGCGGTTTTACGTTGCGCCGGGTTTTGAGAATCGCGACGGGCGTAAAAAAAAAAATACGAGTTGCGGCGGGAAAAAAAAATTTGAAAAAAAAAAGGCGGCGACGCGGGATAGAAGGGTCTACTTTTACAAGGCCTAAACAGTTTAGGCCTTGTAAAAGCAGCCCTAATTTTACGATTGCAAACTAATACTTACGGAGAAAAAACGAAGCGTAAAAGCTTTGTGGATCTCCGTAAGTGCTAATTTGCATACCTGAAGCGGCATTTCGACTCAAAATGCCCCCAGCGGCGGCTGCGGTACTGCATCCTAAGATCCGACAGTGTAAGTCCCTTACACATGTCGGATCTTCTACCTATCTATTGGAAACTGATTCTGTGGATCAGTTCCAAAGATAGAAACAGGGATACGACGGCGTATCAGTAGATACGCCGTCGTACCCCTTTTGTGGATCTGGCCCATAGTTCCCAACTGTCCCTGATTTTGAGCAATGTCCCTCTGTCCCTCATTCCTCCTCATTTGTCCCTCAATTTGGTCTGATCTATATAGTAGTATATAAAATACACTTTATCTATCAAAAAGTGTTTTCCAGGTCTAATCCTTTCATCCAATTTCTAAATTGCTGCATTTGTAAATTCCAAAGGCCAATATAAAGAAATAGTAGTGGTAAAAAAAAGAACTTTTGGGTTTAACCAATCTTGTTTTTTTTGTACAATTCTCCTTTAAGGGGGCGTGGCAAGGGGTGTGTCCTATGCCTGCATACTTTTGCTGATAGGTGTCCCTCATTCCCACCTCAAAATTTGGGAGGTATGAAAATGTGGTACAGTGCTGAAAATGCACCCATGAAAACCACGAGTATGTAGTTAGCATTCAGCAGACACATTTCCCTGATCAGTGAAAGCACTCCATGGAAATACTGCCCATGTCCCACCACTCTATTGGAAGCTAAAGACATTGGGCCAGATTCAGAAAGGAGATACGACGGCATATCTCCGGATACGCCGTCGTATCTCTGAGTGCGGGCCGTCGTATCTATGCGACTGATTCATAGAATCAGTTACGCGTAGATTTCCCTAAGATCCGACCGGCGTAAGTGTCTTACACCGTCGTATCTTAGGCTGCATATTTACGCTGGCCGCTAGGTGGTGTTTCTGTATATTTACGTGAGGAATATGCTAACTAGGTATTTACGCCGATTCAGAAACGTACGTCCGGCCGGCGCATTTTTTTACGTCGTTTACGTTAGGCTTTTTCCGGCGTAAAGGTACCCCTGCTATATGAGGCGTAGCTAATGTTAAGTATGGACGTCGTTCCCGCGTCGAGTATTGAAAATTTTACGTTGTTTGAGTAAGTCGTTCGGGAATAGGGCTGTACGTAAGTTACGTTCACGTCTAAAGCATTGACGATTTGCGGTGTAATTTCGAGAATGCGCATGCGCCGTTCGTAAAAAAAACGTCAAATACGCGGGGTCACAGTTAATATACATAAAACATGCCCACATCATCCCCATTTGAATTAGGCGGCCTTACTCCGGACCAAATACGTTACGCCGCCGTAACTAAGGGCGCAAGTTATTTCTGAATAAGGAACTTGCGCCCTAATTTACGGCGGCGTAACGTATCTGAGATACGTTACGCCGCACATAGATACACAATTGTATCTGAATCTAGCCCATTATATAACAGTTGCACAGTACAACTGTGGGTGGCCCCAGATTTTACCAGCTATTGTTAAGGCAGTGAGCAAGTGGATAGATTAGAAAACATGTCCTGGCTACCAAATCAAAGGACAGAGCAGTGAGATTAATTTAATCCCTGACTTTATCTGTGCACTGCCTATGCTCTGTTGACCCATTTTTTCCTTAAATCCATATAATTATCTCAAAACCAGACAGTACATCACAAAATCTAAATACTCGGACAAAATCCAGACAGACGGATTGCAATCCAGACTAAAAAACTAAGGAAACTAGTCTATGGTTCACACAAACCAGAAAGATTAAGCATCTGCCAATGCCTTCACTGTTAAGCTGGTCATGGACATTAATAACAGAAAAATTAACCACTTAAGACCCGGACCATTATGCAGGTTAAGGACCTTGCTCCTTTTTGCGATTCGGCACTGCATCGCTTTAACTGACAATTTCGCGGTCGTGCGACGTGGCTTCCAAACAAAATTGGCGTCCTTTTTTTCCCACAAATAGAGATTTCTTTTGGTGGTATTTTATTACCTCTGCGGTTTTTATTTTTTGCGCTATAAACAAAAATAGAGCGACAATTTTGAAAAAAAATGCAATATTTTTTACTTTTTGCTATAATAAATATCCCCCAAAAATATATATAAAAAAAATAGTTTTCCTCAGTTTAGACCGATACGTATTCTTCTACATATTTTTCGTAAAAAAAAATCATAATAAGCGGTTATTGATTGGTTTGCGCAAAAGTTATAGCGTTTACAAAATAGGGGGTAGTTTTATGGCATTTTTATTAATATTTTATTTTTACTAGTAATGGCGGCGATCAGCGATTTTTTTCGGTACTGCGACATTATGGTGGACACTTCGGACACTTTTGACACATTTTTGGGACCATTGGCATTTTTACAGCGATCAGTGCTATAAAAATGCTATAAAAATGCCACTGGCAGTGAAGGGGTTAACACTAGGGGGTGGGGAAGGGGTCAAGTATGTTCCCTGGGTGTGTTCTAACTGTAGGGGGGGTGGCCTTACTAGGGGAAATGACTGATCGCTGTTCATACATTGTATGAACAGACGGTCAGGCATTTCTCCCCTGATAGGACCGGGAGCTGTGTGTTTACAGTACACACACAGCTCCCGATCCCCGCTCTGTAACGAGCGATCGCGGGTGCCTGGCGGTGATCGCGACTGCTGGGCACGTGCGCGGGAGTCAGGAGCGAGCGGGCCCCTAGTGGCCACTTCCCCTGCCGACGTAGAAATACGGGCTCTCGGGCCGACCTGCCGCCGTAGAACTGCGGTGGCTGGTCGGCAACCAGTTAAGCTAGTACATTGTTGGTTCACTTACCTTTATCCTTCGATTTCCCTTCTAAATTTTTTTTTCTTTGTTTTCTTTGTCTGAATTTCTCACTTCCTGTTCCTCCTCAGTAAGCTGTTCAGTAAGCTGTTCTAAATGACTTTCCACTGCTCGGATGATGGTGGAAAGCTTACTGAGGAGAAACAGGAAGTGAGAAATTCAAACAAAGAAAAAAAACATTTAGAAGGGAAATCGAAGGAAAAGGTAAGTGAACCAACAATGCACTAGCTTAAAGGAACCTATTTAGAAAATAAAAAACAGACCTTTACAACCCCTTTAACGACCAATGATGTATGTCAATAATGTTATCATGTACCGGTACTTTTCTATACTTTATTGTATGGTTTTATATCTGTATGGGTTATTACCTTAATAAAAAATGATTGTAAAAGAAGAGATACTATGTCTTAAGCTATGGAGCCCAGGTGCACTGTCTATGCCTGCCCCATAGACAATGAATTTTCACTCAGTAGACCCAGTAAAAAAATTGGGAGAGTGTTAAATTATGTCTGTGGGTACCTTAAATTCTAAATGTACAATAATTTCTCATACCAGGGATCTAAAGTGAATACAGTGACGCATGTCCAAATACACACACACCGCATTCATCTGCAATTGTATCCTACTAAAAACAAATGTACCATTCCGTAAAGTGATTTGTTCGTCTGTTTTTGCAGCTCCGGCTGCTGCATTCTTAACCAAATTAGTAGAGAACCAATCTTTGCATCCTTCCTCTATCAGTCGAGTGCTTCCATCAGCACTATAGGTTCGGTGTGTGGGGGGGGGGGTTCTGATAAGAGTTATGGCTCATACCCCAGCTATACAGTCAGGACAGCAACAATCGCAGCAATCTTATTGGACAGGGGAAAGTGTTGTGGGGCAGAATTTAAAAACTGCAGTATAGTGAGAGTAGACAATATGCAATAGGAGTTTACATTCAGTGGTCGTAAAACAGCACTCAGAGAATGTACAGCAGAAATATATGTAGGCTCAGGACCATTTCACAGCTCTGCTTGAAGGACAAAACCAACTTTGTTTTACAAATCAATATTGTAATAAGCCTAAGGCCCCGTACTCACGACCAAACATGTCTGCTGAAACTGGTCCGCAGACCAGTTTCAGCAGACATGTTTGGCCGTGTGTTGGCCCGAGCGGACCATTTTGGGACGGATCGGACAGGTTTCCAGCGGACAACTGTTTCCCGGACTTGTTTTAAAACAGTCCGCTGGAAACCTGTGCGCCCGGACATGTACGGTCGTCTGTACAGACCTACCGTACATGTCCTGCCGCCCGCATCCATCGCATGCGTCGAATGACTTCGACGCATGCGTGGAAGCATTTTTAAGGTGGCCCGCCCACGTCGCCGCGTCATCGACGCGGCGACACCGCGGACACGCCCCGCGTAATGTTTACGCGCGGGCTTCTGTTCGATGGTGTGTATAGCCATCGAACAGAAGTCCCCGGGCAGTCCCCGGCCAGACATGTCCGATGGAAACGGTCTGCAGACCGTTTTCATCGGACATGTCCTGCCGTGAGTACTCGGCCTTACATGCCTATCAAATAACCAATATAAATAGTAAAAAATTTTATTCCACATATATTAAGGTTTTTCCATGGTTGCCTAGCCTAACTCTGTTGCCAAAATGAAGGTTCCTACATCATCACTAACTGTAGAGCAGCCGTTTTCAACCAGGGAGCCCAGACATCCTGGGGTGCCTTGAGGATTCTTCAGGGGTGCCTTGGCAAAATGCCTAAATCTGATCAAAAACTGTATATAAACCAGTAGGTGGATCAAGCCGGCCTATTAGTTACACAAAGTCACCGTTTTTTATTGTGCACCATTACGGCTTTCTAGACACTGGCATCCTAACAACCAATGACCTCATCAGTTGATAAGGAGGATGTTTGTTGCCTCCACAGCATCCTTGTTTGACCCTCCTCTGCCCCTTTCCCTCAGCACTGGGATGACATTAGCTGACTGATGGAGAGAAATTGAGGAAGAAGAGAAACATTGGAATACTGGTCAGTACCAGTGTGCAAAAGTGTATTTGTTTTGGAAGAATAAATCACCTCTAACATTGGGTGTCCTACGTGTGGATGTTGATGCAATATGCAAAGCTATCAAAATAGTTTTTTTAGAATGGTTTGCCTTGAGACTGTCCAAAATTTTAATTTAATTTTGATAGGCAGCACTGATGGGCACTGACAGGCAGCACTGATTGGCATGAATTGGCAGCAGTAATGGGCGCAGATAGGCAGCACTGATGGGCACATATTGGCAGCACTTGTGGGCACTGTTGGGGCTGCACTGATGATCAGTGCCCCAATTATCAGTGTAGATGTAACCCGTGTGGATTTGCCGGTTATTGGCTCTCCTCTCTTCACGAGCTGTCAGCGTTAGGAGAGGACTGCTGATAACGGCAAATACTGTTTACACTGTGAGCAGCTGTGATTGGACACAGCTGGTCACATGGGAAAGATTGGGACTGCTCTGTGCAAAACCATTGCACAGAGCAGATAAATATAACATGTTTGTTATTTAAAAAAAATGCATTCATAATCACTTTAATGCTTTGCATAGTCTTAATAAATTATAAAATATTGGGTCACCCCTTCCCCCATTCAAAATAACTGCATTTTCCCCTTTAAAAAAATATTTCCTCAGCAGCCTTAAAATGTTGCTCTGTTTTATGGTGGCAAATAAATGTGTTTCACCTTAAGCTAATGGTGTGCCAGTGATATCTATACAAATAGGTTAGGGTAACAGCCTAATTCTTCTGCAAAATCCTGGGGACTCGCAAGAAGACTTTACCGCACTGTGCTTCACATGAGATTTGGAAAACTCAGTGTTTCAAGGCTATTACTGGAAGATTCCTGACATCCCCCCTCTTTTTTAGCTGCCCTGCCTCTGCACTGCCCCCTGGCGTGGTGGCCATCTGTAAGCCTGTGGGCCCCATAATCTTCTATTGCCTGGGGGCCCCATGAGTTGTCAGTCCGCTCCCTGCTGCTGTTGCCAGGTGTGCCCAGCCTATTGCACCTCAAAGCTCAAACACATATGCATGTGTGTGCATGTGAATACATATTGACAGTGCCAGTAGAGCAATGGATGGTGTCAGTAGTTTTTTATTATTTTATTATTTTCTACAATGTTTTTTTTTATTATTACAATTTATTTAGGAGCCCCGTTGGGTTTGGTGATCGGGGATCTAAACGGGGGGAATCTGTACCACACAGGGTGATTAGGGTGTGCCCAGGCACACCTGGCACACCCTGTGCGCACGCCTATGGACACCCCGATAGACTTTTTTTTTAATATTCTGGGGAAGGCAGCAGGAGGTGACGGAACACACATTGGGAACACCTAAACCCAGGGCCGTCTTAATAGCATCATGGGCCCCTGGGCAAAGTAATGCTCTGGGACCCCTACAATGGAGACAGAGTATCCCTCTGGGCATTCCAAGCCTTTCGGTGCAAACAGTGCAGGACAGCTGGGCTCACCATGACACCATCCACAAGGCTACTTCCGCAGTGATGCCGACTCAGCAGCTCCCACTCCAGCTCCTACCCCGCAGCCTTCAAGTCCCGAGCATTCAATCTGCATGGGGCGGGGTCAGAGCATCACTGGCGCTTTGGCCCCGCACCTCCCTGCTGGCTGTGAAATAATAGGTATTGCAGGGGTGTATTTAGGTTTTGTGCTGCCCTAGGCCTGACGAAACTCGCACACCCCCTACTTTATATATGACGCACCCCCTCCTGTCAAGACTACGCCCCTTCCTTTTTAAGACCCGCCCTGTCATTTTCATGGGAGGAGGACAGAGGAACGCGGTGGGATGAGGACAGAGGGACAGGGTGGGATGAGGACGACAGGGGGACAGGATGGGATCTGGACAGAGGGACAGGGTGGGATGAGGACAGAGGGACAGGATGGGATGAGGACAGAGGGATAGGATGAAATGAGGACAGAGGGACAGGATGGGATGAGGACAGAGGGATAGGATGGGATGAGGACAGAGGGATAGGATGGGATGAGGACAGAGGGACAGGATGGAATGAGGACAGAAGGAAAGGATGGGATGAGGACAGGGGGACAGGATGGGATGAGGACAGGCTTTTTTGCCACCCCCTGCAAAGTGCCGCCCTAGGCCTGGGCCTTGTCGGCCTAGGCCATAATACAGCACTGAGGTATTGTTCTGCACAGCATGGGGTACTGCTGCCAGCCTGCCTCCCCTGTGTATCCATCACTCTCAGTACCAACATGGGGCCCCCAATTTCGTGGCAGCGTGGGCTCAAGGACCAGCTACTTTGGAGAAAGTGCAGGAGCCCCCCATACAGCTGGGGCCCCTGGGCAGTGCCCAGGTGTGCCCTCTCATTAAGACAGCCCTGCCTAAACCCCCAAGCGGACAGACACAGAGTCAGAAAGTATGGTAGGTAGACCTCAGTGTTGGAATATCCAGGACATGTAAGAAGCCAGGGGCTGACAAAGCCCACCAGGATGAAAGTATAAATAATATATAATGTTTGGGTGGACTGACACTCTAAATAGGGCTGCCAATCCAGACATGTCTACACTTAAATTGCTGCTCGGCTTAAATGTAAGCTTTTAAAAATGAGAGTACGTTATCAGACAAGCACTGAATGCAGTACACAGAATAATTAGGACTTTATAGAACAGAAGGGCTGACACTGAAAACCGCGGACAAACCACGAGCTGTCCCTGGAAATCAAGGTCTTTGGGTGACTATGAAATCTCTGCAGTCTGGTAACCTTTTGTGTGCTGGGGAGAGAAATATTATTGCAGCATTTATCAGGAGAAGATTGTACTGCAGCAGAAGAAGAATGTCGAATGAAAGAATTATGTGCCGTAGACAAGAACAAGGGCTGGGCATCAAACAATTACGTTTTTTTTTGTGTGTGTGTGTTTTTTCTTTTAATTTGCTTTTCGTGTCTGACAGAAGAGATATCACTCTGCCTCCCAACATCTCCCAGCAACACCTGTGCCAAGATTACAATTCACCAATAAGCACTTCGAACCACCATGTGCCCGCCAATCCGGTTGTGGCAGAAGTTGCTGTTTACCAATCCAGTGTGCTCTGATTGGTAGGAGTGGGCAGGAGCTACCTGCTGATTGGCTGCTGTTTGTGTATGGGGGGAAATTTGCAAGGTTTCTGTGTCTGGACTGAAAATACAAGTGCAGAGGAACATAGGGCATGCAGCGTTAACCCCTTCAACCAGTGCTGAGAGGAATCAACGCATGCGCTGCTGTTTTACGACTGAAAATGCACCAAGACAGAGGAGAATTAAACGCCAGACAAGCTGATGAAGGATTTTTATACACCCACACTCACCCACACTCATGTAACATGTAAATTAACAAAACATAGATGATTAAAGCTTAACTCCAGGCACCAGAAAAAAAAAGAAATCCTTCTAGTGGGGCCACTCTGCACTGCAAGGCTTAAATGCTCAGTGGGTCTAGGTGTTGAGGGTTAGACCCGGTTCACACTGGGGCGACTCGTCAGGCGACTCAGCCGCCTGACAAGTCGCGTCCCATTGTAGTGAATAGAACCGTTCTAATAGGAGCGATGCAAGTCGCTCCAACTTAGAAAAAGGTTATTGTACGACTTAGGGGGTGACTCGGGGCGACTTGCATTGACTTCTATACAGAAGTCATTTTGCAAGTCGGATCTGAAGTCGTCTTCAGGTCGCCTTGCCGAGTCGCCCCCGAAGTCGTGCCGCCCCAGTGTGAACCGGCTCTTAAGCTGCAACACTTACCTTATTCCTCACTCCGGCAGGCTTCCTCTATGCTGTGCAACTGTTTAGTATAAGTAGACATGTGCAATTCGTTTCGCTCTAAATTCGTTTTTCAATAAAATTTGACAAATTCGTTAATTCGGAAATATTCAATCTATCGAAAATCTGAATATTGGGACATTCGAAAATCGGAAAATAGAACATTAGGAAATTCGACAATTCGGAAATTCGAGAATCCAAAAATTTGGAAATTGGAAAATCTTATATATATATATATATATATATATATATATATATATATATATATATATATATATATATTATATTCGAAAATGACAGATCTGAAATAATAACTGTGACAGACTCACCCGGGACAGAGGCTTTTGGAAGGGACTGAATGCTAGCCTCTTGCCTTGTGATCATGGGCCCTGGCATTTGGGGGAACGGTGCTCTTTGTGAGCTGTATGCCTGGGGACCCTGTATATGCCATATTAGAGTGACTGATTTATACTGTTGGGACATACAGTGTAAGGAGATGCTAATGCCGTCACCTCCAGCCATCTGTCTGTTCTCTGTGCTAATTGACCCTGCTATTGTGTGAAGATATCCTGTGTTTACACTTATGATAATGTGTATTGTATAGCAGGTGAGCGAGGAGACGTGACGTCTACCCTGAAAGGTCATATCTATGAGTTACCTAGTCTGGGTAAATTATTAGTTAATTAGCTCATGTTAATTTATGTTCTGGTTACCTCAGTGGCGTAGCGTGGGTTGTCAGCGCCTGGGGCGAGACAAGTAATTTGCGCCCCCCCTGACCCATGGACTTACCTATTTTCAGCTATCTCCAGTCTGTTCACATGATCCACCATGTGAGACAGCGGTGGCTGTAGGGAAGAGGAGAGCGTGCTTGATAATGACTGGTAAAGCCTGGAGTGGTGACATCATGCAATTGTTCCTATGTCCCACCTGTTGTTGGCGCTCCCTCCTTTTCACACTCGTGACAGCGCCCCTCTAAATTTTGCGCCCAGGGCGGTGGCCCCCCTCGCACCCCCCACGCTACGCCACTGGGTTACCTCCTCTTTAACTGTATATAAGGTTGTATTCTTGGTTCTAATAAACACTCCATGTTCAGCAGACAAACAAGTCTCGTCTCATTGTGTGCTTGTGAGCAGCTGGAATATCTGATATCTATATCCAGACTGATAGGAAGCGGTATATGACAGAAGCACTCCGTTAGCAATAGTTATTACTAGTTAGTTAGTTATTGTAACTATTATATTATAGATATTGGAATTTTCTTTCAAATTTGGCTGTTAGTAAACGGAATGAATACAAATTTATCCGAAGTTACGAATCATCTGAAATAACGAATGTATTCAAATAACAAATTTATTCAAAGTTATGAATTATCCGAAATAACGAATGTCGCATCTAAACTAATGGAATGTAACGAATTTATAAAGATAAATAATAATAATAATAAAAACTTTTTATTATTACTATTAATTTTAATTATTAATTTGTTACCTTCCATTCGTTTAGATGCAACATTCGTTATTTTGGATAATTCATAACTTCGGATAAATTTGTATTTGTTACATCCACTAACAGCCAAATTTGAAAGAAAATTTGAATACCTATAATTTAATAGTTATTAGCTAGTTAGTGAGTTATTATTTCGGATTTTCATTCTTATTTTCGGATTTTTATTCTTTAGATTTTTCGGATCTTCTTTTTTATTTTTGGATTTTCGAATATCCAAATATTTGAATTTCTGAATTAAAATTTTCTTGTTTTTCGGATTTCCGAATTTTTAGATCTCCAGATTTTCTAACTTCTGAATTTTAAAACGTCCAGATTTCTAATTACTCGAATTATCAAATTTATGATTTTTTTCAAAATAATGAATTTCGATCATAACGAATGATAGGAACAATTAAAAAATAAAAATACAAAAGGAAAAAAATATGTTTTTTGGGCAGTGCACATGTCTAAGTATAAGCAGCTGACAGCACTAAAATAAATTTGGTAATTTGGCATTTATAGATAAGGAACAGGTCCACTTAAAATTTTTACTTTTAAAAAATGATATTCAATGTAGGGTACAAGAGCGTACATGAAAAAGTAATCTCAGTACAGAATGTCTCCTCTGGCCAACGCTAGAGCTAAACCAGAGTCCAGCTTAACATCACTAAGGCAACAAATATAATAATAAATGAAGGTCAGTAATAAAGTTCAGCGCATAGAAATGAATGTAGAGCTCACTCAGAATTGACATCACATTGTCATCTTGTTACATAAAATCTGCAGTGTTTACCAAAGACTCCTTGGTGTGTATTTATATAGACCTTCGCCACGTTTCCCACAATGGCCAACAAATCATTTGCTGCATTTCTAAAGCACATTTTTCAAATTGAGAACAATTCACCAGCATCTGTGCTGGTTCTTCAATGCGGTTAGTTACTTATTGTACTAGTCACCCTATTTATAACACAACAGAGGCTTTAGTCACAAAGATCTTTAAAGCAGAGTTCCACCCAAAAGTGGAACTTCCGCTTAAACCACTCCTCGTCCCCTTACATGCTACATTTGGCATGTCATTTTTTTTGTGGGGGGGGGGGGCTTCAGTAGCAGTGGGACTTCCTGTCTCACTTCCTCCTTCCGCCCAGGGACCGCTTAGGCGATACGTCATATCGCCTATGGCGGCCCCTCCCTGTAGGCGATCACCTGGGACACGTGACAGGTCCCAGGCGATCGCCTGTCCACTCAGGTAGCGCAACGCCGCTCGCGCATGCACAGTGAGTGCTCGGCCGTGAAGCCGAAAGCTGTCACGGCCGGGTACCCACAGTTAGAATGGAGCAGGTAAGTGTCTGTTTATTAAAATCCAGCAGCTATGCTTTTTGTAGCTGCTGACTTTTAATAAACATAAAAAAAGGCTGGAACTCCGCTTTAACCACTTCAGCCCCGGAAGATTTGGCTGACCAATGGCCGGGCCGTTTTTGTGTGATTCGGGAATGCGTCGCTTTAAATGACAATTGAGCAGTCGTGCGATGTTGCTTTCAAACAAAATTGATGTCATTTTTTTCCCCCCACAAATAGAGCTTTCTTTTGGTGGTATTTGATCACCTCTGCGGTTTTCATTTTTTGTGCCATAAACAAAAAAAGAGCAACAATTTTGAAGAAAAAAGCAATATTTTTTTACTTTTTGCTATGATAAATACCCCCCAAAAATATATAAAAAAACAAATTTCTTTCTCAGTTTAGGCCGATATGTATTCTTATACATATTTTTGGTAAAAAAAATCACAATAAGCATATTTTGATTGGTTTATGCAAAAGTTATATCGTCTACAAAATTATTATTATTATTAGTATACAGGATTTATATAGCGCCAACAGATTACGCAGCGCTTTTTGGCTCGTCGAGTTTCTCGACAGTTTCCTCAACGAAAATGTACACACGACCGGTTTCCTCGGCAAAAAAATATCTCCCAGTTTCTTGCTGGTTTTTGCCAAGAAACTCGGTCGTGTGTACGAGGTCTAAGGGGTTAATCCTCTACATTGTGTAAAAAGGCTGTTTGATCCTGTCTTCCACAGTCCCCAAACCATTTTTTGGGGAGAGTGCATGTGATCAGCATAGGGCCAATCAGCACTGTCGAGACAGAGGGTCAGGGGTCATGCAGCCTTATAAGACAGTCAGAGGAGATTGAAAACTCCTCCTAAAAGCTTTAAAGGGGTTGTAAAGGTAATTTTATTTTTCTAAATAGCTTCCTTTACCTTGGTGCAGTCCTCCTTCACTTACCTCATCCTTCCATTTTGCTTTTAAATGTCCTTATTTCTTCTTAGAAATCCTCACTTCCTGTTCTTCTGTCTGTAACTCCACACAGTAATGCAAGGCTTTCTCCCTGGTGTGGAGTGTCGTGCTCGACCTCTCTCTTGGACTACTGGAGAGTCAGGACGCTCTCTACGTTGCAGATAGAGAAAGAAGCTGTGTGTTAGTGAAGTCCTTTTCAGTCTGCATCATTTCAAAAGGCAGGAACAGACACTCAGTAACCTCTTTGTTATACAAAATACATACATAGATTCACACTTATCAAATACAAACACAACATGTACCACTACCACAAAAACAACACATCTGTCATGTGAAATCTGAGCTATGCCCAGGGTACCCCCACACTGAACCAGCACAGACAGCTTAAGAAGTCTCCTTTACATTACAGTGAAGGTCACTTGTTCATTCATGAATAATTGCCCAAGGGGATAACCTCCTCTTAATGAATGCAAAATCCGGGATGGTGCAGCTGTTCCTCCTCTAACCCCAAAGGGTGCTTTCACGTGACCTTGTTATTGATAAACAATAATACACTGGGGTTCCCCGGCCTTATTTCTCCCAGTTGCTTATCCTTATAAAAAGCTTACTTTTCCCTGTAAGTTCTATGTAAGTGCAGGTATCACTCAATACAAAGTTCAAACATACAGTGGAACCTCGGATTACGGGCATAATTCGTTCCAGGAGAATGCTCGTAATCCAAATATCAAAGTGAGTTTCACTATTGAAGTCAATGGAAACGAAAATAATTTGTTCCGCATTGACTTCAATGGCATGCAATACCGCATGCGGCCAGAGGTGGGGGGCACCGGAGAGCCTCAGGAACACACGAAAAGGCCCGAGGACAGCTCGGTTGACCTCGGCAAACCTTGGAAAGGCTCAGGATTGCAGTTTTTTTCGAATCTTTCCGATCGCCTCCGAACGGCGACGTTCGGCTACCGTGCCCCTCCCCCCCACCTCAGGCCAAATGCGGTACTGCACACTGCTTTGGCTTGAATCCTGCTCGTTTTCCGGGACAACACTCACAAACCAAGTTAGGATTTAAAAAAATACCGTGCTCGTATCGTAAATTGCAATCCGAGGTTCCACTGTATATCTATTCATTCGTTCGCAGCAATTTTTCGGCAACCCCCCCCCCCCGCTCAACAACTTCAGCGGCTGGATGTAATCCTCGGCATCCCCCCCCCTCAACAACTTCGGCAGATGGATGTAATTCTCAACAAATTCGATGCTCCAGGGGGGCCCCTTCACTGCTGCTGTGTAAAATTTCTAAAGGTGGCTGCGCCCCCCCACCCCCCACTCAACAACTTCAGTAGTTCAGTCGGCGGTTCCAGCCCCCCCTCCCGCAACAACTATGATCGGTCGGCGGTAACAACCCACCCCCCCTTCTCTGCTCCAGGGGGCCCCTTCGATTATTAAGCCCGGGGGCCCCCACCACCCTAAGTCCTGCCCTGACTATGTATATGTAGCCCACTTTAATCACCTTTTGCAATATCCACTTGCAAGAGTTTCCATTTCTAACAAGCTGCATTTGTTATATCATCCGGCCATAAACCATCACACCAGCAAGTTTCGCTCGCACAGTATGCTTCATCAGGTTGCTACTGTGCATGCTCAAAGTCCTTTCTTTTCATCTACTTAATGGGTGAACTCCCGCTTTAAAGTGGAACTTCGCTCTCCCAATCAACATTGATTTGTTTTAATTCTCATACTGCTAGCATTAGTACATAGATAGGAAAGTATATCATATTTACTTGTTTTAAGCTTTTTTTTTTTTACATTTCTTCAGTTACTTCCTGGTTTCTTGCCTAGGCAAATTATGTCATACATCCCAGGAGACTGTAGGAGAGGAGGAGGGGCTTTTTCAGCTAAGCACACTCTCCTGCATGCATGCTTGAGCTAAGGGCAGATGGATTGCTACATGAATCATTTGCCCTTACTCAAGATGGCCATGGCCAGAAATAGTAGATTGGTGTTTTTCTCAACAAAATAAAGCATGGAGACAAGGATGGATGGGGGACGTTTGTTTTGATTATTAAAAATGAATTCAATAGTGCTTTGGATTTGTGGTGTTCAGATGCAGTGAAGATCCACTTTAATGGCTAAAAGGAAGAGCGTAACATCTTGCATCTATCGGTTATTACTATGACACACTTTCCCTGTCCTTCTAATCAGGCCTGTTGCTACAAGGCAGGCAAACCAAGCAATTGCTTGGGGCCCCAAGCTGACCTGGGGCCCCAAGAAGGGCCCTTGCCGCGCTTCCTATATACTGCAGCCGCCTGAGCGCTCTATAGAGAGCCTGCAGCACTGCTGCCTCAGGTCGCCACTTCCCCTTCTCTGTAGCGTGGCCGAGCTCCTCTTCCTTCCTCCTGTCAGTCTGGACTCCGGCCGGGTACCGCGCAGTAGAGGAGATTCAGTTTCCTGTTCCTAGCCGGACTGACAGGAAGTGCACACTGAGTGCTCAATTCCTTTCAGTCCGGCGGGAACAGGAAACTGAATCTCCTGCCGCATGGTACGGACCCGGTGGGGGCGTAAAAAGAACATAGGAAAGGAGGGGGGGGTTGGGGGACCTTCATGTCCATTTTGCTTGGGGCCCCCAAATTCCTTTAAACGGCCCTGCTTCTAATCCTATATTAACATACAAACCAGAGATTATACCCATTCCTATTGTGGAAAGATTCCCACTTTCAGCTCACGATTCAAACATTTTGGTTGCAAGGTTGAACACGTGTAAGTCCAGGAGGTTTTTCTTTGTAAGAAGATATGGTCAAGGTCACCTCTGTGGGATTTATTTCAAGTTGATAAACTCCTTTTACCCATTAGGGGATTTATTATGACTGGACGCAGGGCCGGCGCAACCACCAGGCGGACCAAGCGTCCGCTTGGGGCGGGCAGGTCCGCAGCCTGGGATGGGGCGGAAAGATGACCTTTTTTTTTTTTTTTTATATATTTTTTTTTTAATATTTTTTTTTTATTATTGTCCGGAGTTGCCTGCGGGTTTAAGCCGCTGCACCTCCACGGCGGTGACGGGAAGAACGGAGAGCCTGTAGTGCGGGCATAGTTGCCGCTTTTGTCCCCAGCCTCCTCCGCTATCATGAGTAGAGGAGCGGACGGCGGGGGGCGGGACAATTCTGGACTGCCTGTCACGTTAATCAGGATATGATTGGCTGCTAGGAGGCGGTCCTAGCAGCCAATCACCAGTTCACAGAAAATTCAACCCGGCAGCTCCCGCGCCCCTGTGCCTTCGGTTCACGATTGTCCCGCCTCCTGCTCTCCGCTCTGTGAAAGGTAGGAGTGGAGAGGGAAGGGAGGAAAATATATGGAAATGTGATGGATGGGGTGTGTGGGGCAGTGCTGTGTGTGGGGGGGGGACAGTGCTGTGTGTGGGGGGGGGACAGTGCTGTGTGTGGGGGGGGGGACAGTGCTGTGTGTGGGGGGGGGACAGTGCTGTGTGTGGGGGGGGACAGTGCTGTGTGTGTGGGGGGACAGTGCTGTGTGTGTGGGGGGACAGTGCTGTGTGTGTGGGGGGACAGTGCTGTGTGTGGGGGGGGACAGTGCTGTGTGTGGGGGGGGGGGGCAGTGCTGTGTGTGGGGGGGGGGGCAGTGCTGTGTGTGTGTGGGGGCAGTGCTGTGTGTGTGTGGGGGACAGTGCTGTGTGTGTGTGGGGGCAGTGCTGTGTGTGTGGGGGGGGCAGTGCTGTGGGGGGACAGTGCTGTGTGTGTGGGGGGGGGGGCAGTGCTGTGGGGGGACAGTGCTGTGTGTGTGGGGGGACAGTGCTGTGTGTGGGGGGGGGGGCTGTGCTGTGTGTGTGTGGGGGCAGTGCTGTGTGTGTGGGGGGGGGGGGCAGTGCTGTGGGGGGACAGTGCTGTGTGTGTGGGGGGGGGGGCAGTGCTGTGGGGGGCAGTGCTGTGTGTGTGGGGGGACAGTGCTGTGGGGGGGCCGTGCTGTGTGTGTGGGGGGGGCAGTGCTGTGTGTGTGTGGGGGGGGCAGTGCTGTGTGTGTGTGGGGGGGCAGTGCTGTGGGGGGACAGTGCTGTGTGTGTGTGGGGGGGGCTGTGCTGTGTGTGTGGGGGGGGGCTGTGCTGTGTGTGTGGGGGGCTGTGCTGTGTGTGTGTGTGGGGGCTGTGCTGTGTGTGTGTGGGGGGGGCTGTGCTGTGTGTGTGTGGGGGGCTGTGCTGTGTGTGTGTGGGGGGGCTGTGCTGTGTGTGTGTGTGTGGGGGGCTGTGCTGTGTGGGGGGGGCTGTGTGTGTGTGGGGGGGGCTGTGTGTGTGGGGGGGCAGTGCTGTGTGTGGGGGGGGGGGGCAGTGCTGTGTGTGGGGGGGGCAGTGCTGTGTGTGTGGGGGGGTAGTGCTGTGTGTGTGGGGGGGTAGTGCTGTGTGTGTGGGGGGGCAGTGCTGTGGGGGGACAGTGCTGTGTGTGTGTGGGGGCAGTGCTGTGTGTGGGGGGGGCAGTGCTGTGGGGGGACAGTGCTGTGTGTGTGGGGGGGGGGGCAGTGCTGTGTGTGTGGGGGGCAGTGCTGTGTGTGGGGGGATGTGTGATGGGGAAATACTGTGTGATGGGGGGCAATAATGTGTGGGGGGGGATATGTGAAGGGGGGTGCATTACTGTGTGGGGGGATATGTGAAAGGGGGCATTACTGTGTGGGGGGGGGATATGTGAAGGGGGGCAATACTGTGTGGGGGGATATGTGAAGGGGGGGCAATACTGTGTGGGGGGATATGTGAAGGGGGGGCAATACTGTGTGGGGGGATATGTGAAGGGGGGGGGGGCATTACTGTGTGGGGGGATATGTGAAGGGGGGGGGCATTACTGTGTGGGGGGATATGTGAAGGGGGGCAATACTGTGTGGGGGGATATGTGAAGGGGGGGCAATACTGTGTGGGGGGATATGTGAAGGGGGGCATTACTGTGTGGGGGGATATGTGAAGGGGGGTAATACTGTGTGGGGGGATATGTGAAGGGGGTGCATAATGCATTACTGTGTGGGGGGATATGTGAAGGGGGGTGCATTACTGTGTGGGGGGATATGTGAAGGGGGGGCAATACTGTGTGGGGGGATATGTGAAGGGGGGGCAATACTGTGTGGGGGGATATGTGAAGGGGTGGCAATACTGTGTGGGGGGATATGTGAAGGGGGGGGGTATTACTGTGTGGGGGGATATGTGAAGGGGGGGCATTACTGTGTGGGGGGATATGTGAAGGGGGTAATACTGTGTGGGGGGATATGTGAAGGGGGGTAATACTGTGTGGGGGGATATGTGAAGGGGGTAATACTGTGTGGGGGATATGTAAAGGGGGTAATACTGTGTGGGGGATATGTAAAGGGGGTAATACTGTGTGGGGGGATATGTAAAGGGGGTAATACTGTGTGGGGGGATATGTGAAGGGGGTAATACTGTGTGGGGGATATGTAAAGGGGGTAATACTGTGTGGGGGATATGTAAAGGGGGTAATACTGTGTGGGGGGATATGTAAAGGGGGTAATACTGTGTGGGGGGATATGTGAAGGGGGTAATACTGTGTGGGGGGATATGTGAAGGGGGTAATACTGTGTGGGGGATATGTAAAGGGGGTAATACTGTGTGGGGGATATGTAAAGGGGGTAATACTGTGTGGGGGGATATGTAAAGGGGGTAATACTGTGTGGGGGGATATGTGAAGGGGGTAATACTGTGTGGGGGATATGTAAAGGGGGTAATACTGTGTGGGGGGGATATGTGAAGGGGGGCAGGACTGTGGTGGGGAAGATGTGAAGGGGACAAGCAGCTGCGCACAAAATGAGGTGCTGCACAGAAAACGTGAAGGGGTACCATTGACTCCTAAATGCACTGAAATGCAAGGTGCAATTTCCCGCACATGTAAATTGCATGGTACAAATGCATCATGCAGTTTCCATGCGGCTGCATTTTTAGAAAGATGCCAGGACCTTTTCCCAGCAGAAAACTCGGGCACAGCAGCCCATTCAAACGAATTGTGTGTCTCGCCTGGGCTGTGATGTAAAGAATCGGAGTAATTGCACAAAACTGCGATGTGGACCTCATATGGAAGAAAATGTTACTAATCGGACCTCCGTGAATTTTAATTCAATACCCCTGCTGTAGTGGCTTTGCAAGGAGGGGGGGTACGCGAGCCGAGTGACCCCCCTTCTCCCACGCCGCGGCTCTGTTTAGTCTCGGCTGTCTCCGCCGAGTAAAGCCGCCTCCCCCTCCTCCTCCTTTCTACACAGGGGGAGGGGACCGGTCACCTGACCAGTTTTTTGCATGTCCCGCGCTTATCTGACTAAGGTATTGATTATGGGTCACTCTGTACTGTGAGGGGGGGAGGGGGTGTCTGTACTGTGTAGGGGTCTTCACTATAGGGGTATCTGTACTGTGGGGGTCTGCACTGTAGGGGTGGGGATCTGCACTATAGGGGTGTCTGTACTGTGGGGGTCTGCACTGTAGGGGTGGGGATCTGCACTATAGGGGTGTCTGTACTGTGGGGGTCTGCACTGTAGGGGTGTCTGCATTGTAGGGGTGGGAGTCTGCACTATAGGGGTGTCTGTACTGTGGGGGTCTGCACTGTAGGGGTGTCTGTACTGTGGGAGTCTGCACTATAGGGGGGTCTGTACTGTTGGGGTCTGTACTGTAGGGTTGTCTGTACTGTGGGGGTCTGCACTATAGGGGTGGGGGTCTGCACTGTAGGGGTGTCTGTACTGTGTCGGGTGGGGGTCTGCACTGTAAGGGTGTCTGTACTGTGGGGGTCTGCACTATAGGGGTGTCTGTACTGTGGGGGGTGGGGGTCTGCACTGTTGGGGGGTGTCTGTGTAATGGGGTCCAGAGGTGCAGGGTGCTATGTAATGTAAAGGGGTCCAGTATGTTTTACATTTAGTAGTATGGTGTATATTATACTAAGAATTTCTGGTGTGGCGTGGTTACAAAAGCACAAATTAGTGTTTTTTTTATATAAAAAAATTATTGAAAGAAACATTTTTGCAAGGGAGGTGGGTGGCCGTTGGGGGGGGGGGGGGGCGCCAAAATGGAGCTTCGCTTGTGTAGGCAGAAATCCTTGCACCGGCCCTGACTGGACGTAAAATGTTAGGACACTGGACTCTTATCACTACCTGAACATACTTCTCTTAAATGCTCCGTAATCTTAATTCTTACCTGCCCTTTCATCTTCACAATATATTGTACATTGCAGGGACAAAGTAATTCATACACAGCTCTAGTTGTTGAACAGTTTATTATTCTGTACTATACTGTACTTCCCCTACTTCAGCAAGCTTACATATGGAGCAACTGCCACTTATAAACATCCATTTTATTCTACAACGTTTCTTTCCTGATGGTTGGCCAGTGGCGGTTCGTCCATAGAGCGTGCTGGAGCGCCGCCCCCTCTGGCTCTCGCACAGCCACTGAAATACATAGATTCATGCATTGCATGAATCTATTAGCTAGATTCACATAGACCGCCCTAAGTTTGCGGCAGCGTAGTGTATCGTGTTTACACTACGCCGCCGTACGTTAGCGAGGCAAGTACATGATTCACAAAGTAATTGCCTGCTAAGTTACGGTGGCGTAGCGTAAATCGGGTGGGCGTAAGCGAGGCTAATTCAAATTCGGCTGAGGGGGCGTGTTTTATGCTAATGGGGGGTGACCTGACGTGATTGACGTATTTTACGAACGGCGCATGCGCTGTCTGTGTACATATCTCAGTGTGCATTGCGGCAAAGTACGCCGCACAGTCGTATTGATTTCAACGTGGACGTAAATTACGTCTAGCCCTATTCACGGTCGACTTACGCAAACAACGTAAAATTTTCAAATTTCGACGCGGGAACGACGGCCATAATTAACATTACTATTCCAGCGTATCTTTACTGCGTCGGGCAAGTGTACGTTCGTGAATCGGCGTATCTACTCATTTACATATTCTAGGCCGACCGCAATGGAAGCGCCACCTAGCGGTCAGCCTAAAAAGTACACTTTAGGATACGACGGTGTAAGACACTTACGCCGCTCGTATCTGAGCCTAATTTAAGCGTATCTGGTTTCCAGAATACGCTTAAATTTTCGTCGGCGCAGATTCCGAGTTAGGTCGGCGTATCTACTGATACGCCGGCCTAACTCTTACTGAATCTAGCTATATGTATTTTCGCCGCTGCCGCCCACTATTCAGATGGCCGGATGGTGAGCGCCGGCCACCTGAATAACGGCAGATGGTTGGCTGTGTGGAAGTGCCGCTGGCTCTGATAGGCTTTCCGAGTAGAGCCCTCAGGCTGTAGTCAGCTTCTAAATGCTTATCCTCGGGACGTACCGGCGGTGCGTTCCTTGGATAAGACTGACAGGCGTCTCAGCCAATCAGGTTCACCGGTTCTGGTTACCGGTAACCTGATTGGCTGAAGCGTCATCGAGGTCGGGAGAAGACATAGAGGGACGTGGAAGGAGGATGGCTGACCCCCAGAAAGGTAAGTGCCGGGGGGAGGGGCATTTTACAGGGCACAGCGGTGACAATGGGCACAGTTGCATCAATGGGCACAGTGGCATCAATGGGCACAGTGGCGACAATGGGCACAGTGGCGACAATGGGCACAGTGGCGACAATTAAAGGGCACAGTGGCATCAATGGGCACAGTGGCGACAATTAAAGGGCACAGTGGTGACAATTAAAGGGCACAGTGACGACAATTGGCACAGTGGCGGCAATTAAAGGGCACAGTGACTGCGTTTGATGGCATGGCACAGTAGTGACAATTGATGGCACAGTGGCTGCGTTTGATGGCCTAGAAAAATATCGTTTTTTTTCAACCCGATTATTGTTAAGCCGGCCTTGCCTACACACGATCATGGGAAAAAAATGCTCTAGCAAAGCGCGGTGACGTTCAACACGTACGACGGCACTATAAAGGGGAAGTTCCAATTGGATGGCGCCACCCTTGGGGCTGCTTTTGCTGATTTCGTGTTAGTAAATGTTTGGTGAGAGACGATTTGCGCTTTTCAGTCTGTTACAACGTGATGAATGTGCTATCTCCATTACGAATGCTAGTTTTACCAGAACGAGCGCTCCCGTCTCATAACTTGCTTCTGAGCATGCGCGTTTTTTTCGCGTCGTTAAAGCCTACACACAACCATTTTTTACGATGTTAAAAACCACAACGTTAAAAACAACGTGAAAATTTAGAGCATATTCTAAATTTTTAATGCCCATTTTTTACATCGTGAAAAATGCTCTGGAGCCCACACACGATCGTTTTTAATGACATAAAAAAAAAATGACATTGTTTACATCCCGAAAAACAGTCGTGTGTACACGGCATTAGATTTTATGAGATGAAGGGGGGAAAAATGTGAAAATCTCACGACACCTACCAGATGCCACTATGGGCCGTGATGGATCTTGTTGACACCAGTCCACTACCCATCTCCTCTTTACTATGGCTTTCTCCTGCCCAGCGCCCGAAGCCTTTAGGACCCTGCACTTATGGGACTTATTTAAATTTCTTAATTGTCCACTGTTCCCTCCGGGATATGAAAACCCGGCACAATTCTCCTGGTGGACCATACATGGTTTTACAGATGTTCATTCTCTGTTTACCCCCACTAGAATACTAACTTTTGACGCTTTGCGTTCTTCTCATGATATTCCATTGAGGGAACACTATAGATACTTATAATTGAGGCACTTTCTTCAACAACTCATAAGGTCCAGCCCCATTCCATACTCTCGGACTCCTTTTGAAAGTCTATGTAGAGCTAGACCCCATTCCCCAGCTACGATATTGTTGATTTATTCATCTATAATTTCCACAAAGACACCTTCAGTCAGGGCCTATCATCTCCAATTGGAAAAGGAATTGGGGAGACAGTTGGACCTGGAGGTCTAGAAATGCTCTAGAAATGTCCTTATATTAGAGAATGCTTATAAGGTGTTATATCGGTGGTACTACACACCAGCTAGATTGGCTCAATTCATTCCAACCTACTCCCCGCTTTGCTTTCGAGGCTGCTCACAGGAAGGCTCTATGGCACATATTTGGTGGTCTTGCCCGAGGGTGTGCAGACTATGGGTCAGAGTTTATACCATTCTTCGAAACATGTTTCATACAAATCTTAAAAGGGACCCCTTTGAAGCCCTCCTCAGGAAACCTATTGTAGAGTTATTACGCCCAGAGTGGCAATTGGCTCAGCATCTCTTTACTGCAACTAAATTGACCTTCGCGGAAGCTTGGAAATCCCCAGTGCTTAGTTTTGAAGCGGTAAAGAATCGTATGAATGAGGTCATGGTGAATGAAAAACTGACTGCATACGCATGACAAATTTCTCAGAGTCTGGTGGCCATGGTTCGCATACTCTCAACCCTCCCGATTTGATGACACACTTCTTATGATCTGATGCTAACCTGTGTGCGCGCCTCGTGGACTCCTCCTCTCTTCCCTTCCTCTCTCCCCTTTTTTTTTCTTCTTTTCTCCTTTATACTGGACTTTTCTTTCCTTTTCAGTGTTTCTATCTTCCTCTTTTACTTTGTTCTAGGCATTCTTTCCATAATTTTATCTGGCCATCAGGTTTTGGCTGGGTTGAGATGGTTATAATTGATATCTCACAGTTATTGCGCTTTATCTCTGTTAATTCTTTATAAGGAATTTTGCCTGAAGGAGACTCCTCCGGTCACGCAGCCTTGCTAACATGTGACTAGGCGACTATGCTGTAGCTTTTTGACCATGGTCGCCCTATCCACCCAGGGACTTTTGGATGGGTAAACCTTGGTTCTTTGTTTTTCCATTTCATTTTATGGGACATTAGGTTTGTTACCTGGTCTCTTTGTGTCGTTTTGTATTATCATTTTTCTACTACCTTGTTTGCCTACTGTACGATGTAACCATCTAAGGAAATTGTTGTTATATGTTGGATTTTATGCCAATAAAGCCTTTTGTAAAAGAAAAAAATGTAAAAATCGGCCTAACATATCGGCCCAAAAAAATCAGCATCATATATCGGCCATCGGCCGCCGCAATTTATAAATATTGGCATCGGCCAGAGAAAAACCCATATCGGTTGACCTCTAGCCGCCACTGATGTGTACTATGAACTATGTATTAGATAACACGTGCATTCTGCTTGTATGTGTGCTAATTTAGATAATGCATTCTTAGGCCTCGTACACACGATAGGTTAACCAGAGGACAACGGTCTGATGGACTGTTTTCATCGATCACAACCGATCGTGTGTAAGCCCCATAGGTTATTTAATCATCGGTAAAAAAAAAGCCAACTTGCTTTAAATTTAACGCATGCTCAGAATCAAGTCGACGCATGCTTGGAAGCATTGAACTTCATTTTTTTCAGCATGTCGTTGTGTTTTACGTCACCGCGTTCTGACACGATCGTTTTTTTAACCGATGGTGTGTAGGCGCGACGTACCATCAGTCAGCTTCATCGGTTAACCGATGACAACGATCCATCAGACCGTTCTCATCGCATGGACTGATCAAGTGTACGAGGCTTAAGGTTATTTCAAAATTTAAAATAGTGGTTTTAACAAATGTTACATTTCGAGTCACACATTTATTCATTTAAGAAAAATCCTATTAGACCTCGTACACACGACCGAACATGTCCGCTGAATCTGGTCCAGCGGACCAGTTTCCGCGGACATGTTCGGTCGTGTGTACGGCCGACCGGACAATTTTCCGACGGATCGGACAGGTTTCCAGCGGACAAATGTTTCTTAGCATGCCAAGAAACATGTCCGCTGGAAGCCTGTCCGTCAGAAATGTTCGGTCGTCTGTACAACTCACTGGACATGTCCGCTCGGCCGAAAGCTCTCGCATGCGTCGAAGTGATGCGTCGCCGCGTTATCGTATCCAGTCCGCGCGGATTTCTGTTTGATGGTGTGTACAACCATCAGACAGAAATCTCCGAGCGGACATGTCCGATGAAAACGGTCCGCGGACCGTTTTCATCGGACATGTCCCCTCGTGTGTACGAGGCCTTACGTACAATGATTTTCAAAACAGACTGGTATATATGGGACTAGAATTGTTGCCATTTTTTTTTAACAATGTATGATTGATCTTCACATTTTGCCATCTTATGATAACAGAACAATGGCACCCAATGTACATTTGCATTTCCTGTACCTAGAAGCATCATTTCAATATTAACCAAACCATCTCATGTGTATTTTGCAAACATACTCATTCCTGCGTAGATGACGTCTTCCGTGTTTTTATCCAAGAATAATTAGTTCCGACCATTGTTGTCCTCAATATTATTTTCAATTATCACTGTGGTGTGCATAATCAAAGAATTTACATAGAAGTAGAATGCCACACAATAACACATCGGTATGATGTAATATTAAAATCCACTACACAAAGCACAGGCACATCCAGGGATCTAAGCACAGATAGTAACACACCGTTAAACACACACATAGTACACATCTCTTTCTTGGTGCTGTCAGTGCTATCTTTAGCTCTGACTTCATGCACTGCTGCTAGGATGCATCTCCCTGGTAACGCCGCAGCGTGCTCTATCCCATAATACTCCCATACACTCGCTGTTAGGCAATCATGTGACCTACAGGAAACAAGCGCAGGAGACAGCGCATCCCACTGGGAATAGTGCCTCCATAAACCACACCAACAAATCACTCCTTACTCACAGATCACCAAAGACACTTAATGCGACAGGTTTACAAAGACAGATACAATGAAATCTGGATTATATGAAGCTTGATCCCATGATTATCTAAATTCCATCATTTTTGCACAACACGGTTATTCATCACTAATGCAGCTATGTTTTAGGATTCCACCAAATGCAAACATTTAAACACTGTTTCCATTATTTATCATTTGTATCACTGCTAACAAGTCTGTATGTCATCTTGACAGTTAAATATATTATACTGGTATGCTTAATGAGATACATGTTTACTACACTCTAACAAAGACATCTTCCTTTGTCTTCTTATATATACACCACAATTTAACTACAGTGGAATTTTGGATTACAAACATAATCCGTTCCAAGGGAATGCTCGTAATCCAAAGTACTCGCATATCAAAGCGAGTTTCCCCATTGAAGTCAATGAAAATTTCGACTTCAATGGCATGCAATACCGCATGCAGACAGAGGCAGGGGGCGCCGGAGAGCCTCAGAACACACGGAAAGGCCTGAGGACAGCTTGGCTGACCTTGGAAAACCTCGGAAAGGTTCGATAACTGAGTATTTTTGAGTCCTTCCGGGTATTTTCGAATTCTTTAGCGCCGTTTGGCTCTGCTTGACTCCGGCACCCCCCCCCACCTCAGGCCATACGCGGTACTGCACACCAATGTGGCTCGAATCCTGTTTGTTTTGCGAGACAACACTCGCAAAGCGAGTCGGGATTTTTTTCCGTGGAGCCTCGGAATACAAGCATAATCCATTAATCCGTTAATATCAAAGCAAATTTCCCCATTGAAGTCAATGGCCCGGATTCATAAAGCACTTGCGCCGATGTATCTCGAGATACGCCGCGTAAGTGCAAATATGCACCGTCGTATCTGTGCTCCGTGCCCACAAAACTAAGATACGCCTAAAAACAGGCTTCATTACACCGACGTAACTCACCTACGCCGGCTTACGCCTGAGAAACCCAGCGCAGATTTGGGAGGAAGTGCTTTGTGAATTCAGTGCTTGCCTCTCTGCGCTGCGTCGGCGTAGCGTAAAGGAGATACGCTACGGCGGCATAAATATGCGCCAGTGTCTAGATGGTAGGGTCAGATTTTGGGGTAAACATGAAAACATGGATCCATCCTGCCTTGTATCAACGGTTCAGGCTGGTGGTGTAATAGTGTGGGGGATATTTTCTTGCTTTACTTTGGGCTCCTTAGTACCTATTGAGCATTGTTTAAATGCCAAGGCCTACCTGAGTATTGTTGCTGACCATGTCCATCCCTTTATGACTACAGAGTACTTAAGAAAAATATAAATCGCGCTACCTCAACCACCCTTCTTGACAAACACAAATGTATGCAAGTGGGTGATCTATAGTGATATAAGTGAAAAAGTGAAAAGTTGGCTGCTGCATCAAAAATTACCACTAGGGTGCAACATGGAGCCACCTCAAAATCCCTCAGCAATCATAGTGATGGTGATTTACAAGAAAAATAAACATTTATTTACTACAGAGTACTTATCTTCTGATGGCTCCTTCCAGCAGGATAATGCACCATGTTACAAAGCTCAAATCATCTCACCACTGGTTTCCTGACCATGACAATGAGGTCACTGTACTCTAATGGTCTCCACAATCACCAGATCATAATCCAATAGAGCACCTTTGGGATGTGGTGGAAATTTGCCTCATGGATGTGCAGCCGACAAATCTACAGCAACTGTTATCATGTCAATATGGACCAAAATCTCTGAGGAATGTTTCCAACACCTTGTAGAATCTATGCCAGAATTAAGGCAGTTCTGAAGGCAAAAGGGGGTCCAACCCGGTACTAGCAAGGTGTACCTAATAAAGTGGCCAGTGTGTATATCTTTATAGATGGAGCTCCCTAGCCCTCAACATTTGCAGTACAGGTCTACTTTACTAAAGAAGTTGAGAATGTTCATACAGTAAACTGTGTTAAAATTCACTTCAATTATGCAATCATGTGTAGATGAAAAGATTAACTACAGTAGCTTAGTGTTTATCACTTCTGCCTGCCAGAGGTCCCGGTCAGGACACCATCTGTATAATATTTGCATGTTCTCCCTGGCTTGGTTTCCTCCAGGGAAACTTCATTTTCATCCCACACATCAAAGACATGCTGATAGGTTAATTGGCTCCTATCTAAAATGGCCCTAGCATGTATATGTATGCATGTGATGGGATATAGGGACATTAGATTGTAAGCTCCTTGAGGGCAAGGACTGATGTGAATGTAAAGCATGTAAAGTGCTGCGTAAATTGTGGGCACTCTTTTAAATAACTCACCAAAGCATTTATTTCATTTTAGCAAACGTGCATTTGTGGCAAGAAAAATTACTTAAAGCGGGAGTTCACCCTAAAAAAATTTTTTAACCTTAGATTGATGGTCATTTTGTCTAGGGGAATCAGCTAGTTTTTTTAAAATCAAAGCAGTACTTACCTTTTTAGAGAGCAATCTTCTCCGCCGCTTCCGGGTATGATCTTCGGGACTGGGCGTTCCTATTTTGATTGACAGTCTTCCGACAAGCTTCCGACGGTCGCATACATCGCGTCACGAGTAGCCGAAAGAAGCCGAACGTCGGTGCGGCTCTTTACGGCGCCTGCGCACCGACGTTCGGCTACTTTCGGAAAATCGTGACGCGATGGATGCGACCATCGGAAGCCTGTCGGAAGACTGTCAATCAAATAGGAACGCCCAGTCCCGCAGCCCATACCCAGAAGCGGCGGAGAAGATCGCTCTCTAAAACGGTAAGTACAGCTTAGATTTTAAAAAAACTAGCCGATTCCCCTAGACAAAATGACCATCAATCTAAGGTTAAAAATTAACATTTCCGGGTGAACCTCCGCTTTAAAGCTGCTGCTGACCTAAACCCTCAAAAATACTCACCTCCATCTTCCTGCGATGGGGAGGTTACATCCCTCACCTGCCTCTGTCTTCTTCTCTCTGGCTACTTCAGGGTGCTGGGTTTTCAGCCTCTTAATTGACCTGTGGAACCTTGGATTACGAGCATAATCCGTTCTAGGAGAATGCCTGTAATCCAAAGCACTAACATATCAAAGCGAATTTCCCCATAGAAGTCAATGGAAACTAAACTAATTTGTTCCACATTGACTTCTATGGCATGCAATACCGCATGTGGCCAGAGGTGGGCGGCGCCAGAGAGACTTGGAAATACTCAGAGATCGTTCGGCTGCCCTTGGAAACCACCGGAAAGGCTCGGGAACTGAGTATTTCCAAACGGCTCTGGAACCGGCGCCCCCGCACCTCTGGCCAAATGCGGTACTTGGATCCTGCTCCTTTTGTGAAACAACACTCGCAAGCCGAGTCAGGATATAAAAAAAAATATTGCTTGCATTGCGAAATGCTCGTTAACCGCGTTCCTCGCAATCCGAGGTTCCACTGTATGTTTCTTCTGCAATAAAGAGCCGCCTGCTCGCAGTTTTTCACTTCCACTTTAATTCCTCCAAAATATTATACATTTTCTGAAAGCAAAGGCCCTATAGAATAAGATGGTACTTGAAGATTTTTAAGTCATATAATAATTGTGCAACTGTTTGTTTAATCCATATTTTTAGTAAAGTGAACCTTTTGTGTTCACAAGCACACTATAATCCCCAAGTATCAGTGGCGGCTGGGTCACTCGCACCCCCCCCCCCCGAGGTCGGTCGGGTCACCCACACTTACCCAATTTATGGGCAGCACTTTCATCCGGGCGGCAGCTGGCGGCTTCCCCGAGTCTCATTCTCTGCAACATGTTGGCCATGCATCTCCTTCCTCCTAGGCCAAAAAGGATCGCTTTCCCTTCTGCCAATCTGGAAATGGGTCTCAGGACCCACTTCATGGTTGGCAGGGGGGAGAATCAGTGTGACAATAGTGAATATTAATTCGCTATTGTCACACAACTGGGTGGGTTCTGCGCCCCTAACCCACCCTTTTTTGAGGGTCTATTAGAGCCTCTGGCATTGAAATCCATGCGTCTGGCATGTAGATTAGAGGGTCGGACTCATTGATAGGGGGGTGGCGCCCCTGCGCCCTGCATTACAGGCCGCCACTGGTAAAGATATGCTTCTCAGAATTTCTGCATTAAGGTGAACTTGTTGTTTTGACCTGTAGGGTACAAGAAGATCCTTCTAGGCTGCCATTGTTGGTATTATTCTGAAACTTCAAATCCCTTGGCAGCCTGTGACATCAATAATTTAGGAGTCACTCAACCCAGAACACCAGAAAAAGAATGCAGCCAGTAAAGTCAGAACTAGGTCAGTGACACACAGGGGGAGATTTACTAAAACTGGAGCATGCAGAAACTGGTGCAGTTGCGCATAGTAACCAATCTAACTTCAGCTTGTTCATTTACTGTAGGTTTTGCCAATAAGACCTGGAAGCTGATTGGTTACTATGCTGAGCTGCACCAGATTATGTGTGCACCAGTTTTAGTAAATCCCCCCCAAAGTTTAAGCCATTAAATCAGTGTGACATATTTCTATTGTGACAGGTTTACATGAGCTACAGTATATCACAGAATAGAGGGACAAATACTTCCCCAAAAACAACAGCCAAGGAAATATCTGCTCATACACAAACCAGTTACATGACCATCGGCACTTGTCCTCATTGTAGCCTGGCAGTCACTTCAGTGTATTTGTGCCATTTTAATTGGGCCTGTTTAGATGGAGATGGGATAATAGGCACCCATGACTGCCAGAGGTGGTTATTGTGGCCCCCTTGGCCATTGGCAATGGCTGTATAATTGCAAGAAATGCTAGAAATCGCAAACACTTCCTGCGCTCATTGAACCAACAATGCCCTACCTGAAATACAAAGTAAGAACTTTGCAAGTTATTTGGAACATTACACTATTCTCAGCTTTCTTCCCTTTTCTGAAAGGACTAATGTAGACCACTGATTTTGAATGTCCAAAGTCTGAGCGTCCTCAGAGTTGTGCTCCTTGAACTTCTGCCCATATTATTACCCAGTCCCGATCCTGACCTCCCTGGGGCCCTAAGCAAAATGACATGTCACATTAAAGTTAAGAAGCAGGGGGGGGGGGGGCTGCCTAGAATTACATGTCACATTAAAGTCGAGAAGCGTGCGTGGCGGGGGGGGGGGGGGGGTCTGCGGTGCCGAGAGTGACGTGTTCTTCTGACATCTTACATTAAGGTGAGAAGCGGGGGGTGCTGACTTCCTGCCTCTCTCTTCTCCCATGCAGCGAGTTGAGAAGCAGGGTGGGGGGCCGAAAATGACTTCTCACCAGGCAGGGCCTCTAGTAATTTGGGGGCCCCTCCGCAGCTTTGCGGGGCCCTAAGCGCCTTGCATAGTGAGCCTATAGGGCGGATCGGCCCTGTTATTACCCTTATTATGATCCACCATTTTGAGAACGTGAATATGCAGAGTTAATGCCAGAGTTTGATATCACACAGGAACATTTTATCTTCTTGTAATTAGATAAAGCCATGCCATTAAAGAGCTTGTTTAGACATACAGAATGTCAAGGAAATTGGTTTCCATGACAAATTTACAAATATAGTTGAAACTGTAATGTATTTCTGAGCAACAGAACTGATATAAAAAGACTCAACATAACAGATGTTAGTCATAGAAACCAATACAGTGCTGGCTTTCAATGTCTATCTTTCACTGCAGAAATGGCTTTTGGGTCTGTTTGCTCCTATTCAGGGCAGAGCAACAGGTTCACTTTAATGCTGGATTCTGCAGGGGTTACACTCACCTTTTCCTTACCTTCTTGCCACTGTGTTTATCATTACTCCCCTTCCATTCACATAACAGCGCTAGGGTTGCCACCTGTCTGGGATTCACCCGGACAGTCCGTGTTTTGAATCATGTGTCCATGTTTCAGGCAGACTGAAACCCGGACACATTATTCAGACCAGGCTGTGGTTGCACAAGTAACCAAGATAGTCACACACAGATCTGTTGCTGTCTAGGAGTTGTTTACCTTTCGTGGAGTCCTCCTTCACTTACCTCATCCTTCAATTTTGCTTTTAAATGTCCTTATTTCTTCTGAGAAATCCTCACTTCCTGTTCTTCTGTCTGTAACTACACACCGTAATGTGAGGCTTTCTCCCTGGTGTGGAGTGTCGTGCTCGCCCCCTCCCTTGGAATACAGGAGTGTCAGGACGCTCACTAACACACAGCTCCTTTCTCTATCTGCAACGTAGAGAGCGTCCTGACTCTCCTGTAGTCCAAGGGAGGGGGCGAGCACGACACTCCTCACCAGGGAGAAAGCCTCCCATTACTGTGTGGAGTTACAGACAGAAGAACAGGAAGTGAGGATTTCTCAGAAGAAATAAGGACATTTAAAAGCAAAAGGATGAGGTAAGTGAAGGAGGACTGCACTAAGGTAAAGGAAGCTATTTAGGGAACAATTATACCTTTACAACCCCTTTAAGTTTAGCTCTGATTTAACTGGTTTCTGTTTGAATTGTACTTTTAATTTGTATATTTGTGTGAAAATTCTATTATTTTTTATTATTTTTTTTGCCCTTGAATGTGACTGTCTGGTAGTCTGGTTAGCAATACTATTCTAATTAACATTATTATGTCTACTTACCTCTCAAAAACAGAACAATCCATAGACACCTGTCACCTGTTAGTTTCTCCAGTTCTCAAAAAGGATATCGGAGAACTGGAGAAAGTGCAGAGAAGGGCAACCAAACTGATAAGAGGCATGGAGGAGCTCAGCTATGAGGAAAGATTAGAGGAACTGAATTTATTCACTCTTGAGAAGAGGAGAATAAGGGGGGATATGATCAACATGTACAAATATATAAGGGGTCCATATAGTGAACTTGGTGTTGAGATATTCACTTTACGGTCAACACTGAGGACAAGGGGGCACTCTTTACGTCTAGAGGAAAAGAGATTTCACCTCCAAATACGGAAAGGTTTTTTCACAGTAAGAGCTGTGAAAATGTGGAACAGACTCCCTCCAGAGGTGGTTCTGGCCAGCTCAGTAGATTGCTTTAAGAAAGGCCTGGATTCTTTCCTAAATGTACAGAATATAACTGAGTACTAAGATTTGTAGGTAAAGTTGATCCAGGGTAAATCCGATTGCCTCTCGGGGGATCAGGAAGGAATTTTTGCCCCTGCTGTAGCAAATTGGATCATGCTCTGCTGGGGTTTTTTGCCTTCCTCTGGATCAACTGTGGGTATGGAGTTGGGTGTATAGGATTTTACTGTGTTTTTTATTTTGTTTTTTTTATTTTTTGTGGTTGAACTGGATGGACTTGTGTCTTTTTTCAACCTGACTAACTATGTAACTATGTAACTATGATACCACATTCTGCAATTAAAGCTCGAGATTCTTTTGGACACCCTTTCTCAGCCCCCATCCCCCCCCCCCCCCCAGAGAAACGATTTTCAGGCCTCAAGGAACCCCTTCTAAAGCCAATTCATTGTTAGTCAAGGTAAAATGCCCCTTACATTGGTGGTTAGTGAGAAGGATGCCCCCTGAGCCCTCGTTCACATTGAATGCGGCTTTGAAATTGCGCGACTACATCTGAAATCACACGATTTTAAAGCTGTATGTCAGTGCGACTTCAGATACGACTTGGAAGCTGTCTGTGCGGCTTCATGCACAGATGTCTATGCAAGTTGCACCCGAAATTGGCAAAAGTAGTGCAGGAACTCAATGTGGCACGCAAAGTCTGAGTTTCACCGATTTGAACACTGCCATTGCCGATAATAGGGTGCGGCTTGTCATACGATTTTGACCTGTCACATCTCATGTCAAGTCTCTCCAGTGTGAACAGGGCTTAAAGAAGAAGTACAGCCTAAGCTTGTTCAGTCCGTTCTGCACCCATGTGACCTGTTTTCAGCAGACAGCTGAAGCACGGGCTAAAGCGGGCTAAAGCACACTGCCGGCTGATGTCACAGAGCCGGTCCAGGCAGGGGAAAGTTCGTTACCACGTGGTTGGGATTCACCCAGGAGCCTGGACCGGTGTCTGCCAGTATTTTCTGATAACATGCTGAATTCACCTTGCCATACATTTTCACAAGATTCCCCATGCCTTTAGAGCTCACACACCTTCAAAACATCAGTAAGCCACCACCATGCTTCACAGTGGGGATGGTATTTTTGTTGCAATAGGCCTTCGTGACCTCTCTTCAAACATATCGCTTGTGGTTGTGACCATAAAGCTCTATTTTAGTCTTTTCACTTCACATTACAGTGTTCCTCAGATGTGCGGCGTGTCAAGGTGTTGGCATATTTTAACCAGGCTTTTTGTGGCACTGGCGCAGTAAAGGCTTCTTTCTGGCTACTCAACTATGCGGCACATTTTTTTTTTTCCAAGTATTGTCATATTGTGCTCCTTGAAACAACGACACGAATGGCTTTGTGCCAGAAGGTTTGAGGCTTGTCTCTGTTTTGTTTAGTGTATTGTAAGCAGGATACTTTTTGGCATTTGAGTAGTAATGGTTTTCTTCTTGCGACTCGACCATACAGCCCACGCCACATATTTTCAGAGTCCTGTATTTCACCTGAAGTTATTTGTGTGTTTTTTTTTGCATCCTGAACAATTTTGCTGGCAGTTGTGGCTGAAATTTTAGTTGGTCTACCCGACCGTGGTTTGGTTTCAACAGAACCCCTCATTTTCCACTTCTTGATTAGAGTTTGAACACTGCTGATTGGCATTCTCATTTCCTTGGATATCTTTTTATATCCCTTTCTACAGGGACATTATACAGTTCAACTACCTTTTCCCTCAGATCCTTTGACAATTCTTTGCTTTCCCCATGACTCAGAATCCAGAAACCTCAGTGCAGCACTGGATGAAAGATGCAAGGGTCTGACAGGAGTCCAGAAACTCATTGACCTTTTATACACACACACTATTTACAAGCAAACAGATCACAGATGAGGATGGTTACCTTTTAATAGCCATTCAAACCCTTTGTGTCAACTTGTGTGCATGTTATGAGGCCAAAATCACCAGGGTATGTAAACTTTTGATCAGGGTCATTTGGGTAGTTTCTGATGCCATTAGGATTTAAAAAGAGTAAACACAGTTGATTGATAATAATAAATGGCTTCAGCCAAACACCAACCATGATTGTAAGAAGGGTTTAATATCAATGCCAAAATTTCACAATTTCTACCAGGGTGTGCAAACGTTTGAGCATATCCATAGATACCATAACCTACTGTAGGGCTGTGTAACTAGCTGTATTTGGTTTTGATCCCTGAATTCCTGGACAAAAACTATTCCATCACTTCCATTTTCAGCCAGTAACAACTTTTCAAGCCTTCTCTTGACATGATGTTGTTAGTTCCTTTATGCCTGGTTCACACCTATGCATTTTTTTTAGTGCATTTTCAGTTGTGCAGAAACACACTACTGTACAGTCCATTTAACATGGTTTCCTATGGATGTAGTTCAAATCTGTGCATTTTATGGAAAGGGACAGTTTTTTTTTCTGGTTTTTGGTTTCATAGACTTCAGTGGTTTAACCGCTCCCGACCGCCTCACGTTTTTTTTACGGGGGCACAATGGCAGCCCTGCGTGACACCCTGTATGGGTACAGGGTTCCCTTTAAGAGCCGCCAGAGGGCGCACACGCGTGGCTGCTGCACAGCGGGGTTACGTGATGCGCTTGGCCAGTAGGCGCGATCACCGTCGGCCACGCGCAATCGCGTACATGAGAGCCAGCACGGAGATTTGTGTGTGTAAACACACAAATCCCTGTTCTGTCAGGGCAGAGGAGACATGTCGTTTGTTCCTACTAAATAGGAACAACGATATGTCTCCTCCCCTAGTCAGTTCCCTCCCCCCAAAGTTAGAACACACTGAGGGAACACACATTTAACCCCTTGATCGCCTCCTAGTGTTAACCCCTTGCCTGCCAGTGACATTTACACAGTAATTAGTGCATATTTATTGCACTAATCGCTGTATAATTGTCAAAGGTCCCAAAAATGTGCCAAAAGTGTCCGATCTGTCCGTCGTAATGTTGTGGTACCGTTAAAACTCGCACATTGCCACCATTACTAGTAAAAAAAAATGCCATAAATCTTTCCCAAAGTTTGTAGATGCTATAACTTTTGCGCAAACCAGTCTATATACACTGTTGTATGTTCAGTATATCAGTGCCAAACCATACAGCAAAGCAAAGTGACATCCTTTGTAAAAACGGAGAATTGACAATATTTTCAGCTTCGCATTATTATCCATTATAAAAAAAAATCTTGTCACAAGAGTCAAGTGACTCACTGGCCAAGTAACAACAGTCTCCAGGGTATATGATTGCTGCTGGTATAGAAATAGCTATTGTCTCTAACCAGGTAAATGCTTGCTGCTTGCTAAAGTGCGAGTGTGGCTCCTGGAAAGGTAAATGCTGATTGTGCTTACATCTGGCGTGCGGCTTCATTCACAGCACCTCTGTATAGAAAGGAATAACGGGGTATATATAGCTACATACAGTATAATTGGGACAAGCGTCACATGCTTATGCCGTGTGCAAATCACATGCTGCAAGTATAGAAACGGGTGAAACTGGCCTGTAGTATACACATATACATGCAATACTCTAGATTAAGAACATTTCTTTGCTCTGTTAGGTACAGATGCAAAATTATCATCAAAGTTTTGGACAAAGTGAGAGTTTCCCTTGATGGTCCTTTCCTCCTAGAACTTAAAGCGGAGCTCTGCCCAAAAGGCGAAGCTCCGCTTGTTTTTCTCCTCCCCCTTCTGCTGCCTTATTTGGCATCTTTCGCGGGGAGATTTTGACAGGTACCCGCTCCCACTGCTGGTCGATCTTGCCGTGGCAAAGTCAGCAGGAAGTTCAGCCCCCCTCTTCATTTCCCCACTGCCATGCGCAGCAGGGAGCTAGCTGTGAAGCCACAAGGCTTCACTGACGGTTTCCCTTAGTGGAGTTGGCGGTGGCAGCACCTGACAGCCTTCCGAAGTACATGAAAATCGCTTTGGAAGTGATGTGGCAACATCACAGGAGATTTTGAACCCCTTTTTAACATCTTCTTGGGGATTAAAAGTGCCCTGCTACCACCTGAAAAGCAGCGCCAAAGCACTACTATAAGACCCCTTTCACACTGAGGCGCTTTGCAGGCACTATAGTGCTAAAAATAGCGCCTGCAAAGCGCCCTAAAAAAGCCGCTCCTTTCACTTCAGTGTGAAAGCCCGAGGGCTTTCACACTGAAGCGGTGCGCTAGCAGGACGGTAAAAAAAGTCTCTTTGAGGCGGAGCCGCCGAACTGCTGGCAAAGCGCCGCTGCAGCGCCGCTTTGTGGGCAGTTTTAACCATTTTTGGTTGCTAGCAGGTTTAAAAGCCCCCCGCTAGCGGCCGAATAGCGCCACTAAATATAGCTGCGCTTTACCGCCGACGCCCCCACCGTCCCATTGTGAAAGGGGTCTTACAGTGGTAAAGCGCTGCTAAAACAAGCGTCGCTTTACCACTAACCCCGGCACTGCCCCAGTGTGAAAGAAGCCTTATTCTTCAGAAATTATACATACACATCAACTACATAAAGTGGAGCTTCACCCAAAAAGGGAAGTTCCACTTTAAATCCTCCTCCAAGGCTGAACCCTTGGAAATATCTAGGTGCCTGGTACTTCCAGATATGGGGAAAGCATTTAACCTTTTCTGCGTCTTCCCACAATGCAGTGGGTGAGGCTTGAACGGCCCATCACAAGGCCTAGCACTGTCATATGTGGACAGGAGGAAGATATAGACCTTCACAGAGCTTATACAGTGCATCAAATGAACACGGGGAAGGTAGGCATCGGAAGGAGGTGGGTGCGCTGTCAAGAAAACCTTTCTCTGACATGTGCCATAAT